>NC_090923.1:1386249036-1386549553 GCF_040938575.1 Ambystoma mexicanum | reverse complement strand
ATCCTCAACATTTGCTTCAGACTTTCTCCTCCTCCTCCTGATTTCTCCTTTAATTCTTCTCTCTAAGCCTCTGATCTGGCCTCTTATCTTTCTTCGAAAGTAACTGCCCTTTGTGCAGCTATTGTTCGTTCGTCCTCTACCCCTCCTGTTCCTGATTACTCGTACTGTCTTCCTTCCTCCCAGCTACTACTTCTGATGTTTTGCGGTTGATAGCTCAAGCTCACCCCAGAGCTGCTCCTGCTGATCCAATTCTCTCTTCTCATATTCCTCAGGTCCATCCTGTTCATGTTTCTGCAGGGGTGCAGAAGAAGGAGGCTGACACAAAGGTGGCATGTTTGGGGCTAACAACTTTAATTTAATAGTAAAGAAAGGGAAAACCTATCTATATCTAAGAGGGGTGTCCCTCCCTTAACTATGGAGATAAGGTGACTGCCAGGATGTCTTGTCAACTCAAGTGTCCAGTGTCCTGTGTCAAAAAAAACCTTACTTCTGTCCCTTACACTAGAAACTAAAGAAACGGGCAGTATTCTTGTCCTAGGAGAATGACTTCCTTCTCCTGGGTTATAGAACAGTCTTGTGTCTAACACGTTGTCAGGGGGAATGGCTCCCTTCCCCTGATGGTAAAGTTCCAAACAATACTTTTTTGGTGGGCCAGGAGAATGTCTCCCATCTCCTGACATCAGTTCTCAGCTAACCCGGGGGCAATGACTCCGTTCCCCAGGCCTTTTTGGACCAACTGCCGGTCCGGGTTACCTGGACAATGACTCCCTTCTCCTGGTATCGTGTTTTCAGTTACTTTCAACCAGGGGAATTACTCCCTTACCATGGTCTTCTCTTCATTACGCTTCACACCTACAACACCCAATTCCAAGTGTTAGGAGGGTCCACAACCCAGACTTGTCTTCTTTGAATTGGCCCTCTTGGTTTACTCCTGTGATAAATACTGCCAGGAGGAAGATGGCTTGTATCTCTTTCTTGCTTTGGGTCCCAGACCATGGTTTCTCTTCTTTGAATTGGCCCACTTGGTTCACTCCCCTGCCAAGTTCTGCCAAGAGGTAGATTACGCGTATCGTGAGGGACTCTCCCTCTCAAGTTCCCTTTATGGTGCTTGGGTTCCTTGACCCTACCCTCGTGGTCAATGGATTTTGTTCCACTACTGCGATGAGGAGAAGGTTTGTAGGTATTCTGCCCCTGCCGTGACACCCAAGCGTTACGGCTGCAAAGGGGCTAATGGAAAACTGCATGCGCCCTCTTGATAAGCCCCCTTGTGTGCCCTCAGGATCTCCCGTGCCACCCTTTACCTTGTTGTGGGTTTTGGCACATCGCTGGGACTTCCTGGGAAGGCGGGCGCCGGTTCGGCTCTTCCAGCGTCTTGCTTTCACTGCGGCTGTGTGACGGCATTCCTGGCTGCCGTCTGCATTCCTTCCTCCGCTCGACACTGCTGTGCACAGGTCTGTGTCTGCAGATCTCACGATCATCAGACACAGCAGATTGCCAGCGTCCTTGGAGCTCTCTCCTTCCAGATCAGTGACGCAAGTTTGAATCTCCCACCTTTGCAGCGCAGCACGCATGCTATCTTCTGCGGCTGCCTGAGACTCTTGTGTTTACCCCATTGTCGATTTTTATACTTTTAAAAATTTTTTTTATTTTATTGTCTTTTTTTATAACGCGCTTAATACCGGAGTTTAGTTTCTAAGTGTGGATCCGGGATTCAAACCTATGTTGCTCTGTGTGGTCTTGCTTCCAAGACCAGCATGTTGCCCCTGTGCTATCCTCTGTTCACAATGGTGGCCATTGTATAAGTCCTTTGTCTCTTTCACTTGTTTGATTTTCATTGCTCCGCAGGACCAACTCGTCCCAGTAGTTGGATTGCCTAGGTTCCTGTTTTTCTTCTTTGTCTCAGTATTAAATAGGCCTACTGTCTGCAATAAGGCTAGTAGCAGAAGGATAGGCTAGAGTATCTGGGGGTGTGAGGTTCTCATAAGGGCTGTACTCTATATGGTCGTCCTTATCCCCAGAAGGGGAGTCCCTCCCCATGAGAGCCTCCCGTATTATACCGCACCTCAGGGGAACTATCGGTTAGCGGCCTAACCTTCCTGGCCTTATGGGAAAGGGCTCACCCCTCGGGGAGAAGTGCCGGCTTCTAGTGAATCATCGAATTTCTTATATAACTTGTCTTTTCAATATTGCTCTTCGTATTTCTTTGATGTTTAGTTTATTTGTAAAGCGCACCAGGCCCAAGGGCAACCGGGCGCATAATCTTACAGGTTACAAAGGTATATAAAAAAAAATACCAAATTTACAAATTATACACAAGTACCAAGTTACAGGTTATAAACAAATACAAATTTACAGGTTATGATCGTTGCAGTGTGCCATATGTATATTTCAGGTAAGGAGCCAGGCTAGCATGGGGAACCTTACGCTTACTGGGTGAACAGCCAAGCTTTGACATTGTTCTTGAACGTTGGGAACAAAGGTTAAATTCTTGTGTGTTGGCAGAGTGTTCCACAGTTTGGAGGCTAGGACGGGGAAGCTCACACCACCTGCTTTTTGGAGTTTAAATCTGGTCCAGGTTAAGCTGCAAGTTTGTGCTGATCTGGTGGGGCGGTAGGAGGAGTGAGGAGCGAGACGAGAAGAGAGGTAAGGCGGGGCATTGTTGTTCAGGCATTTGTGAGTCAGAGCTAATGTTTTCAGGTCAATTCTTTGTTTTACCGGGAGCCAGCGTAAGTCAGATCTGATGCTGGAGACATGGGACCGTCTAGCGATATTGAGAGCTGCCCTTATGGCATTATTTTGAATAGTTTGAAGTTTGAGGTTGGGCTGACTAGTCCCTAGGTAGAGGGTGCTACAGTAGTCGATTTTGGACATAAGTGTTCTAGCCAAAGTGGTGCAGTTGTGGGGTTTAAGGAATGGTCTGCAAGCAGTGATAAGTTTGCATGTGTAGGCCGAGGCCAACCTAACAGCATTTGTTTGTCTGTTCAGGGAGAGGGAGGAGTCCAGATAGACGCCTAAGGTTTTTGTGTCTTTGGAGACCTTGATGACGTTGCTGTCAATAGTGAATGCCTTATAGGCATGATCAAATTTGTTAAGAGGAATGGTGGATCCTAGTAGTAAGAGCTCAGTCTTATCGTCGTCGAGGCATAGTTCATGCTGCGCCATCCAGGCCTGGATGACCAAGTAGACATTATTCAAGGCTTTGGTATCGGCTGTGTAGTCACCAGTAATGGGAATGAGTATCTGGGTGTCATCCGCGTAATCAGTATAGGATACACCCAGATAGTCAAGCACGTCGAAAGGTGGCTTGGTGAATACATTGTACAATGTAGGTGACATACAGGAGCCTTGAGGGACACCGCAAAGAATGGGAGAGGGGTCTGCGGATGGTGAGGGTGAGAAGACCCGCATAGATCTGTTACTGAGGAATGAGTGGATCCAGGCATTAGCTGAGTCAGAAAAGTAGGCGGCGGATTTGAGATGTTGGCAAAGTATTTGGTGGTTAACCAAATCGAAGGCCGCAGAGAGGTCGAGGAGAAGGAGTAGCGCTAGCTTCCAATTGTCCTTTAGTGTCTCCATCTGGGTTTTCAAGTCAATCGGGGCTGTTTCGGTGCCGTGTTTGGGGCGGAAACCTGATTGTCTTAGCCCAAGGAGTTGTTTAGACTCAAGGTAGTCTTGGATCTGCAGGTAAGATGCGCGATCAAGAATCTTAAGCAGGAATGGGACCGTAGGGATTGGTCTGAAGTTAGTCGGGATGTTGGGGTCGAGGGACGGTTTTTTAAGTAGTGCGATAACTCACGCATCATTGAGGTTATCAAGGACTGTACCCGTTTTGAAGGAAGCATTTATGAAGGATGTGATAAAAGGGGCAAGGTGGTGTGAGGCTTCCTTAATGATAGGAGCCGGGCAAGGGTCACCTTGGCAGTTAGATGGTTTGAGGGTGTTTATGATTCCTTCTACTTCAAGGATGGTAAGAGGGGAGAAGGCGAATGGTTTACCGGCTGGGTTAGCTATGTGTTGGATGCTAAGTGTAGACGTGAACAATGGTTGGTTAGCCTGTAAAGACTTTTGTTTATCGCTTTATTTAGTTTGGAGGGTGGCAATTTTACCAAGGAGTGCTGTCTGGATATTAGTGCACCAGTTGCTGTCTTTAGGACAAGAGTCAGGGGGGGGCTGCAGGGGTCTCAAGTTCCTTGAGAATTTTGAATAATTCCTTTGTATTATTGTATGAATCTTTTTTGGCCTGGAATAGAGCTTCTTTATAGTTTAGGGTGGCTAATAGAAGGCTATCCTTGTGGGTGTCAGAATGGTGACTTTTCCAGCGTGCCTCTGCACTGCGTTTGTCTTTGCTTAGCAGTCTGAGCTGTGGTGTGGGTCTTCTAAGTTTGAGGGGGGCGATGGAATTTATGGCAGTAAGAACTGTCTCGTTATAGATGTTGGCTAGGATAGTGGGATCCTAGCAGGAGTCAGTGGCAGTATTAAGGGTGGGGAGGATAAGGGGGAGTAGCTTTTCAGCAGTTATGTTCTTTTTATTTCTGGTGAGGGTAGCTGGGGCGACAAGAGGCGAAGGTAGCACTGCTGCTTCAATGCTGAAGGTGATAATGTGGTGATCCGGTTCTTCCTATTTTGAAAAAGCCTTCTCTTGATCCTTCTCTTCCTTCACATTTTAGACGTATATCTCTTCCTTCTTATCTTTCTAAGCTGCGTGAACGTCTGGTCTATTCTGAGGTGTCTTCTTTTGTCTCTGATAACTCCATTCTTCCTCTTTTTGAATCTGGCTTCAGCTCATTCCATTCTGCTTAGATGGCTCTCCTTTCTGTCTGTGACTCTTTACTTTCGGCACAGTATTCAAAGCATTCACCTCTTTTAATTTTATTCGATTCATCTGCTGCCTACGATACTGTTGACCACACATTACTTCTTTTTTCTCCCTCATCCTTTGGGTTTTCTGCCTTTGTCCTGGTTCCGTTCCAACTTTGCTAATCGCACATACTCGGTGTCTTGGGCTGATAAGTCATCTGTTTCTCTTCTTCATGGGGTTCCCCAGTGGTCGGTCTTAGGCCCCTTTCTTTTTTCTCTTTATACTTCTCCTCTGGCTTCTATTATTTCCTCATTTGGGATGTCTCACCATTTTTATGCTGATGACACTCAACTTTTTATTTTTTCCTTTTCTTATTTTACTTGTGCAATCCATCACACTTTGTCATCCTGCCTTTTGCCCATGAAATCCTGGATGGATGATCAATATCTTGTTTTAAATTTCAATAGAATTGAAGTTATCTTCTTTCCTGTGTTGCTAACTCTCCTCCTGCTCTTATTTCCTTTCCCACTTGTTCGCTTCCTATTTCCTTTTCTGCCCGTTATCTAGGTCTTTTTCTTGATTTTGAGTTTTCATTGACTTGCCATATTTCTCTACTTTACTGCACATGTCGGTTTCATTTTTTCAATATTTGTAAGGCTAGGCCATTTCTCACCTTTTATGCTGCTAAACTTCTCATCTCTTATCTTCTCTCGCATATTCTATTGCTCTTCTATTCTTTTTGGTCTTCCAGCTTTGTGCCTGGCTCCTCTTAAGTCTATTTTTAACTCCTCTATTAGTCTTTTATGTCCCCTTTCACTGTGTGACTCTATTTCTTTGTCACTACTGTCTCTTGGATGGTTGTCCTTATATTCTCATCTGAAATTTTATTTTCTCTGTATGGTTTTTAAACCTCTTTATAATCTGGTTCCTCCTTATCCCTCATCGCTGGTCTCTTTTTATGTTCCTTCACGCTCATTTTGATCTCAGTCTCTTTTTCTTTTAACCATTCCATGTCCTCCTTGTGCTCAGTCTTGATTTTGTTCTTTTTCTCTATTGGCTCTATTACATTGAAACGCTCTTCATCTTTCTTTATGCTCTGACTTCTTATTCACTTTTTCACTCTGCTCTCAAGACTCCTTTAATTTGACTTCATGAAGTGTATCCATGATATTGTACTGTGATGTAATGTTTGTACAGCGCTTTAGCATAAAGCACTTTACAAATGCAAAATAAATACTCAAAAACAGGAAATGCGCAGCAGTGATAGGAGTACAGAGGAAGGAGTGGTAAGGTGGAGGAGGAAGAACCAAGATTAAGGGATGGCTGGTAACAGCAGAAGCTGAAGGTGATAGAACAAGGTGGTCGGGAAGAAAGGGGCAGTAGAGGATGGTCTTGCTTTGTACCTGATGGGTGAGGTCTTAGGAGAAAGGGGAGAGATTAAGTTATTGGAAGGAGGTAGAAGGGCTTAGCATAACAGGGCATTGCGAAGGGGCAGGTGCAAGAAGCTGAACTCAAAATGCTATTGTACAGCAGTAGCCAGACTGCTAGAACAGGCTAGATAACCAGCCCTGGAGGCCCAAGGAGTTAGAGCAGGACAAGGAGGATGCAACATTAATAGAGAGGTGAGAGGGGAAGCAGCAGATGTCATCAAGAACAGAACATGCCAACAGAGTTACCTCCCTTTGTCTTTCTGCATGTCTTCATGGAGGCTGTGCCACTTCTCCATATGCTGGAAGGGCTGTGTGCAAAGAATAGCCTTGGGGTATAGGACCTTGGAAATCCTGCAACTCTGTAACCAACTGAAGAAGTGTTTTGAAAAACATAGAAAGTCTAACACTCAGAGAAGTGGACAAAAGGAGGAGGGCCAGGAATGACAGACGACCTGACATGGGATAGTGTTGGACCATACAGCATCATAGAGGCTGGATCAGGACTGGGAAGAACTGGCCATACTGTCCCATTATTTGCAGAAGGTTGTTTTTTCTTCTTTAAATTGGCTCACCCCGTACACATTATCACTTAAACTGCTTAACCTTACTATTTCGGCTGAGCGTGTTTCTTTGTCGCAGGCGTTCTGCAACAAGAAATTAATTTAAAAATGGTGTTACATCAACAGGCCGTCAGTTATTGTTTTATGTGCTTGTTTTACAGGTTTATAAATATAAGATTAACCTTTATGAGCCATAAACAGCTGTAACTTTAAATAAATTGGAGATTATTGGGTAGGGGTCTGTAGGGATTTTAGAGCAAAGAAATATATTTCAATGTTTGTTGTTGCCTGTGCTTGGAATAATAAACTTTCTGGATGTTGATACTTTACCAAAGACTGAAAGCACTCATAATGGACAGTACAAGGGCCCAACTAAGATACAAGGATTTTAAGTAAAGACTGGAAGGTTTTACTCGGTCGCCTGCAGCAGGTACATTAAACAACTTGGCTAAATTACAGACTGGGCGACACAACAATCTATCTCAGTAGATTCTGAGCAGCAGTGCATTTTTCATGACAGTTTGAAAAGGCACCTTGCTGCACTCCGTCAACCCGTAGGACTTTGCATTGTTCTCATGGTTCCTGTTCGTAGTCTTTTGTGATTCTGATTCAAACCCCACAGGTGACCCCTGCACAGACAGGGATACAATCCTTGTCTCGGGAGGATAGCTCAGGGTCACCGTTCTAGCCTTGGAAGCAAGGCGACACGGAGCACCACAGGTTCAAACCCCGGGTCCGCGCTTAGGAACCTCTGGGTATTAAGTGCGTTATAAATAACGTATCATATCAATATAATTCTGCTATACCTAAAGAGCAGAGGCATGAGGTGACCCCTTGAAACACATCCTTCGTTATCCAGGTTTGGAACAGAATGGAAAATACCTTGTTGAGTTGGTAGAACGCCCAATCTCTTTTGTGTGGGGGCCAAGCCACAAGGGACTGGGATGGTTTGACTGCTCCCTGATGTGCCTCCTTGAAGGTGGATGGTGCAAAGACCCCACAGGCTTCCTGCTAACCCAAGACACAGTAAGCACCCCACAGTGACATCCCTGTTGCCAACTACAGCAGAGGTATATAAATCAATCCTTGGATACAAGAGGCTGTGGAAAAACTTACCAAGAGAATTGCCAGCTCTGTTCTATAAAGCAACACAGATCGCTGTGTTTGAGTTCTGATTCTGTGATAGGTTCCTTTAAAGTTTCTCGTAACTATTGATCCCTGCCTGCTTTGTATACACTACTGTCACAGCCATAGCCACACCGACACAACTCTGTTGGTGCGTGCTACATGTGCTGGCCGTTCACTTTTTTTCTCCCTGTCGCAACTGCACCCGGCTTTATCGTTATGTAGTGAGACAGAAGTAGGATTGCCAAGTTCCTTGCAGATTTTGAAAAGTTCAGCTGTGTTTGTGGCCCCAGAGATGCGGGCTTGGATGTGGGCCAGTTTCTTGGAGTGGATGGATAGTCTGAATTGCCTTTGGAGCAGGCCACAAGCCAGTTTGTCAGAGGATGTGCTCGAAGCCAACCATTTTCTCTCAGCAACTTTTCACTTGCTTTTAAGCAAGGCTAGACCAGAATTATACAGCTATTGCACTTGGAGGCAGGCTTCATGCAGATCCTCATGCCAACGATATGAAGAGTGTTGGAGATGGAGAGGTGAAGGTTAGCAAGGAAAGTCAGTGTCGGAGTCGATACCAGGAGTGGGGGGAGGAATGAGGGAGGCGGCAAAAGCAGCAACTGAAATCGCTTCATCGGTCTAATGACAGAGAAGGAGACTATCTGTAAAGGCAGGGGTTCCAGGGAGCTCAATATGGGAGGAGAGCATGGTCCGACCAGGAGAGCAGGGTAGTTGGAGGGTTAGAAAGAGAGAGAGATCAGCTGTGATGAGCGCATCCAGGGTATGCCTGGCTGAGTGGGATGGACCAGAGGGAAGAATGGTGAGGGAAAGAGAGTCGCAAAGATTGCGGAAGTGTAGAGTGGCTGCATAAGAAGAGTCTAGGTGGATATTGAAGTCTCCAAGGAGGAGAGGCTTAGAGGTAGAGGACAGAAGAGAAGAGGCGAAGTCGGCCCACTCGGAGAGGACGAGGGAGATCAGCCCTGGGGTCCTGTAGATGGTAGCAAGAGGGAAGAGGAGAAGCAAAGCTTATAAAAAAGACCTTTAAAGGACGAGTAGGATTGAGTGGGTATGACGGAAGCAGGGACCATTCAGGGAAGACAAGAGCCACTCCATCTCCAGATCGATTACAGCTGGGCTTGGAGAGGATCTTGTAGCCCTCAAAAGAAGAGTCTCAAAAGCAGTGACGGAGCTGGCATTGAACCATGTCTCAGTGAGAGCGAGTACGTCAAGGTCAAAGTCTTCAAAGAGGTGACCGATGTCAGAGGAGTGTTTGACAGCAGAGCGAAAATTGAGGGTAGCGGGGTGAAGCAGGTTGTCACCTTTTAAATGTCTTCCAAGGCGGGGTTATGGGACAGGGTACATCCGTTGGTAGGGGTGAAGAGGCCCAGGGGGTGTCAGAAAGAGGAGTGGCAGGAGGAAGTTGATGAGACGCCTGTCAAGAAGGAGGAGGTTGGGCTGAGAGCCCTGGGCCATGATAGTGCCATTCTGGTAGACATTATTGATGCACCCAGATTATAGGAAGTATGGCAAGAGAACTTCCCATCTGGTTCCACCATTAATGGTAGAGGAAGAAAAAGGGGAGAGTATAGCCATCATATGTGGAATCCATAGGTCAGGAGAGGGGACAGTAAAAAGAATGTCGATGGTAGTCTGCCTGGAGGAAGTATTGACGTAGGTGTCAGCTCTGGGTAATCTTGGGTGGTGCGCAGGAGTGCTTTCTAAAGTTTTCCTGCTAGACTTCGAGAGAGGGGTAGGAAAGGTGATAGAGTAGCAATTAGAATAGATGGGAGGGATAGAGAGCACCATAGTTACAAGTGGGTTAGGGTGGGGTGAAGTTTAGAAGAAGAGACTGCACAGGGCACGAGGAACTCAAAAGGCAGGCTAGCAGGAAATCATGTGAGGGAGAGTCACAAGCAACAAGTGAAATATTACATCAAGGCTAATGAGGAACATGGGGCCTAGGTTACAAAAGGAGACGTTGAGCAAGACCAGTTCACAAATGTGGGAGCACAGCCGCCAATAACGAGAGCATCCAGCAGAGATAATCAAGATACAGTAAAAAGGCCTAGCAATTGAAGAGCAGTATTTTAAAGATGAAACTTGAAATTAGTTTCACACTCTGTAGATAAGCATGCATTTTGAACAGCCCAAGGAATTAAGGCAAGGGATTTGATATCAAGATGCAGCGTTTGAGTAGAGCTAGCAGATTTTAAACACCACTAGATTTGATTTTCCAGCAATACAGTAAGAAGTCAGAAAAATGCAGGTAAAATCAGATTAAGAGCACATCTAGAGTCGATTTTCCATAACATTTGAAACACAGCCAGTAAATCTAAACGTACCCAGATTCGACTTTCAAAAAAAGATAGAAGGCATAGCATTTGAAATACAGCCAGTAGATACAGTTTGTCAATCAAGAGTAGAGCTAATGCCTCATAGATTACAAAAGGCAGGCAATTAAAATGTCATGCTGCCTTCAGGGTTATGGACACTTCTGAAAAAAGGTTCATCCGCCTTGTCTGTGATTCGAATTTGCCCACTGCAGATCAAACCCAGCAGATTGCAACGATCGTTCACCCATGGTACTGTTTTACTGTCAATGTTAGGCCGTTGCTGTCATTTGATCTTGCTCCCGCTTTACACTGGCGTCTCCAGCCGGTAAAATGCTGCCAATCCAAAATTGGAACGGTTCTGCCTGGCCGAAGCTCACGTTTTTGCCACGCACTTGAGCGCGTTTGTTCCAGGTGCCTTCTGGGATCGGGCCGTGCTCCCTTCTGAGCTCCGGTTCCTTTCAAATTGCAGGGGGGGTGATTTGCTCAATGTAATTTACCGGCGCTCATGACCAGCTGGAGCAACCAGTGCTGCAACGCTCTTGGACCCATTTCTTTCAGTTCCCCCCAAACCCTCCCGGGGCAGTCAAGGAATCTTTGCAGGCAGATCCAGAGGCGGGGGTCTCGATGGAGCTGGGAGTAGTGCTGTTCCTCACGCTCCCAGCTCAGCGAACTTTCCCGCCAGGCGGGCCTGGTATCCAGACATGGCCAGCAGCATAGGGGTGCCCCTCCTCCAGCCCACGTCCCTCGTCGCACCACTGTACAGTGGCCTCCCGGGGCCAAGAGCCAGCACTTCAGTCAGGCCATTGCGGGTTGGTATCAGCATTCAACAGAGCGCGTCCCTCTTTCCCAGGCTGCTCTCCCGATGTAGCAGCACTCTGCCCATGAGAACCCCTACCGTCTTCCACTTAATATCAGAGTGTTCCCCAACATTGCACATTGGTGAGAAGCTGGATTGGAGTTTCATTGTAAAGTTTCTTTGCTTTTTCGACCTTAGGTTCGCGAAGCCCTCGCGCTTACAGCTTACCCTCTCTGGCGGCCATTTCCTTGCATTCTCTTCCCCCTTTGGAAAAGAAGAATTATTCTTATAGTATTTTTCTCCACATTGTTATCGGTGGTCACATTCCTCCAGGAGTATTTTAAACAATCTACTATGTATCCCACCTTCTTGGCACTGGGACTCCGCAAAGTCCTGTGACTCATTGTCAGGGTGTTTGGTTCTCAGTCCAATTAATAAATGTATGGCTTCTGCCCGCTCAGGTATAACATGTTCCCGTTACCTGGTCGGCTAAACTTTTTGCAGATTGTTCATAGTCCTTTCCTTCTGTTCCACGAGGGATGAATGTCCGTCCAACTTTGTCAGTTCCTCATATATTGGTCGGCTTTCCCAGCCTCAGCATAAAGCAAACCTCTCCATTTCCTTCCTTTTCACATAGGATTTGTGCCCATTAGGTTCTCTTAAGCACTCATACTGTTGGCGGCTTTGCTAGCCTGGATATACGATCTTTGTACCTCTTTCACCCTGTTTTACCTGGGCTATGTGCCCATTCCATTTTCTCTCCTTCTTGTGCTGTTGTTGTATTAGGCAGTCTCTGACACCACAGTTCATAGCCCTCACTGGCGTCATAGCTTTGGGTGCGTTCGATTCCCTGTCGGTACTCCTCTCGTCTGTGAAGGCGATTGCTGTGTGGGGCTTGGGGGCCCAGGCTTGTTTAGCTTCTTTGGTCTTGGCATTGATTGCCCGGCTCAACATTGTTCTCTAGTGGTCGCGCCACCAGGGAAGACTGTTTACATTCTGTCTCTGTTCCTCTCCTGACCGCAGCCTCTTGCTCGGTCAGAGCACCCACTTTTCAGCCTCTACCTAGGGGGCCACGCCACCGCTGGGTCCATGTCTTGGCGTAGCTCCATCCCATCAGGATGTTGCCTGTACAGAGACTCTAATCTGCATAGCGATGACTCTTCTCCCTCTGCAGGAGTCTCTCCTCCATTCACACTGTGTGCTGATCTTATGCACGAAAAGATGTGTGTCCGTCTTCTTTGATTATACACTATGCCTCAGTTCATGGTTGTTGTCTCTGGAACACACTGCGGATGGGGCTGAGAAATTCAATTTCTTCAGAACTGCCCCGAATGCAAGTGTTGTAGATGTCCTGCTTTGTGATTCAGTTCTCATTCTGGTTGTCCCTCTTTCCTCTGCCATTGCTTCTTCCCAAATTGTATTGTTTTTCTTGCCTGCTTCTCCTTTCCAATACATTGTCTGTGAGCCTTTCACCTCCACTCTGATTGTAGAACCTAGAGGCAATTGAGTTTGAGGTGTTTACTATATAACTAAATAAACAGTAAACCTATTTTATATATGCATTAACAAAGTAGGCTATTTCAAGGGATGGTGTAAAGATATAGGGCATGTGTGTTAAAAAATAGTGAATCTATTTGAAATTGAATACATTCTTTACCTTCACAGTCACTTTACCCTGTATCCTTGTTCCATCCTAACATCTTGCAGCAAAGTTTGTTATGTTTGCATTAGGAACGTTTTCTCTTCTTAGCAACTTTCCCTCCATTGCTATGGAGCCCCAAACCTTTTGGTTGTTTTTGAACACTGTTCTGACCTCTTCCAGTAAAGTGGGACCTTTAGCTTCGCTCCACTGTACATTTGCTCATTGTTAACGGGAAACTGACCCGTCCTTAAGGCTGTCGGTACTCGGAAACTGTTTCCCTTTTCTTGTTACGTTATATATTTTTGGGTACTTTGTTTATCATGGCACAATGCATCTTACAATGCAGTGCAATGGGGTTTATTTTGTACGACCCTAGACTAGACTCAAAGGGATTCTTTGGTTATTTGGATGTGCCTAAAATACTTTTCGTTAGCTCTACTGCGTTTACCTACTAACTGTGGCTAGTGTGCTAACATGGCCATGCCACAGGTTGTTGCTTGTTCTTTTGGCCATCCTGTTCTGTGGCCTTCTTCCTTCCCTGCCAGGTCAGGAAAATCCTTTTATGGTTATGCACTTGCCCGGGAAAGCTTTGGTTTTCAGTGGCTAGTGCAGGGCCATTTGTGTGTGTTCCTGGTAAGTGGGCTGGGACTGTCTGGGTCTAGTCCACATACTGGTTTCTGTATGTCTAGAGTGTATGCATGTGTTTCACCATCAGTGGTCCTGATTGGACCACTGCTGATGTGTTTGTGAGGGGTCGATCTTCCATTGGGTGAGCTGAGTTTCTGTCTCACCGAAGTATCTGGATGAGAAAAGGTGTCCTTGTTAGGGAGATTTACTAAAGTCTACCTGTGGTAGCACTATAGAAGACTCACTCTTAGATATACAGGGATCCAACTATTAGGTTTGGCCTGAACTACCCAAAAGGTTTGGTAGCTATGGTGGAGCAGCCAGGCTTAGTGTAGGCGGGAGGAGGGCTGTAGTTGAGTACAAAGACCTTTGAGTACGCTTATAGTCAAGGAAACACTTACACACTGTAGTTAGATAAGAATAGAGGTAAGGAAGGTTACACACATATATACTGTAGGACATTTGCTGTAGCAATACTCGGTTCAATAGTAAACCGTTAGATGAGAAACGGGCTTGTATCAAGAATGGCAGTCCTGCAGTCTCCCTTCTGTTTGGTCTGCTTTCTCTGTCTACCTTTACCTGAAGGAGGAGCTACACCATAAAACCTTGGACCTACCGCGGAGTGGCGGAGAGTGGCAGTCCTGCAGTCATGGCTGGCATGACTGACATGACTGGACTGACTGCCCCCCCCCCCCAGACCCTTCAAGAGGACGAAAATGGACGCTTGAAAAGCTTGCGACCTCGCCCAGAGTGCGGCAAACTCCTTCAAGATGAACTTCATAAATCGCCAAGCAGTCTAGCACCCTCCACTAAATTAGCTAAACCCACTGTTAAAACTACTGGAAATAAAGTGGGAAAGAAAGTCTCCAAATTATCCACATGGACTTTTGCCAAAAGCATGTGGTCCATGTCAAATGGCTCACAACCCTTTATTGATCCTTTTCTGAAACCAACAGAGGAGTTGGAAACATCGGTTACGAACACTGAACAAATAAATACAGACTCTATTTTCAGACCGGCAAATATGACCCCAGCCGCCAAGTCTCTCCCCGCTCGCTTACCGGCTCACCCCGGAGGGGGTGCTGTGTTTGCAGTTGAGGAGCAGACCTCTCGCGGGTCCGGATCTTGCCGTCTGAAATCACCAACGGAGACCATGGCGGCCCCTCCAGCATTTCTGATCCCCTCCGTCTGTCCTGGTACGAACCCCTCCGTGGGGCTCGGCTGACGAGACCACCGAAGATTCGAGACTGCCCCAATCCGCAGCCGCAGAGCCGGTAGGCGGTGGTGTGCCTGCGGCTCCTCGTGTCGTCCACGCCCTCTTACATGCGGAGGGCGGGGGAGCGGTGCTGCCGCAGCTGCGTGTGGACAGAGGGAAGACGCCCGGGCTGGAGCCAGTAGCCACTACGGCGCACCGTCAACTGCACGTCCCGCCAGAGGCGTCATCGGAGCAGAAGTGGCCGGAAACCTTTGAAGATCCTGTCCCCCGCCTCCCAGAAGCGCAGCTAAGCCAAAACACAAAAATAAGCTCAACCAACCCAAAAAAAGCCTGCGCCAAACGCAATCGACGTCCAAAAGACATCTTAAAAGTAACATCACTAAACAAAATAAGGAAAAAAAACAAAAAAACACTGCAAATCTGAAAGTAAGCAATTACAAAGGAAAACCCTCAAGTGAGAAAACTATAGGAGCAAAACTCTCCCCAGTATCTACACTGACAAAGTTCTTCCAAAAGAAAAAAACAAAGTGGCGAAAGCTGCACAAGCAGCCCATATGATTTTACGGCCATGAACTATTGGATGCTGTCCAGGAACTCCACTCAGCAAGCACAGGAAATCCGACAAAAACGAAAAGATTACATCAACCCCCTCAAAAACCAACCAACTGCTCACGGGAAAAAAAAAACTCAAACCTACTGATGTAGAAAGTGGTTGTATACCAGATAAACCTATCTCCATAGTGATTCCGGATTACTTAATCTTCGGCCAAATTCCACCTTGACCTCAAATCCTAACCCCCTCACTACCTCCATCGACCATCCCCCATACTCAACCAACAAACGAGCCACAACGTGTCACGGAGTCTGGGGCCGTGCCAACGGTTCCTCAATACAAGAAACAAACAGTTATCCCGATCTCCCCTCCAGTGTCATCAGTACTCTACTTAACCCTACAGGATGAAATCACCTCACCCCCTTCATCCCTAATCGAGCAGCAGAACCTTAACCAACAGGAGCTAGAAAAACAACGAGAAGCCAACAAAACCAGTCATACAAATCACCTGCCCCAAGAACTTAAAAAAAGAGAAAATCATTCCACGCCCACGATCCACGCAATGATAGATCAAGCTTCTACATTCCTTCCACCCCAACTCATAGTCAATCTAGAAAACCATCCACATCTACAAGTGAAACGCCCCTAAAGAAACCGGACTTACTGTCATATATGTCAGCATTAACTATCAGCTTGGTTCCTTTCACCAAGCTCTACGAATCTCTCCACGACACACTGAAAGACCACACAGTACTTCAATCCATTATCCACACTAAACTTATTTTTCTTGAAGCCTACATCACAGCCCAAAAAGATGCACCGAAAATTTCTTGTACGAGCTTGGTCGATATAAATGCACGCCTCCAGAAAATAGAAGCGACCATGAGCCTTCTAGAAAAACGATCATCAGTAAATGGAACAATCAATCAACCCAACGTCGCTGCACCAACGATCGATCTTACAGCTGAAAATTTACACAAAAATATCAAAGCTGAAAAAACGATTTCAATTCCTTCAAAATTTCAACAGTCTTCATCACAGCCTACAAACAGATCAATCACCAACATTGCCCTCATAATCGATGACGAAGAAAACAAAAGTAAATCAGCAAAAGACTCAATGGAACAACCTTACTCAATCTTTGACCTAATTAGACCCAAAAGCTTAAACACCCCCTCTAACCCTGGCAACTCAAATAAAGCACTTCTGACAACAAAACTCAATTCCAACCTGGCCTCTAAATCTAGTGCATTACCTACAAGCCAACAGACTTTTCAAAACAAACCACGACAACACACTGAAAACCAAATGAGCTCAGGATCTCAGTTACAATCCAGGTCGCTAGGAGCTCTCCAAAAAGAATTGAGGACTCCGTACTAAACTCTGATTTAATGAATCTCACAGAGCACCTGGATATTACTTCCGATTCGGGCACCCCATCTCATCCACAAGAAAATAAAACCATCCTTTCTAAATCAGACTCACAAACCAAGACCGCAACGAGCCACATCAACACCAACAAAAAATTATTAGAAAACTCACCGATTTTTCTAATACTTGAAGAACGCAGAAAAAAGAGTGAACGCTCGACGCTAAATAAACAAAAAACAGAAATAAACATGCAAACCAGAAGCGTCAACTGGAAGGTTGACCAAAAAAAACGTGAACCAAGAGCAGAAAGAAGAAACAGTGTCCAACTAGAGCGCACAAACAAATCGGATAGACCAACTAAAAAATACATGCACGATCCATCACGGCGAAGTCACGAACGAAGAAAGGGCTATAGAAAATCCACCGTCTACACTCCACGATCCAAATACCCTACAACAAACTCGCAACATGCTAAGTTTGAAAATTCTATGGAAAAATGGGTACTGGAGCTGGAACAAACGAAAGACAATGAAGACGAAATCATATTAAACAGAAGAGGAGTCCTGACCTTGATGCATCTCATCCCAAAATTGACCCAAATCACAGCAGACGATCTGAGGATTGTCGAACCAAGTCACTATCACGGAAGCGCTAGATGCCAACTCCATATCACTTCAAGAATGATTAAAAACAAGCTGATAGACCAAGAAAGAGACTTTAGATCTCTGGGATACCACCTCTCACAACAGAAAAACATCTCCGAACGCTCAAGTTTCAAAACCACTGAATCGACACGGAAAAAGCGATCAGAAAACAACGAAAACGGTTGCCACTCAAGACTAAAACATAATGCAAATTCAGGCCCCTACGAACGCAGACACTTGAGCAAGAAAACTCAGACTCTGCATATCAAAACCCAAATACCCCACCATTAACTCAGACCAAAGTTCCACCTCAATCAATCCAAACCTTAAATAAGCTCGCCAATGATTCCAAAGAAGAGCAGGATCCAAAAATAGCTTTCCGCAAAGAACGATATGACCAACATAAGAATCTCACCAAGACCATCCACCCAACTCTAGAGCAACCACCAACACTCAATACAAAAAAAATCGACCTCAGCTGACTTCTGGGCATGGCTTCCAAATGCTCTTGCAATGCATCGATCAAAAGAGCAACTCATTGAAAGGCCAACTCTCCGAGACTCGACGAATACTCAAAAAAACCCACCTCACGATCTTAGACTCGGATCATGGAACACTAGAGGATTCAAGCACCTAACCTCACCCAGTGACGTCAACCTAGGATCAGTCGATCTGTGGTGCTTCCAGGAAACCTGGCTGACTAAAACTCCATCTCTTGACGGCTTTGACCTCCGTTTGGCACCAGCATCGAAACCCCCGATTGGCCGTCCGTCCTCGGGCTTGCTCACCGCATGCCGCATCAACAGTGGCCTGTCTATAACAAGTACTGTCGTCTCAAACTACTCACTGCTCACACTATTACTAACATGGAAACAGTCTTCTCCAAATGGGGTACCTCAACATCTAATTCCAGTGGCGATACTAAATGTCTATTGGAACCCAGCTGCAAATGACCAAAAAAAGTTCTTGAGCCTAATAGAAACCACAGTTGATGAAATATGAACCACCTACAATACGTTCCACATTATAATATGTGGCGACCTAAATGCCCTATGCAACCAGAACTCTACCAAAGAAAAAACACCAAGCGAACGACAAGGTGAAGCGTGGACTAAATTGATGAACTCGAGACATTTGCACAACTTGGACATAGCATATAAAAGCAACTCCCGCCTTCCAACATGGGCAAATAATAAATCGGCGTCTACTATTGATTACACTTTTGTTTCTGAACCTATCATACACCTAATAACCTCCTTTGACGTCCATCAAACTACATCTAGCGATCACAATATTTTGCTAACTACATGGAAATCATCACATACAAACCAGGACAAGATAAGAGTTTGGTCTTGAACAAAACAACCAAAAAAACAGATTACGGCTTTCGGCGCAAAACATAAGAGATCTAACAAATCGATATGCGAACACAAACGAGACACCGGAATCGGAGACCACGGACTATGCCCCCTTGCTGATTTCATACAAGACGCAGAAAGGTAACCACAACAAACACTCTCAAGATCCCATCCATTCATATGATAAACTCTTGGTCGTGAGACGTCGCGCCTTTAGGAAAGCCAAAAGATCCACTGCAACTCTTCCTATGAACAAAAGAACTATAGCTATTAAAGACCTAACAAGAGAATACAAAACTTGGGTAAGATGACACAGATGGACCCTACACCAGCAAGATGCTGAAGCTATGCTGAAATCCATTTGCTCAAACAACTCGAAAGAATTTTGGTCGCTACTCAACAAAACATCTTCAACCAGCGGCCCAGAAATCACAAATTCAATCGATGAACTCACTTGCGGGGCTCACTTCAAATCGCTTTTTGAACTACCAGACGCCTCATCAGAATATACGGTCCTGCACCCATCGTCGATTGAGGCGAAAATGCCTAAGCAAACTAATACCTGGACAAAGCTGGATGATTTAGATGATATCAGTGACATCATCAAAAAACTGAACAAATCTCGAGCCCCGGGTCCGGACGGCATCACTAATTTCGATCTAAAGTCACATCCTGTCGAATGGGCTAAATTTATAAGAACTGTATTTACACGATGCATGACCGTAAAATCTATTCCTCCAACATGGCAGTCCGCAATAGTGGTCCCGATCTATAAGAAAGGCGACAAGCAGGATCCTTCCAACTATCGACCTATCGCCTTACTTGACCCCATAAGAAAAGTCTTTGGCTCCCTCCTCTTGAAAAAATTTCAATCCTGGGCCATATGCGCCCCTTGTAATGACAACTTTCAAGCGGGCTTCAAAAAAACACTTGGAACCACGATCAACATCCTACTTCTGACCATCTTAAAAAACAAAGTAAAAAAAGGGTACCCAAAAGTGTACACAGCCTTTATAGACTTCTCCAAAGCATTTGACAAAGTCGATTGCTCCAGACTCTGGCAGAAATTATCCACCTGGGGCTGCCCACACGACATCCTAAACCCAATCAAAGCTCTTCACATGGATACTAACATCAAAGTGAGACTAAACCATCAAGGCAGTCTATCTTCCCGAATTAAAACAAAGAGAGGAGTAAAACAAGGCTGTCCGTTGGCACCGGCCCTTTTTATCGCCTTTATGGGAGATTATCAATACTCTGAAAATCTGATCAGATCTTTTCCACCGAGAATAGCACAAACAAGCATCAGTAGACTGCTTTATGCGGACTATCTTATCTTATTGGACCTAACACCTATAGGCTTACAGCGCCAACTCACCAATTTACAACTTTTTTGCAATGAAAACAGCCTAGAAATTCACACCGACAAAACGGAAATCATGGTGATGGAGCGCTCAGCCAAAACACAAGTCAAGCCAAATTGGTTCCTGGAAAAAGCCAAAATTGAAAAAGTAAAGAGCTTCAAATATCTCGGCGTAACATTAGACAACTCATCAAAAGACACGGCCATGCAAGAAGCTCTGTTCGACAAAGTCCGAAGCTTAGCAACTAAAGGCAAAGCAATAGACAGAAAATTTGGAAAATTCTCTACCATTCCATTACTGAACTTTTACAAACAAAAAGTGGTCCCCAGTCTAACATACGGATCAGAAGCTATGTCATGCCTGCCTAAGACTCTTTGGCCAAAACTGAAAGCAAACATCTGGAGGACGACTCTCAACCTACCAGACTCAACCCTGATTATACTGATATGACGAGAACTCAGTTTGCTCTCTCTTCAGGGCACTGTGGACTGCAACACTCTGATGCTCTATAGGAAATGCATCATCCCCAATCCTTCCTTCTTCCACGAGCTAGTGAACAAAGACATTTTAGAAGGAAACTGTCAAATCTTAAACCAATGGAAAGAAGAAAATCAGGCTCTATTAAATACCATCGAGTGCACAGAAGACGACCTGATCAAAAACCCCACAAGAATAATCAAAAAAATGAAAGCAATGGATTGGATACATACCTTAGATGCAGCGGCCGAATACAAGCTCGTCTCTCACTTACCCTTATCATGGAAAAAACGAGACGACCTCCAGAACTACATCAAAAAATTTCCGAGCAGAGCAGCGCGCAATCTTATAATGAGAGCAAGGCTAAACCTTTTAGACACAAACGAAATCAGTCATATAAGAAATCAATCGCCAACCAATATCTGCAGATTTTGTACAAAGGAGAAAGAGACCGTTCGCCATCTTTTACTGGCTTGCCCAAACCTGACAGATATTCGGCATCCTTACATGAAATACATCTGCCAATATTCAACAATAGCTGATGAAGATACATGGTGGAAAAGAATGATTAGTGGTGATCGTACATCATGGCAATTAGCAACTTTTAAGATCCTCTATGCCATAGCTGAAAAATTTGCCTTAGAAAGCAAAGCAAAATAAATCTTCTGTATTGGAATAGACGTCCTATTACTCACAGCATCAAACAAAAAAACAGTTACTTAAGACTTAAAGCCAAGAGACAAAATGTGACTGAACATGAGGAAAAGCACCAAAAATGTTGTAAAAATCACATTTTTGATTAAATACTCAAATAAAAAAAAAAAAAGAATAGCTTTAGGTTAGCAAATCATTTATCAACCAACATTGACTAAATAGCAATACTGGCAAGTCAGATAGCTGTGTGTAGGCCTAACCTTTAGAAGTCCAACCCTATCTAGGGAATGAGAGATATAAAGGTCATATGGTCACACTGGGGAACCAGTGTCCTGTTGGTGGCAGAACAAAGGGAGGCTGGCGCTGTCACAGTTGTCAAATTCAGAGATGATGCTTTCTGTAGCAAGTAAGTAACAAAATTGGATTCAACGGGTTCATGGGTACTTGGTAGGCCATCTGAAGGATTTCAGCCTAAAGAACAGGTGTCCTAAGGTCTGGGAGAACACGGTTGGGTCGCTCATCCCAACGTGACTCTACAAGCTCAGGAGGAGCAAACAGCAACACAATTGCCTAGGTAAGTACCCACGAGTGAGACAGTACCATCTATGATGAAGAACAATGTAACTGGCGAGTCCCCAAGCGTAGATGACGGCAGCTCGGGTTCGGGTCTCTGGCCTTAGTGGCTGGAGAAGGAACCTTTGGTGGCAGCAGGCAGTCGTACTCTGTCCAGTAGACTATCTTCGCGGCACTTTGTTGTGGAGACTAAAAACAGGATTTGTGGCAGCAACGGTTGCCGCTTGGCAGACTTTCTTCCCTCTCTTGGTCTGCAACTCAGCTGAGGGAACTACAAACGGGGTGGAGTCTGTATAGACCCAGACAGATGGCTATAAGTTTGCAGCCGGAACTGCGCTTGACGAGACGATGCACCGCAGCAGTGCCAGAGGTCCCAGGGTTTTCAAATATTGCAGGCTTGGAAGGTCACAGTTCGTCATGGGATGGGACAAACTGTAGCTGGTTTCGACACTGGTTAGGCCTACCAGTTCAAGGGAAGAAGTCATCCGGTCTGATTCTTCACTGTCGCACAGAGGAAAGGGCTGGCACAGCAGCGGTCACTCAGTCGGCTATGGCAGCCGCTGGATGTGGCTGCAGTGTCCTCCTTCTTTAGTCTTCTTCGGTATGGATCTTCCAGTAGTCGACTCAGGCTTCAGCATCAAGACCCTCGCCTTTTATGCAGGAACCCAGCCAATCGGCATGCATGCTACATTCAAACTTTGGGTGGTGGCCTTCCGAAGGAGACAGCCAGGCACCCAGTCAGAACTGAATGCAAGCAGACACAATGGAGGATAAAGACTCCCAGTTTCCTGTCCTCCCAGACACACTGGTGCCTTCGGGCAGGCTTCCCAATGGGAGCCCGACGAAGACAAAGTTATGAGTAGGACTTCCCCACCAAGGTCCACAGAAGAAGGCTCAAGAAAGGACAAGTCGTTGTGAATTGAGGAAAAAAGAAGACCGGCATCATTTTGGAACAAGACTGCCCTATGTGTCTCTTACGGCAGCTGCGAATGCAGCCTGCAATGTAAGTTTCACAAAATTGGTAGAACATCCTCTGCCACCAGCCACTCAGACGTGTCACTGTAACTAGAAAGTTACAGGAGAAGCGGAAAAAGCAATACATTGTTTCCCCTCAGCACTCCACATAAGGTGGGGTGTGCTGATTCCACAATGTAAAAGGTGGGTAGGATAAAAAGTATCCCCCTGTCCTTGGTAACATTTGGTATCACAAGAAAAATAAAAAGTGTGGCTCACGGAGCTCCCTGCAACACTGCACAGAACGTGTTGTGTGCTGCAACAATAAATTGCAGATGCCTTAAAAGTTAGAGGAAAGCACAATACCAAATAGATACAACCAAAAGGGTTGACAAAAGTTTCAAAAGGTAGAGTAAAAGACTGAGTGAGTGTGGAAAAAGGTTCCCACTCACTCAGGAGAACTGGTATAAAATCCATGAATCCAGCAAAAAGTGCTGGGGTGCTCACGAGTGGGGAGAATAACACCCAAAAAGGTAACTCTACCTAACAGTCCTGCGATCCATGTTTCAGCCCGTAACTTTGGGGACTGCCAGCTTGTCCTACAAGAGTTGTCTCTGCAAAATGTCAGTGTCCCAGCATCCAAGGGACCCAAGATATGAGGCTGACTCTGACTGTGACAATGATGTCCCCTCCTGTCGCTGTGCAGTGGTGACAATTGCCAGAAACTGCTTTCCTGCATCTAGTCGTTTGCTGAGAGGAGGCCTGCACCCAAGTGAGCTGCATTCTGCAACTGGAAAACGTTGCACCAGCATCTTTGGACGACCAGGGATTCACTCGAACGTGCAACTAATGGGCACCCAGGTCCAGAGCAAACAGTTGGAAACGCAACCTCTGATTACCCTCTGAATCCCAGCCAGGTCCCAAGAGGACAGAGAGAAAAGATGGAACCAATAGACCACAGATGACAGTATTATTTTTCAATTATCAAATCTTAATAGTACATCATATTTATTACACATATCATGTGCACAATTCAGCAATCCTCGTAAAATAGGCTTGACAAAAAAGTTTCATCCCTTCACACTCTATTCACTCGTCACTCACACATGCCATTTTCATACTAACATACATTCCAATACTTGGGTAATTTTATATTCCCATATCATATTCTAACCAATAAATGTCTCTTTAACACTCTAGTGCCTCTAGATGTGGCCCTCTGTATATCTCCAGGGGTTGAAAGTCTATCGTTGACATGTGTTTCGGTTGAATTGTCAAACAAGGGTAGGAAACCCCTTGCCCTGTTATTCCGATCAACCTTCCTCAGGACTGAGTGCAAACATCTAGTGCACGTTGCCTCTTCACAAAAAGGGGATGAGTGGAGCCTCAATTCTCCTCTGGATTACCAAGGGCCGGTGGCTTGGCGGTTGGGAGAAATCCCTAGTGTGTGTTCTATCGGTCGTGGTGTGCATCAGAGTAGTACCACCTCTCTCACGATTCTAGTCCTTAGTTTGAATCATCTGTCATGCTCGGCATTAATGCTGTCGCACGCCAGGTCATTCAATGGTGGTAGCTCCCGCTATGCAGTTATAAATACAAGGCACTTGTGGGATATACTTGAATGCACGGTGTAGTAAGGCTCTTTACAGGCGTGCGTTATAATTTCAGGCGCTGTGGAGCAATTTGGGGAAGTTCCTGCTCGAAACCAGACTCGGCCGCGTTCCGCATGTATGGACTGATGGTAGAATTCTGCTGTAGAAGTCTACTGTATTCTACAGTCAGTCCATACATGCGGAACGCGGCCGTATGATGTACTATTAAGATTTGATCATTGAAAAAGAATACTGTCATCTTTGGTCTATTGGTCCTATCTTTTCTCTCTGTTGTGTATTTATCTGCAGGACCATAGATGCAATACCAGGTATCCCTTATCTTTACCACAGGTCACAAGAGGAACCAGAGTATGAGGGGTGAATTATTGGGGTACTTACCAGAGCCCCTAGTTCCCTTTTAAAAAGTGTTCCTAACTTTTAAAACGTTTACAGTAGTTTGCATTTGCCATTGCTTATTCGCACAAGCACTCTGAAAGCTGAGGACAGTTTTATTCACTAGGATAGATCCTTACCCGACCTTTGGAACCCATTTCCTATTCTCATGACCTAACTTTTTTCCACCTCCCAAAGCTATTTGGAACTTTGTGAACTTTCGGGGGAAAAGGCCCCAGTTAACTTGGGGTTGGACTTCTAAAGTTAGAGTTAAATTCTTATGGACTGCCATTGTTAATCTAACCATTACCTTTCCTTTCAGGATTGTGGGGTGGGCTTAATGTGGTTTTATTGCAGTGGCTACAGGGACTGTGTATATATGTAATTTATCATAGGTTTGTGTGATATTATTACTCGCTTGTAGCCATTTTTATAGTGTTTGCCTGGCCATAAATAATTTTGTATAACTACCTGTCTAAGTATAATCCTTGATTACTTATCTTGTGGATTCATTCTGGACCCTTGACCATGCTCAACCCTTCCTGAGACGTACCCTTGACTACCTTCCATGCTACCTTGATTGGTTTGGCTACAGCTTCCACAGTTGTCCCTGTTCACTAACTAGGTTGGCCTCCTATACATCTGTCCCCAGAGTATAGAAATCCAGTCTAACATTCCTGAATTTTATTTGTCTCTGAATAGGAGTCCGAGTTTGTGTCTGAGCACCTTCATGAGTGGATTGACTTGATATTCGGGTACAAGCAGCGGGGTCAGGCAGCCGTGGAGTCCCTCAATGTCTTTTATTACTGTACCTATGAAGGTAAGTGGCTGCTTTTGCGTTATTTCACGAGGCACATAAACAGAAGGGTATGGAGAAAGCCTGATGACGCTGGCCACTTCTGCTAGTTAAATCAGCGGGCAGTGTGTCAATCCCTGAGCACTACAACATTGAACAGCACACACTGTTGGATGCAGACCCATAGAAAATAAATCCACAAACTCCACAACCCTCCACCCACAGTCGTGAAAGCCATTTCATAGGTATTGAAATAGGCGGCTGAAGGGCTTGGTGGTGGGCTTTTCTATATCAGGTTGTGTGTATTCACGCCCTTTCTTTTATTTCATCCTGTGCATTGTTGTATCCTCAAGACAGATCTGTCGCTGTTACAGTTCACTCATGGCATTTCTTATTTTTATCCTTAAAATATACTACAAGCGGCATTTAAGCAAGATAGTCAGACTGGAATGGTACAGAATGAAGATGGTTTAGAAAAAGTATGCATGCTTTACCTGGAATTGAGTATGGTGGGACTGATGAAGTGGTTGGCAGGGAGTTCGATTTTGGTGTATTGAATCCTAGAAGGTTCAGCCTCATTTTGTATCTGCATTGATTTTTTTAGATAAACAGGAGTTTGGGGTCAGCTGATAGGAGGAGCTAGGGTTAGCATGATTTGGGTCATTTGGTGCTGGAGAATTCCTGAAGTGCTTAGTAGAAGATGGGAGTTGGTATGAGGTTTTGGTCTTTAGAAAATAAGGCAATAGGAACGGTGGATTGCTTGGTTTATCTTGGCTTTCATGCAAGTGCCCAGCCTGGGTCTGTTAATACAAGAGAGAGCCTAATAAACAAAGGGAAGTGCCTGGCCAACCAGGTCTTGAAAATTGATAGGAAGTACAGGCGTTTTTCCATCAAACCAGCTTTTACTTTCTACAAGGGTAATATTGTTCCGAAATTAACCTATGGTTTGGAATTTATGGGTGAATCTATCTTTGGGGTTCCTGATTTGATTGAGGGGTGAATTTGGCATAAGATATTGAAGGTACGAAATGCTATACCGTTGCTTGCAATCAGATTTGAATTGGGGATTGTGTCCATGAGGGCACGAGTGCAGAGCAGTTATTTGCCCTATTTTCAAAATTGATTGCCCCTATTCCTCATTCTCTCTGAGCTTTTAGGGAACCAAATCCATTATACAAAGAATAATACGGAATTCCTGGCTCATTTGGAAACCAGATGCCTGGCGATCCTTAAACATATGGCGATGGATACGGTTACTTTACTGGCAAATGCAGAAAGAGTTAAGAAAACATTATTTGACTATGACTGGGTTTGCACCATTGACGTATTTCATTCGTACCCATCTTTGAATTGTCTCGTATTGCACCATAAAAGGTGGGAGAGTCTATCCATGATTCTTTGCCTGTTCCCAAATAACTATTATAGAACCATCTTAATGAGATTGAGGTGGAATCTACTTCTAGCTAAAGAAATTCTGTTAAGAGGGAGGGTGTCTGAGCGAGAGAACAATTACAGATTTTGTAATCGGGGCCCTATTGAAACCGCCCATCACCTCGTCTTAGAATGTGATGTGCTAAATTTAACTAAGATAGAATATCTGCCTAAGCTATCGGATTGGGTTCATGCATTTGGATCTTTTAATTGCGACTATATTTGGAACAGATGTCTCTGTTAAAGAGAGTTTAGGGGTTGCAGGTTTTGTAAAAACTATGAATTTGATTACATTTTTTTTTTAAATCGATAACTTTGATCTACTGATGTTGTTTTAAAAACTATGAAATAATAAATGAATCCTGCGCATTGGGTTATAAGATGATGTTTTAGAGGTTTATAGTGTCTTTTTCGACAGTCAAAGTTTCGAAATACAAAGGTTTCGACAACAAAGCATCGAAAAAAAAATTCTAATGCATTTTTTTATATTTTATGGTGGGGTCCCCCCCAAACCCCTGTTTTAAAAAAAAAAAACACTTATTTTACTATACAAAACTAAACTAAACCCTTTTTTTTAAAAAAATGTATTCACATTTCTTTTGGTTAAAACTTTGTGTTAGAAAGTTTTGTGTTTAGAAACTTTTTTGGGAAATTATAACTGGATACCGTTTTAGATTTAGATATTGGAGTTTCTTTTTTGAGTCTGAAGTTATGTGGATGTACTGTTTGGATTTTCTTTTTTCCGTCTTTTTTCTTTTTCTTTTACTTTTACCTACTGTAACTGTTGATGTGTGAAACTTGAAACATATATTTGATGTGCGATACTTGATGTACATGTTCTTTGCAATTGTACTGTTTGGATTTTTTAACGTTTTTTAGAAATATATATATATATATAATCAAATGTATTCTTTTGGTGACTGGTGATGCGTAGCCTTGGGCGGCCCTTCTCCCAACAAGGTTCATCATGTGGTAACTACAGCAGTATCTGTCATGGAACTCCATTTTTTTCAAAAATTATCTTTCACTTTTAATAAGGTTATCCAATGTTTAAAATATATCAATTCAAGTACACTTCAGTGCTAAATTAAACAATGGTCTGTATGTGGAAGATCAAAACAGAACCTTTGTCAATCTTTGTAAAGTTCATACAAAGCTGCCCTCAAAACACAATAAGAGACACTTGCATACAGCATTTTATCAGAATTCACACCAGCTACAACTTAATAAGAAGGCTTACTATGACATAGTGGGGGTGATTGAAAGGGTCCTAGAAGAAGGGGGAAGAACTGTTCAAGAATTGGTGAAGAAAATAAAAACGGTTGTGAGAGATGCAGAAGAAAACCAAACGGGGGAGTTATCTCTAGTTTGACTGATCTGATGTTCAAATTATTGGCAGTGATATTGAGTTCCGGTTAAGTGCAAGCTGTATGCCAAATTACTGCAGGTTAGTGTTTGCCCCAATGAAGACCCTCTTGGGTTTTGCATGTCGAATTTTTTGTAATATTTGAGTCCCCCAGGCCTGCCGCGCACCCTCTCAGCCCCTCCCCTCCCCTGCCCACTTCCACTTCCCTGTTCGCTGCCTCCAGGCCCTCCCTCCGTCCCTCATTGGTGCTTGCGCTGTACGTTTTGTCCCTAGCTGCTCGCTCTGGCTGAATTGGTTTCTTTCTCCCAAATTACTGCAGGTTAGTGTTTGCCCCAATGAAGATCCTCTTGGGCTTTGCAGGTCGAATTTTTAGTAATATTTGAGTCCCCCAGGCCTGCCACGCACCCTCTCCACCCCACCCCTTGCCTGATTCCACTTCCCGGTACGCCGCCTCCAGGCCCTCCCTCCCTCCGTCCCCGATTGGTGCGTCCACCTGGGTATAACTGACCTTCCCAGGGCAGCCCTCTGCCCGGCAGCCCCTTCGGCTAAGGGCCCCAAGACAAAGAGCGGCTCCAACAGAGGCGGCTCCAGAAAGTATCAGCAGGTGTAGCCAGCGACCAGCCGCCAACCAACAGCAACCCAAAAGTAAGTGTGGCATGGGCGGGGAGTAGAGCAATTACTCTAATCCCGAAAACCCTGCCACTCAACATTACCTTACCTCAGAACTATGAATGTTAGCAATGCCGTTAGCTTTGTTAACACTTAGTTGAATTGTAAACAGTAGCCTGCGTCGCCTCCAGATAGGATTGTGATTGTTAGCAATGCCTCACCTACTTAGAATCGGAGAAACTAGCCTGCGTCGCACCTAGATAGGATTGTGATGATTAGCAATCCTACACTTTGTTAGAATTATGAACATTAGCCTACGCTAGACTGTGAATGTTAGCAATGCCACACTTAGTTAGAATTGTGAACATTAGCCTGTGTTGCATCTAGATAGGATTGCGATTGTTAGCAATGCTGCACTTCGTTAGAATTATGAACATTAGCCTACGTCAGACCCAGACAGGATTGGGAATGTTAGCAATGTCACACTTAGTTAGAATTGTGAACCTTCGCCTCCGTCACATCTAGATAGGATTGTGATTGTGCCACACTCAGTTAGAATTGTGAATATTAGCCTTTACCAGACCCAGACAGGATTGTGAATGTTAGCAATGCCCCACTTAGATTGGTAAACATTATCCTGCGTCTCTTCTGGATAGGCTTATGAATGTTAGCAATGCCACACCTAGTTATACCTGTAAACATTAGCCTGCGTCACTTCTTGACAGGGTTGTGAATGCCAGCAGTATTAGATTTGTCAGCATTAGCCTGCGCCAGACCCAGACAGGATTGTGAACATTGGCCTGAGTCGCTTCTAGATAGAAATGCAAATGTAGGCAGGTCCCACACTTGGGTGGAGCTGTGAACATTAGCCTGAATCGCATCTGGATAGAAATGCAAATGTAAATGTTAATATGCCCCACACGTGTATCACTGTGTACCCTGCTTTCCTGCTCCACATGCTGTTGCTATATTTCCGTATACCCACCTCCTGTCGCTGTAAACCCAGCCCCATGTATCTGTGTCCGTGTGTCACCCTGTTGTCTGCCATCCTGTTCACGAGCCTGGTCTCGGGCGCTTTAAAGATAACCATCATATCACATCACTACGCTTACTCTCTACTATATACCATCATTCAACTAGAACACAGCTATAACCCTGATTAATTGGTCCTAGCTGTTCACATACAAATACGACCCCATGAACACCTCATCACCCTAATAAAACACAGCTAGCCGAGCACATTCCGGCCTAGTTGCTCACATATGCGTCCTTCAGGTCTAACGCAGCCAGAGCCCAGTCTGGGTGTCCATCCACCAGACTGCACACATCCAACTGATATCTTCAGCACCACACCTAACGCTAGGAGGCAGCTACCATCCGGCAATTACATCAGCTGCACACATATCTGGTGCACCCACGCACCATACTACACTATGTCTCTCTTCTGACCAGAACTACGGTTCCCGAGGGCGTTCAACCTACCAACGCTTTGAGGTCATACCAATGATATATACAGCGCTATATAAATGCCAAGTAACATAACATACAAAATAAAAGCAAACACTTTTAGGAGAAGTGTCCTTAAACCAAATTTTAAGGTGCGGGAGGGAGAAAAACCACTGAAAAAATAAATATTTTTTCTACATTCTTTTTTACATGACAACCTTCTTGAAAGTTCAACAAATGTGGCATTTGTGATTTAGATAGGACCAAATTGATTGATTGGTTGAAGTCATTCATTTTATTTCCAAATTGCAACATTTTTCATAAAAATAGTGCATGTTTTTTCCAGGTGTTTGTTTAAACAAAACACAATTGTTTTCCAAATAGGCTAATTTGCCAAGTTCCCTTTTGGGAGACCAAGTTCACTTGGCTCTTGAGGCAGCATCCAGAAAAGACATTATTCACTGATTATTTCTTGCGTATATAGCCTTGAAACTTAAGAGGGAAGCAAATGTTTAATCAAAGCTTCAAGTAAAACTTCCAATCCGTCTCCAATTGCACATAAAAAAAGCTAGGACAAAGACCCAAAATCAGTCTCTCTAAATAAGGATATTTTTTTTAAATGCTGACAACTAAATATGTTTTTTTTTTAACTGAACATCTTAAACTATAAGCTAGACATTGAAGGTAACTTACCATGATGTTTGCATTAATCAGGTGGACAAATTCAGTTTGGTCTTCTTCAGTTTGTTTAAAATCTGCCTTAAGTCAATTGCACTTTAGTGATTTTCAAACCACCCATTGAAAATGTTTTTTAAAGTTGCTGGGTAGGCTTCTTTGAATCTTGTTTTCCAGATACATAGGATTTGCTTCGTTGTATGTTTTTTTCCAAGTGCAGTCTGCCCTTTATGGAAGATCATTCTATGCAATATTTTAAGAACTCTTTCTGTTTTTCAAAATTCCTTATTTTCATCTAGCCTCCTGTAAATACTTGTACTTATGCAGAAAATCACATACTGTATGTATGTATATTTGACTTATGTAAGTTTGTCTCTTTGTACTCTTCGAATTGGGCAGCTTGCTGAATTCAAAATCTTCCTTCAATTTTTCAAAATGGGGGAATCAACATCTCAGTGAAGATTTTAAATCTTTACTTTTATTGCCTTGGCTGGCTCCAACTCCTGAGTTCCTTGATCCTCCAACGTGTTATGGTTTGATAGGAAGAAATGTTGATGCTTGCTTTCCTTTTGGACTTTTTGATTGGGAGAAATTGTGATGCCTTATGTCCTGTTTTTTTGCATCTTTAAGTTATTTTAAAATTAAATATGCTTCAACGCATTTTGGATGCTGCTTTAAATTGTGGCGGCATGAGGGAAGAAAGGTGATGCTGAAGCTGCTACTCTTATTGCGGATGGTTATGCAGTTGCCTCTCACTTCTGTAAAATGGGAGTAGGTTTGGTGCTTTGTGCAAGCTCTTCTGGCTCTTAGCCACACCGTATTTGGATAGGGCTTTTCTGAATCACTCTGCTTACAATTGGGTGTTCCTACTAAGGTGGAAAGCAGACACTGTATGCAAGTTCATTGTCTAGCATGACAATACACTTGTTACATTGCAAACATTTCTGGCTCATCGCAAGTGCACCTTAACTTAGAATATTTATCCTTATTAGCTTCCACTTTGTCTTGAGGGCAGATACGAGTTTAAATCCTTATATATATATATATATATATATATATATATATATATATATATATATATATATATATAATTTGCTATTTAGCTTGCATTGTAAACATGTAGCTATATCACAATCACTATTTTCATATCACATTCTAAAACAATTGTTATATAAAAAACACCATTCCCATCAATTTATCAAACATATAATTTCTACAAAATTCATTAAAACTGTACAAAACTCAACTGATCAAGAGCTAAAATATTTTACAAAAATGTTGCCACTGCCATTGTAAGAGAGCGATATCGCCCACTGGCCAACATTGCCCAACATGTTTCAGACATCAGCGCAGTATGATTAGCTGAAACTTGATCAAATATCAAGGCCTTTCTATCAGACAATAACTTACAAACAAGTAAAATGTCTTATTGTTTCCAGTTCAATCACGTGGTTACAAAAGTGACAGCCTCTACGTTCCATTTCCCATTTATATCTAGAACCCTGTACCTCACTTGTAGGTAGAAGGTTTAGAAGCATCTCTAATGTAATTCTCATTAAGGTCCGATCTAGAAATTTTAGTAAGTAAGGTGGTAGTGTTATGATATGATAGGTTATTTATAACGCGCTTAATACTCTTCTAAGCGCTGACCCGTGGATCGAACCTGTGCTGCTCTGCGTCGTCTTGCTTTCAAGACAAGCACGTTGCCCCTGAGCTATCCTCCCGAGACAAGTGGGTTAAAGGCCTTAGTTTCATTACTAAAGTTCACAAAAGCTTAATATATCGTACATTGCTCTAATGCAGTTAGCCAAAACTTTTTTTCCAGCTCCTGCGGGTTCACGATTAGTGTTTCTAGTTGAGAATCCAGATCACTAATTATCTGAAGGCATTCATTTTTCCATTCCACCACAATCCGGTCTTTATCGATACTCGAGGTCTTCCCAATAATGGCAAAAAGGGCAGAGTCATCCACCATCAAGGACTTTCTTTGAAACATTAATTGTTTCCAATGAACCATTGCTTTCAGAGATAATAATCCCAATTAATATCGGATTAATTGTAAAAGGTTCCAATTGGTGTTTGTTATTAGCCATATACATTTCAGATCCATAATTTATTATCGGTACAACTTTTATACAAATTGTACACTGGTAAAATGGGACATTTTCAAAATGTCCACGAGATGCACACGCCCTGAGAGGCTAGAAAACCCACCCTTAATCTGCAAAATGAAGCATTTTTATTATCTTTTGGATCAGTGTTGAAATGAAATCCGAAATATCTCTATATATCTACTTTGTGAAGGATTTTATCCACCACATACCATTAATACTTCAGCTTCTTTTGTAGCTGTTTCGTGCCTGTAACCATTATGTTTGATTTGCCTGCATTAACTGACAGATTATTTTCTACTGAATACTCTTGCAGGGTGTACAAAGATCTTTGGAGACCCGCCGGTGTTCTATTGATGAAAACCAGGTTGTCAGCATAGAATAAGCATTGAATCCCATGGCCCCCTATTCTTGGGGGATTAGTTCTTGCCGGATCCATTGCTTCTCCAAAATTCTAAACATACAGATTAAATAAAGCAAGGGCTAATATGCACCCAATCTTCAGTCCTCTGTAGGTTGGGATATACTTGGACAGTTTGCCTTCTTGGTTAAATCCCACATACATCGAGGTATTCGTATAAAGCTTTATAATCATTAGCAACAGACGTTCCATGCATCCCCAATTTCTCATTTTAAACCACAAACGCGATCTGTCGACACTGTCAAATGCAACAGCAAAATCTAGGCTAAATAGATAGGATAACCCTCGGCCAACGCTTTCTTTTTCAGACAATTGAACAGGAACCCGTTCAGGGACATCCCCACGCCCTTCACAAATCCTGCCTGGTTCTGGTCAAACTGTCCGACCGTTCATATACAAGTATTAAGCTCTCTCAATAATATGGAGGCAAAAGGTTTACCTGGTGTGTCCAACAACACTGTTGGCCAATAGTTTTAGGGCAATGTTCTAACCCCTTTTTTAAAGGATCGGGAGAACTATAGCAATTCTCTGAGGCCGAGCTTGCCCTATTTGTTTATGATGGTTCTAAATACTGATGCTTGTATAGGGGCCCAAATCTCTGGAAACATCTTCAGGATTGCATTTGTGTTTTATATTAATCTGAGTAGCTCCCTGCACGTAGAGGTTATATCTGTGGCAGAATTTCACTATACAAATACCAGTCTTGTAACATAACCTGACGCTCAGATCGAGAATAGGGTACGCTGTATTCAACACTGTAATTAATCACTACAGTGTAAGTTCGTAAACAACCTTGTCCTCTGCTTTCTTTGTGAAATGCAGAGGACATGATTGTTCACATACTTAGTCCATTCATTAACTCGTCGACCATTCAGGGGTGAATTCCGTAGATGTTAATTATCATTACCTTTAACTTTATACTAATTGGTTAGTGGAGGCAAAGCAATTAGGTGTTAGGTGGTGCTTTATATTTAAATCAATCATTGAGCCCAATTACAAGTTTGGCGGTGCAGTACATTTCTGGCAGTAATTCTATTGCTGCCACTTTTTTTTTTTTCAAATTTAGTTTTTATTGACAATAGGCAGAAATAAGGTCGGGCCGAACATCAGACCCGATCAGCAAATAACATCAGAAAAAAAAAAAAAACGCATTGTCGATAACATTTTCAATTACATTTTTCTTAACTTCTTTTCCCGAATCACCCCCTCCCACCCCACCCCCCCAAACAATTAACAAGCAAAGTTTAGTGGTGTTACAAGTATATGAAATTTCGGGAAGTACAAATGCGAGCCATTCAGTTATTAAGAGTAGCACTGGGAACAGTGGGGTTCATATGAAAGGTAGGTAAGCGGAAGCTAGGCCAGGTCTAAGAGGGGCGAGTGAGGGCCCGCCAATTATATACAATTACACAGGTCTGCGTGACCAACAGTAGAGCGGAGACACAACACTCCTCCCAGGTTCTCCAGTTGTTGGTGGGCACAGAGTGGGTCCAGTTCGTGCAACTCAACCATTCAACCCTCAAACATGTATACAGCTTGGAAGTGAAAAACAGGCGGTGTTAGCCGCAATGGTTAACTCAGCAGAGTGCGGTGGGATGAGTGTTACTGAGAGTCAACGGATCAGGCGCACTCTGTTATGAGCCTGTACAATGCCCCTTCTATAAGCGCATGGAGACACAATCATCGTGCAGAAGGACTGCCATCCATTCTTGTACAAAATCTGTCATGGTATCATTCGCTATTGCTGTAAGCTTTTCGTACGAGAATATCATCCTAAGCTTATGAAGCCATTCTTCCTTGGAGGGGGCCTGGCCGCTCTTCCATTTTTGGGCAAGCGCCAGCCTTCCAGCTCGCAGCATGGCACCAATGACTTTGGGGTAAAGATTTGTTTCCGTCTCCGGCAAGGGGATACCCAGCAAGACTTCTAGTGGGTGCAAGGATGGACCGAACCCCTCAATATCTTTGATCCAGCTAAGTAGTTACAACCAGTAAACCTGTATAGTAGGACATCCCCACCACATGTGAAACCAGGTTCCCCTTTGGTGGCAACCCCTGGGGCAGAAAGGAGATACATCTCGGAACATTTTGGACAGCAGGGATGGAGGGCGATGCCAGGAATGAAGAATTTTGAAGCTGTGTTCCATGGCAGCCGTGTATAGAGAGCCCGCGAAAATACCTTTAAAAACGGCCCTCCAGGTATGGTCATCCAAGGGCATCCCCAGTCTCTCCTCCCATATGCGTTTAAAGGGTTGTCTGCCCTCTAGGTCGGACGTTATCAAGACCATATAAAATTTGGACAGCGCACCCTTACGTGATGTACTCTTGGCCAGGATGGATTCAAATGGGGTGAGGGGGCGGTTCAGCTGTTCGGACCACCGGGGTTGGGACAAAATCCCCTTCAATCGTAAGTATTCAAAAATCGTGGGGGGCTTATCTACCAGGGCCTCAAGCAAGCTGCCATATTCTATGAAGCCCTCCTCTCGTGTCAGCTGGGAGACTCTTTCCAAGCCCAAGTCGGACCAGGCCTGTGTGTCGCGGAAGCCTCTTGTGTCTAGGTCGATAGGGGGCCCCCAGAGTGAGGATAGCGGGGAAGGCCAGGTGGTTAGGGGCTTGTTGGCCCTGCTAGGTTTCCATAGCGCCCACAGGGCTGCCAAGGTGGGGTGCATTTTTAGCTGGAGTGGGAGAGCCTTAGGAGAGGCCCAAGAATAATCTCTAACCTTTTTCGGGCGGGCATGGATGTCTTCTATGTACGTCCAGTATGTGCCCATGTCATCTCGCATGTGTTCCAACATCACCCTGAGCTGGGCTGCCTTATAATAGAGTCGGAAGTCGGGGAGGCCAAAACCACCCTGTGTCTTTGGGAGGGTTAAGGTGGAGGATTTGATTCTAGGTCTCTTACCATTCCAAATAAAATGAAGGACACGGGACTGCAGTGTTTCAAAGAAAGTCTCGGGTATCACAACAGGAAGTGCTGCGAAGAGGTAGAGGAGGCGGGGCAGGACATTCATCTTGATTGTGACCATGCGACCCAGCCAGGAAAGCGTGAGGGGAGCCCATCTAGTAAGGTCGCTGCTGATACGGGTAAGGATCCCTGGGAAGTTGCACTGGAATAGCTGTGACAGGTCTCTGGGGATGGTAGTGCCCAGATACCTCGTGGATTCTCTTTCGATTCTGACCCCTAGAATATCGGAGTTGCTTCCGACATCCAGGTCGCTCTGGCCGATGGGCATGATGCTTGATTTGGAAGTGTTTATCCTCAACCCGGAGAGAGAGCCAAAGGTGTGTATAAGGTCGAACAATCGGGGTAGGGATATCTGGATATTGGTTAGGTAGCCCAGGATGTCGTCTGCAAATAGAGAGAGTTTGAAGTCGCACTCCCCACATCGTATACCCGTGATTTCTGGGTCGTTCCTGACCGCTATAGCTAGAGGTTCCATTGCCAAGGCATACAATAAGGGTGACAAGGGGCATCCCTGCCGGGTGCCCCTGGTGAGGGAAAAGGGCTCCGAGGTGCCTCTGTTAACTAACACTCTCGCTGTGGGGCTGTTGTAGAGTGCTGCTACCCACCCACAAAAATTGTCCCCCAAGCCCATCTTCCGGAGGACCTTGCCCATTTAGGGCCACTCGACCCGGTCGAATGCCTTTTCTGAGTCGAGTGAAAGGAGGTACCCTTCCACTCCCTGCCTGGATGTCTCGTGCATGAGGTCGAGGGTTTTCCTTATGTTATCGGACACCTGGCGCCCCGGGATGAAGCCCACCTGGTCTCCGTGCACTAGGGTGGGGAGGAGTTTTGCCAGCCTATTCGCTAGGAGCTTGGCCAGTATCTTAACATCCGTGTTAAGAAGAGATATGGGGCGGTAAGATTGACATTGCGCGGGATCCTTACCCTCCTTAGGCAGAACTACAATCATAGCTGACATCATTGTGGAGGGGAGGGTGCCTTGGTCTAGCGCGGCATTGAACATCTTGGCCATGAATGGAGCAAGTGCTGATCTATAGGTCTTATAAAGCTTGACTGTGAAGCCATCATCTCCCGGGGCGGTGCCGCTCTTTAAAGAGGATATAGTGTCGATTATCTCCTCTGGGGAGATGGGGTGTTCTAGTGCCTCGGCTTTCTCAGGGAGAAGGCCCGGTATGGGGAGAGAGTCCAGGAATTGGTCGATGTCTTTCCCATTCCCAGTATATTCTGAACTGTACAATTTTTCATAGTATAACCTAAATTGCTCTGCGATCTTGGCATCCCTCGCGGTAAGGTTCCCTTCCGTGGTGCGAACCGAATTGACCCTCCTACTATTCCTGAGTTCCCGAAGTCTCCAGGCCAATATCTTGTCCGCCTTTTCCCCCTTTTCCATATATTTTTGTTTCAAAAAAGAAAGCTTCCTTTCCGTTTGTCCCACTTGAAGGTCGGCTAGCTTAGCTCGCAACCCCTGCAATTCCTCCCATTGCCCAGGGAACATCTGCGTTTTCAGTTTTCCCCCTGGTTGGATGGCCGCTATCTTGCCTTTCAGCTGTTTCTCCTCGTGCTCCCTCACCCTCTTCCTTCTGGACCCAATACTTATGAGTGTGCCTCTAATGGTTGCTTTAAATGCCTCCCATACTCCCATGGTGCCTACCTCTCCATTGTCGTTCAGGGCAAAGTAATCTTCTATGGCTACCAGGATGGTTTGGCGTATCTCCCTATCTTGTAAGAGGAGGTCATTGCACTTCCATCGGGTTTCAGCTACCGGGGCGGGGGGGAGGCCAATCTTTATCGTCACCATATCGTGGTCTGTCCAAGGGACAGTCTCTACCCCTGAGCTTGTGACCTCTCCCTGCAACGATGAGTCCACCAGGATGTAATCTATGCGTGAAAAAGCATCGTGAGGCTTGGAGTAGAAAGTGTAGTCGGGGTTCCGGCCCTGTACAGTGACATGTGTATCGCACAACCCCAGCACCCCATTCACTTCCTGAAAGGCCTTCGCCAACTTCCTATGGTGACGGATGTTGGGGCAGGGATTTGCAGACTTCCTGTCCCGCTCGGGGCAAAGCACCATATTAAAGTCCCCCCCCACCAATAGGGTGCCCTCGGAGAATGCCAATATTGTTCCTCTCATACCCTCCCAGAAGGTGTCTTGTGCTTCATTCGGGGCGTATATGCAGACCAGGGTGAACAAGCGGCCCCGCACCTCCCCTTTCACCATGAGATATCGACCCTCTGGGTCTGCTTTCGAGGCTTTAAACCTAAAGTGGGCCCCAGGGGCTACCAACAGGGCAACTCCCCGCTTCTTCGTTTGTGAAGAGGCCATGAACAAATGCTCTATGGTTTTGGCCTTGAGCTTAGGCTCTTTACCTCGAACCCAGTGAGTCTCTTGTACAAAAAGGAAATGAAGACGTAACTTCGCAAACTCCCTTAGGATCAACGACCTCTTTGTAGGCGAGTTGAGCCCACGGACATTTAGTGACCCCACTGTTAAGGATAGGAGTGGATCATCCATGAAAAAAGATGTCAAGGCTCCTAACTCCCTTCCCTGAATCGCAAGCGTCGCAGTTCCCACAATGTCTTTGCCGCCCACAACAGGCTCGGAGGAGCCCCCGGGGCGCACGAGTAGTCCAAAGACTTAGCGCGCAACAGCAGTAACCCCAACACCCCAACCCCCCCTCGTCCCACCCCCCTCCCGCCTCCCCCCTGATCGCCTGGTTGATTCGTGACATTGTCAGGACAATCCAAACCAGGCCACCGGTGTCTCCCCCCTCCGGGCTCATATACTTCTTTTAACTTATGATTCGAGCCCCCCCCTATCCCCGGTTACAATACAATTCACAGACTACTACATCCCCTTCTGTTCACCTAGTCAAGTGTCACTTGCTTCGTGAGGCACCAGTGGCTCGTTTCCACCGTTCAAGGGAGCTGGAGACGTTGGGGCCACTCTCCTGTACTTTCTTTGGCCTCGGACTCTGCGCCTTTCCTTCGGTGCTTTGTTCCCTTTCGGGCCTGTCGGGGGTCGCACACAGTTCTGGTCCTCCGTTTCCATACTTGGATTGTCTAATAGTTCGCCCGACACTCTCTGGATATCGTCTTCCGTGATCAATGCGTACTTGTAGCCCTCGAATTCAAAGGAGAGTGAAAAAGGATACCCCCACCTATACCTGACTCCCCTGGACTGGAGCATCTTCGTCAGGGGAGCACAGAGTCGGCGTCTCGCGAGGGTAAAGGCCGACAAATCCTGATATATCGAGATCCGGGCTCCTTCCCACTCCACCGGCCCCTTCTTGCGAGCCAATTCGATGATCCTGTCTTTTTCCGAGAAGTAGTGAAAGCGGACTAACACCGATCTGGGGCCTCTGGATGGTGCCCCTGCTCTGTGGGCTCTGTCGATGGTGGGTTCGCTGGTGTTAGCCCCTTCAGATAAGATTCCTATTACCACATTAACGGCCTTGATAATGTCTGCCTGCGTTTCGCCGTCGCGTTCTGGGAAGCCCAGGAAACGTAGGTTGCAACGACGTTCTCTATTCTCCAAATCGTCCATTTTTAGGGCGCATTTTTCTTCCCTTCTCTCGAGCTCCGACAAGCGCATGTCAAATTGGGTTTCAACGTCGGCTGAGGCTGTGTTGGATTCCAGTGCCTGGACCCTATCGTCCAAGTTATCCACCTTTTTGTCTAGGGTGTCTAATCGTAATGTAATGTCCGCTCTGAAGCCCTTAATTTCTTCCAATAGGGCCGCCATACCTCTGGTGACTGGGTTTGCGTCCATCGGTTCCTGTTGCACCTGGGCCGCCATTACGGGGGGCGTGCGATGAAACTTCTGCAAGGATTCCCTCCAGTTCATAGGCCTTAGCCCCAGTAGGCCCGGGATGCGAATCGCGGTGCTAGAGGCAGCCTCGGAGGTTGAAGCGGCGACTCCGTTCCGCGAGGGACTGGGGGCCAAAGAGCTTCCCTCTGTGGATGGTGGGGGAACTATTCAGGCCAGGCCTTATTACGTAGGTGATAGCCTCCCGTGTCTCGTGCTCTCCGGGCCAAGGGTTTAGCGGAGGTCCGCCCGTTTCCACCCGCGTTGATCCTTTCCGTTGTTACGTTCAGGGGTGTGGGGGGCTCACCTCTTGTGCCCCGAAGGGGCTCACCGGGGTCCGCCTGCTCCTGCGGGTGAATCCCTGCTCCTCTCGGTGCGGGCCTTGTCTTGGCCGCCCGTCGTGCTATGCGCCTGTCCTCTTCTCCAAGGAGCGAGCCGCGGGTCACCTTCACCAGAAAGACCCGGGCGGGGGGAGGAATCCACTGGCAAGGGGCGCGCTCAGGCCCGGGCTCGTCGTAGATTTCCGCGGAGCCGCGGCGCCGCGGGGAGGAGGGGCTTCCGTCCCGCAGGGAAGCAAGTGCTCAGAAGTTCGGACTGGTTCCACCTACGAAGCTCAAATTTGGGCTGGGGGTGCCCGACACCTTCCTACAGGCTTGGGTGGTGTCGGTTTCTCACTCCTGGGGCGTCGGGGGGGGGCTCAGGTCCCGCGATCTGTGCCCTGTCGAGGAGACGAGCGGAGATGCGTCAGTCCATCTCTGCGCCCCCTGGTGGATCCTGCTGCCACTTTTTTAGTGGGTAATGGAATTACTGCCAGATTTACCCCACCACCTAATTGCGACTTTTGAGATGAAGTAGAACATTTTCCTCCAGTATGAAACTGGTGGTAAATCCTCCACTGTACCTCAAAAATGTGATTAACCACGGCAGAATTAACTCTTGCGGTCAATTTGGCATAATTCCCATTCAATCCTATGGACTCCAAAAATGGGGATTTTCTAATCGATTCGTTTCTGGCACGGATTCCTCATCTATGATATCCATATCCCAGCGCAGCTGTTCTCTGGAAACCTTTCCGCCGCCAGGGGGCACCATACATCTCTGCGTCAGGCCCGCCAGATGCCTCTACGCACCCTGTGCCAGAAATTACATCAGGTCAGTAGAAGTAGCAGCGCTGCGCCCCATGTCCTCAGTTCCTTTTTTCCACACACTCTGCTTGCTTATCAGGAACGTGCTCATCAAGCATTTCTAGTGATTCTCCATACCGACTGCGTGAAAGGCCCCTGGGTTCACGCCATGTGCGGACTGCAGTAGGCCAATATCTGTCTCCGATACACATCATATTTGCTTGTACTGCTTGAGCAAAGACCACGACACCCCGGACTGCGGGTCATGTCACTTGATGCACCCAAACACCCGAAGGGAGCAGGCGGCGGAATGATTCACCTTCATCAAGAATGCAAAGGTTCTGCGGTCTTGGTCTCGGCCGCCAAGCATGTATCGTTGTTCCGAAGCTTGAATGGCTCCGTGCAGGCAGAGGGAGAAGAAGAAGAAACGCTGTAAGAGGTTGCCCTCTCTCATTGAGTCCTCTCACCAGCACTCGTCTTCCTCCTCTAAGTAAAATATCCACTGCTCTAAGGGTTCTCCAGAGCAGTCGGCGCATGTTCCCTTTCTGACCCAATCCACCACGAAGGAGTAATGGGAAGGTTTTCACCTCCGGAAATGACTACCACACATCTACAGGCTCAGGCCTGTTCCAAGAGGAGAGCAAGATCGCTCAGGGCCAGCAGGCTCCACCGGCTGCGGCGTCCTCTTAGACGTTGTCAGCGCTGTGGACTCTGGGAATACATCACACTTTTCAGAGACGTTTTATGTCGAAAATGTATGACATTTGCAACAAAGAAGGTGACCATTTGCTTTTAAACCCATGGGTGCCAGTGAAGAGAGACTTTGCTGAGGAGTTCTATGGGAGTGGAGACATGCTGGACCTAACAGCTGACCTGCAATGGACCAGCGGTCTTGATACTGCCCCATAGTTGAGCATTCTGCCAGCACCAAACCCAGACAAACCTCAGGCTGCTTTTCAGCACCTGATGGCAAAGGTGGCCGATACGCTGGGTCCCTCAGCGCCGTCCAGGTGCAGAGTGCAATACAAACTTTGCGACATTCTGGACGATGCCCCAAAGAAAGAGAAGCTGCTGCCCATCAATGTGGCAGTGGAAGCTCCAGTGTTGGAAGTGTGGGAGAAACCTATCTCTGTTGCCCAGTGGACAGGGATCTGGTGAGGAAGCACTGTCCTGCACCATCGGACCCATCTTTCCTCTCCGTCCATGTATCACCTGAAAGTCTGGTTGTACAGACAGCTATTGCAAGCCTGAAGACCTACTTTTCCATCCCTTCCACCGGATAGAGAAAGCAAAAGGCTGGACGTGTGGGGCAAGAAGGTGTTTGTGTCAGCCAGTCTGCTACTGCAAGCTGTGAATGCTTCTTGTGCCATGGGAAAGTTCTCCTTTGGCCTCTGGTTGACTGGAGCCAGTGCGTCGGAGCACGTCCCAGAGGGCAAGATGAGGGGTGGATTTCTGTCCTTGGTCTCAGACAGTAAGGACACAGCACCACAGATGCTGCAATCAGGCCTGGACACGGCTGACTGCATGGGCAGATCCATGACCACTTGCACAGTGGTCATGTGCCATTCATGGGAAAGGATGTCCGGGTTTGCAGCCGACGTCCAGTCGAGGCTGCTTGATGTGCCTTTTAACGGACAAAGTATTTGGAGCTAAGGCTGTCAGCGCCCTCAATAAAGTCCAGTCTTCTAAGGCGACTACCAAGTCCTTGGGGCTCGTGGTCCAGCAGCCCACCGTGCAATCCTCGTCACGGGTCGGGGGTTTTCACCCCTTTGCTGCATTTGCCCAGTGGCGCTGTGGACAACCTTTCCTGGGAAAGGGCCAAGACTGACACTTTCTGGGAGGCAGAGGGAGAGGTTCACAGCAAGGAGGTATTGCAGCAGCCAGTGTCCCCTCGGCTCCCCAGGGCACCAAACCTCAATGTTGGACTAAGCACCCTTCACCGGTTGGGTGAGGCTATACTTGTTCAGCAGGGAGTGGTCGGAGACCATGTCCGATGCTTGGGCCCTACAGGTCATCAATCAGGGATATTGCTTTCCTTTGCTCCAATGCCCACCAGAACACAGCCCACTGGCCACCAATTTCTCTCCGGACCCCATCTTTCTAGAGGAGGTCCATCAGCTTCTGGCAAAGAATCAAACTAGTTCTGTGATTAGAACAAGGAAGGGGGTGGTACTCTACCCATTTTCTTATGCCAAAGAATAACGGATGCTTGCACCCCATTCTGGATCTACATCTTCTGAACTTGTTCCTTCAGAAGGACAAGTTCAGGACAGTTACTCTAGCCAAGATTCTGCAAGCCCTCGATCTGCAGGACTGGTTGGTTTCCCTGGATCTTCAGGATGCTTACTTTCATGTGCCGATTCATTTGAAGCATAAGAAGTACCTGAGATTTGTGGTAGGCCAGCAACATTACCAATTCAGGGTCCTGCCGTTCGGTCTTTCATCGGCACCCAGGGTTTTCAACAAAATGTTGGCAGTGGTAACAGCTCCACTCAAGAGGGAGGGCATCCATGTCTTTCCCTACTTTGACGACTGGCTTGTCCGAGCTCGCTCACCGGAGCTAGTGTCACAACATCTACTACGTACATGCACTCTCTTCCACAGAATGGGCTGTTCCCTGAACTTCAAAAAGTCTCAGTTCCTGCTGTCTGTGTCTCCGAATAATCAGGGTAGTCTTGGACACTCCCCTGGGCTGGGCTTTCCTGCCCAAGGATCGAGTGGTGATCATTTTCTGGATGGTCAATGTCCTTCAATCACAGACACAAGTCTGGGCCTCTGTGCCTTATGGCCTTCTGCATCCTAGTGTTTCCGGAGGCAAGGTTGCACATGAGATCGCTTCAGTGGCTTCTTTGTTGCCAGTGGTCGCAGTTCCAGGGCCACATGTCGGACCTTTTGGAGGTCTTGAGTAAGGGGGCTCTGGTCCTAGCGTGGGGGGCCTGGTGAGACAACTTGCTGAATGGCGTGTTGTTTCAGCAACCTTGGCCCCAGGTTACGGTAGTCATGGACGCATCTCGGGCAAGTTGGGGTGTTCTCTTGTCAGATCTTACAATTAGCAGATTGTGATCTGCCGCAGAGTCTTGGGCGCGCATCAACTTGCTGGAGCTGAGAGCGATCAGGCTGGCCCTGGCTGCTTTCCTCCCCTCTTTAAAACACAGGACTGTGCTGATCCTGACAGACAACACAGTGGCCATGCACTACCTCAACAAATGAGGTGGAGTGGGGTCCTTGCCTCTGTGCCAAGAAGCAATGAGGCTCTGGTTCTGGGCTCTGGAGAACAGCGTCTCCTTGATGACGGCTCATGTGGCCAGACATGAGAACATAACAGCAGATGCTTTGAGCAGACAGACCTCAACCTCCCATGAGTGAGAGCTCTGTCAGGATGTTCTGGAGGAGATTGTCTTTGGGGGACTCCTCGAGTGGACCTCTTCGCTTCTAGTGTCAATAGGAAGTGCAAATTGTTCTTCTCCAGGGAATGTTCCTGTTCAGGGAGCTTTGGGGGATGGGGGTTGCATTGATGATCGAGTGGACTTAAGACTTCCTCTATGCACTTCAGTCGATCCCCGGTCATTTTGCTGGTCCTCCGGAGACTACGTCTGTTTGGAACCACGCTGATCCTGATCAACCCGGACTGGGCTTGGAGAACATGGTATCGGGAGTTGCTCGACATGTCCATCTGCCCTCCCATGGCGCTTTCAGAGTAGAGTCGACTGGCTCTCCCAATCAGCGGGGTGGGTCCTCCATTCGAGCGTCAGCAGCCTGAACCTTCATTCTTGGCTACTGAGATGCTGAGATACAAGGAGTGGGACTTGACGGATGACGTCCTTGATGTGCTCCTCTCAGCTCGGAGACCTGCAACAAGTCCATTTATGCCTGCATGTGGCATACATTTTCATTGTGGTGGCAGGGGAGGGACCTGGATCCCTTATCCTGTCCTCTGTCCCCTGTGTTGGATTTTCTGCTTTTTTGACCCAAGCAGGCCTTCAGATCAGCACTGTAAAGGGTTACCTTGCTGTAATTTCCATGTTCAAGAGGTCCGCGAAGAGGGCTCGTTTTTCGCAATCCCCACTACTATGTATTACTTGCAGGGCTTGTGTAATCAGTTTCCTCTTTGCCGGTGTGTGGTTCCGGCATGGGATTTGAATTTAGTTTTAACCTTTCTCATGGTTATCCATTTTAGTTCCTTCATTCCTGTTCTGTCAGATTGCTCACCCGTAAGGTGATTTTCCTTGTGGCCATCACTTCCGCGAGATGGGTGAGTGAGCGCCAGGGGTCTGTTTTACCTCCCTATTTGTTTTTTTGCAAGGAGAGGGTGACTTTGAGAGTGAGGCCCTCCTTTCTGCTGGAGGTGGTCTCAGACTTCCATCTCTCAGAAGATCCATCTTCCTGTGTTCTTCTCTTCACCTCACCACTCCAAAGTAGATGAACAATTTCATCGACTGGACCCGGTACATGCCCTTAAGATCTACGTCGAGTAGAGGCTTGGAAAGATTACCAACTTTTTGTTGGTCATGCTGGTTCTTGTGTTGGCAGGGGTGTGATCAAACAGAACCTGCTCAGGTGGATCATTCTCTGCATCTCAGAATGCTACGATCTGGCTGAGAAGGATGTGCCAGACGGTCTCTGAGCTCGTTCAATAGGCGGAGTGGATGCCACTTTTGCCCTGCATAGGGTGGGGGGGGTCCCTGTCCTGGACATTTGCCAGGCAGCAACGTGGGCGTCTCTGCACATGTTTGCTAAGCATTACTGTCTGCACATGTTCGCTAAGCATTACTGTTTTGATTCCCTTGCGGGCCAGGATGCCTGTTTTGGTAGGCCAGTCCTCCAGAGTTTTCTGGTTTAAGGTGGTGTCCTTGCTTTCCTCCCACCATCAGATTACCTACTGCTTTGGGAGCCTATCATAGATGAGTTATTTGTGGCAGGAAGGAATCCATTCGAAGAAAAAACTACTTAACCTCTCGGTAGTGTTCTTTCTGATGGATGTTACTGCCACCGATCCTCCCTACCTGCCCCTCTTGCAGGAAATTAGTACACTCTCAGTTCTACAGTCCCTCAGCGTCGGAATGCTAGGGGAAAAGTGTGGAACTGAGGTCATGGTGTCACCGCTACTTATACTGGCCCTGATATAATTTCTGGCGCGGGAAGCATAGAGGCGTCAGACAGACCAGGCGCTGCACACGCTGGCGACGGAAACGTTTTCGGGGAGCAGCTGCGCTGGGACATGGATCTCATAGATGAGGAATCCGTGGCAGGAACAGCCATCAGCAAGAACATTACTGAGAGGTAAGTAATTTGTTCGACACTGCTTTACCACCACTCATAATCCAACAGTAAATTTACGAGATAGAGAAGCGCGGCAACAGTAAATGAGTTTGCTAGCAATTTCAATGGTATTGCCACAAAACGCATGTTTAGGCTCATTGTGTGTTTTTGGATCAGAAACGTGTCCATGTGCCTGTTCCCTGTCTGCTCACTAAACGATGAGCATGTTTGTGTTTACACTGTGGCTTCCCGGGTATTATTTTGGCCATAAAGTATCATATTATGTACGAGCATACAAAGGTTTGCATATTACAACAGGATATGAATTAAGCTTGCAGAGCCAAGGTCATTTGTAGATGACCTGTTGTACCCTATGTCTGTGTCAGAGCTATTGGCCTGGGGGCCTGGTAGGGTAGCTGACGTCCGCAGTGGTGTTGGTTTTCTGATATCCCACCCCCTTCTGCTTCACAAAAATATTGAAATGGCATTGAACAATGCCCATTGTGAGGGTGTAGAAGTAAGAGTCGGACACAAGGGTGGAATGTTGATTGGCAAAGACTTTTATTAATTACCAAAGCAGAGGCGGGTTGGAGGAAATCCTAACTATCCCTACCTCAGACATGGGTTTGCCTGCCTCACCAAAACTAGCTAATGAAACGGTCTGTGCCAGAATGTCCAAAGTAAAGTTTGGCATCCTGTGCCCAAATCCTAACCCATCCCTCACAAGCTAAACTCAACATAAGGTGAAAAAGGAAAATGTTTGTTTGACTGGTGATCTGCAGGCCGGCCTTGTTGTTAAAAATAAAAGTTCCAAAAAAGTGTATAAAAGCAAACAAAAGTTCTACAAGACTAATGGGGTTGACTCCCTTTTCCCTGAGTCTTTCTACTTCATTCCATATTGTCTCATGTATCTTTAATGGTCAGGATAAGTCTTTATCTTTACTTAGCAGGCCTGGCTCGTAGGCCCTGCAACAAGAAAGAATGGCCTGGACGGCATTTCCAAGATGTCTTCAGGGTCCCAGCCCCTTGGTGGGCAGACAGACTCCCACATATTGCGATGATAATGAATACCCTGGTTCTCTCTCCCCAAGCTGTGATCTGATTTTCCTCTCAATTGCTACTTGTCCCAGCTCCTACTCTCAGTACCCCCTCTGTAAAGAAGGCATGGTAACAACAGTGAGTGAGACAGACACTAGTGACCACAGTTCAAGGGTGTTTATTGAACTTTTGCAGCGGTGTGATAAACACCTATCTAAAGCTAAATCTAGAGATGGGCGCAAGTTACGCCCATCAAATAATGATAATGCAGTCCTAGTGGAGGCTTGTCAAAATAAAAGGGCCTATACTAAAAAACATATTGCCAATCCTTACCGCTAAATACAAATAGTGTGGGATGAAGTTCATGAAAAAGAAAGAAGTGTTCACAAAAGAAGAAGTCAGAATAATTGGGCAGTTGGCCTCCTTGCCCCACGTTTTCAGCACAGGGCAAGGCCGTTCACTCTAGCAAAGCGCACACTCTGGCTTCTGCGGCACAAGGATACAGTTCAATCTTCGCAGTTCAGGACCTTCTGGGTCGAAGCCTCTTTACTGCTTGTAAATTTCTAGACTCAAAAGGGCCTGCTGTGCAAAAACAATACGTAACCGTTCTTTGAATTTTAAATGTATTCAAAGTTGGGTGCTCACCCTGGATCTCCCTCAGCTGGGATCAGATCCTTTTCATAAGCTCCAAGTAGGATCCCCCTTTTGCGGGCTTAGATCCCTTTTAAAGCAAAGTTCAGAGAATTATTTTTCGGGTGACTCACGGTTCACCCCGGATGTCCCTCTGCCAGGCTCAGATCCCTTCCTTTCGGTCAATTAATCTCCCTCAGCCGGGCTCAGACCAATTGTGATTTACCTTAAACTATAGAAGACTTTCAAAAGTGCACAGGGTTTAGCTTGACCCGTTGCATGACCACTTCAATTTCGTTATTCCTTTTTCTCACACTCCGCATTAGTTGGATACCTGACAGAGACTTTCGAATCAGCTCTCACGTGGCGCTGGACCACTCTGAGTACAGTATCTTTTGTTGGCCTCCCAAAGTTCCAAATGTAAAGTTAAATTACTCCTTTGGTTCCAATTATATTTACGTCGCTCTTTGCAAACGCCTCAGACACTGTTCTCTTTGTACAATGTTGCTGCTTGCAACCTTGGTTCAAAACACAAGCTGGTTTGATAGCAGTCTCTCCGACTCACTGACTGTGCTGTCTATTCTGACGCTGCTTTGTTGTAGGAGCCAAGGACATTACCACAGCGGCAATCGCTCCTCCCCGCCTTGGTTATCGACGCTGGAGAGCCGCGGGTACCTCCGACACACTATGCAGGTTTGATCAGGCTTAGTTCCTGGTCTTCGGTTTCTTACTTTCCAAGGCTCACAAAAGTAATAGTCTTTACAGGTTAAGGGTGCTTCCCTCTCTGTAACCCTCTTTGGTCTCGCCATCTTTTTCCTTGTATTAAACTACCATCTTGGAACTGCTGTTTCCTTGTGTGGATTGCCTTGCTCAGAGTGTGCTTTCGTGTTCCGGCTTTTATCTGTGTAGAGAAGCGTGATGGAAGTCAGGTGTGTGTAGTAATCCGTAATTGCCTGACCTTGCCTGTCCATGGTGTTGGGACATGTCGGGTATACGGCTTTGGTGTTAATCCGTTGTCGCTCCCGGTGAACTGTCTGTGAGAAAGTGTTTGTGTCAGAAAAGTGAGGGGGTTGAATTCCTAGGTATCCGACCTGGTAGGATGGGGAAAGATGTTATTGGGAAGGGGATACTGCGTCTCACTCTCCGGTGTCCCACTTCCACTCCCCGAGGACTCTCCACCCAGGTGATCCTCCCACACTGGTCCACCCTCAGGAACTGTATCCAAAAGTGATGGCTGTGTCCTGGCCACCTGGATGACAGATCTCCGGGAACTAGCGGGTGAGAACCCTTCAGTTTTCTCACACCTCCTTGGTCCACTCTCCTGCCAAGTAGGGTACTCAACATTCTTGCTCCCACAGTTTGCTCTCTCTGACTTCACTTCCACCCAGAGCCTTGGTTTACTTGCCTGCCAAGGTTTCCGAGTGTCACTTGTACATGTAAGCTTCGTATTCTTTGCAATCACTGTTTGGTTTGTATGACCCCGCCATGGGTCCCAGACCCCCTTCGCTTGGTTGCGCTTATAGTTCTCTCCCTCTCTCTGTTCTCTCTTCAACCCACAGCCTTGGTTTACTCTCTTGCCAAAGTGTGCGAGTACCACTTGTATATGCAAAGTTCGTATTCCCCTTCATTACTGGTCGGGGAATGCCTTTCTGATATGGGTCCCAGACCCCCTTCATTAGGTTACTATGCCCCAGTGAGTATTCTTTCTGTTCTTCGCTTAAGGACATCAGTACTCTCTTGGTCTCCCCAACCCTGGGACTAGCCACCCTTGTACCTGCAGGGCCTTGGCCATCACCATGCGGTTGTTCACAGGTCTCCCAGGACCTTCAGCAGCTTCTCTGGCTCATCGAGACCTTTCCAGATCTTCTGTGTGTCTTCTCTGCAGTTTAGCAGTGGTTTCCTTGCACTCCAGCGGCCTCAGTCACTGGTGGGTATGTTTCCTCTTCTCTGGTCTGCCTTCTGTGTCAGGGGTCTTCTGCAAGGGCATCCCTCCTTCGGACACCCTCTGCCTCTCTGCTTTGCAGTCCTTCCTGTACCTGAGCCCTTTCCAGGGCTCATTCAGAGCCGACAACGAAGACTCCATCCTTCTCTTCCCTCGCGGACTTGGAATGACAGCTGACTAATAGGATTATTCCAAAGCTACAACACATGCAATCATTCTTGTCAGTGATCTTCATTATTTGATCCTCTTCCCAGTAGTTCATGCCTGAGATTTACTGTAAACACAGATGGGGGCATTAGGTAGTGGGGAACTGGAGGGCTTTCAAGGGAAGGGGGAGGGTGAAAGTTATACTGTGTTCTCCTGTGATAGGCACTGCTCTCAATTGAGTCCTGCCTCCCCATGAGATCCTCTCGCTGAGTATCACCCCCAGAGGGATTATCGGGTAGCGGCCTCACCTCCTTGGCCTCATGGAAAGGGGGTCCCCATCTGAAGCAGTGATGATACCTCAGGATTCATTACACCAGTGAGGAGCCCCTTTCCCCCTCTGCATCAAACTCTTCTTCTGCCATTGCCATGTTTGTTTTAGGCACATAAGAGGATCACTGGTAAGGCTACACAGCCAATTTGGCAGAGGCCTTCTGAGTGGTTGTTGATGGGCTCAAGTGATGAGCCTGGAGTTGTTTAGTTTTTGCTGGACTGTGTGACGATCCTTCTGATGGCGTCACTTCTCCCCAGGGGAGAACCCCTCTCCATCAGGCTAGGGAGTTGAGGCCACTAACCAATAGTCCCCTAAGGGGTGGTAATATGCTGGTGAATCACATGAAGGAGAGACTCCTCTCCTGGGGATAAGGATGCGATTGGGAAACACAGCTCCTTTAAATCCCAACCTGATTGGCTGACGATCGGACCTGAACCTTATGGGTCTAAACTCATGTCTAAAACCATGTGTTACTGTGAAACATCAAACCACCCTGATGGTTTAGTTACTGAGACGAAGAAGCTCTTGAATGCTAAAGGCGACTAGGAAAAACACCAAAACAGCTGTAGCCAATGGAATGGACGTTACGTCAGGGCGGGACCTACTACATCAGGACGTGAGAAACAAATGAAGCCAGAAGGGTACCAGGGAGAGAACCCAGGAGCGAACTCGAGAGAGAAAACAAGACAGAGAGCAGTCAAGGTGGAGAAAGAAGTCGAGAACCAGAGCGAGATCGAAGCCAAGAGAACAGAGAGAAGCTCGAGCAAGAGACGCAGAGGTTGTTGGTCAAGGAGTCTCACAGGCCACTGGGGTTTTGGTCATGGAGAAAGAAGAAACAAAGAAGGTAATAGGTGTCCTTCATGGAGGCAGAACGCTATACAACTGAAAGCTGGTGGCCGGTGGGAGAGAGACAAGCTAAACAAGAGTAGTGGTAGAACACCCTGGTTAACCAGAGGTGCATTGTTCATAAGACACAGGGAAAGCGTCCTACCAGGACGGAGATTGGGTTGGGTTGGCATGACGTATAATGGCTGGACCAGGCGGTCCAACAACTGCGCTGCAACCTCTGACTCTACCCATTCGTACAGCTGCATACACAGACCTGAACAGTATCCAGAGTGGTGGTGGCAGCTAGATGTTCTAGACAGGGAAGGAAGGTATAGTCCCTGGTCTGCTTCCGACAGCCAGCTGTACAGTTCTGAGAAGCGAACCCCGACGAGAGTGGGAAAAGGCGATTGACTGTCCCAAAAACCCAACCTGAACCGGTGGAAGACTCCTGAGACAAAGTACCAGGTAACAGGAATTCGTCAAGTCCGGGAGAGGGCCAAAGGAAACCTAAGAGACCTTAGGGTGTAAAGGACTATTCGGTGAACACGCGCAAAGTACAATAAAAAGCTAACCCTCACCTTGGCAGTTGTGATTAAAGTCTGTCCGTACTGCTCTGGAAACCAGACGCCCCTTGACATGTAGTCAAGAGGTTACCTTCTTGGGTACAATCCGAAGAAACCAAAACATGTCAACTAGTCTTCTGGACAATCACTGACGAGAACAGATTTCTCAGGAGCGCAATCGTTGATAGAGACTTAAATGTCCTCTTGGGCACACCCCAGAGTCATACAGGGCTGGTCCATCGAGCCAAACCCCAATCCTCTTCTGTCATCAGTCTGTTACACATTGCTGATTGGTCAACACCAGATCCTGCCAAGAGGCCCATCTTTTCTGCTCATGACCTTAACCATGCCTTCCTCAAGATGAGAAGAAAATCATTATCGTTGTCATTTTCTTTGTGCTTGAAAAGCCAGAAGAATAGAAAACCCTTTGAGACTGTAAACCCTTAGAAAATAGAGAAAAACGCAAACCTTTTTGTGATAGTTATAGTCCAGTTCTATGGGAGTGTGGTGCTGGAGATTCGGGAGGGACTTATCCTAGTGGGGGCGTTGCAAGAATTGTGCGATACCTAGAGATTGTGAAAACCTCCATAAGAGAGCTACAAACATTACTAAGAGCTGTGAAAGACATTGGGCACCCGCTAGGAAAAGGGAGCCATTTTCCTAGCCCCACGAGCACTTTGTGTGATTGTTTGTTTATTTTCTGTTGGATTACAGAGAACTCAGAACTTTTGTGGAACTTTTACTTTGAACAACCTGAGAGGCGTATGGACGCTTTACATCCTGGAGAAGGGTGTCATTCTCCTGGATTACGAACAGTAGCTGGACTTTATGTTGTTTTGTTGTAGTGACGGGGATGAAGTAGGAGCCTTTGTGACCGGGGTGGTGCCGTTTTGTATTGACTCAAACAGACTTCCTGACGAGCACCCAAGTGTCTTGAATTTAGGTAGGGAAACGCCCTTAGAGTTGGGGATAGATAGGTTTGGTTTATCATTTAATAAAGTCTATAGCAACCACTACAGCACCACTTGGTCAGTCTCTTGATTGGTATGGTATGGAATAGGATTTGAGCACAAAACTAAGGCGCAAGGACATCCAGGCGCTGGAGAGGATAGTTGCCGGTGGGAAAAGAGGCCACAACTAAAATAATTGAAAACACACTTCTTTATGAAATTTAAGATGATCATCAATCTTGCGCAGCGAAGAAGGAAGAGCATTCCACACAGTGGGGGTGAGAGCCGAAAAAGCATGTCTACCTGCACATACTCTGTGAAAGCATGGCAATTAAAGTAGGCTTTGTGAGACTGAACAGAGGCATCTGACAGGGCGGTAACTTTCTAATTTAGCTTGCAAACAGTGTGCACCTGTATTATGAATTAGCCAATGAACGATGCACAGGGTTTTGAATTCAATTCTGGATTTCACCAGCAACCAATGAAGCTGCCGCAGCACAAATCGGGAAGAGGTAAGTCTGTACATCTAAAGCCAGTTGAGCTGATGAATTTTGAAGGATTTGTAGGCGCTAGATCTGATAAGCTGAGTGCCCCAGGTCTATGCTGTTACAGGAGTCTGTCGAACCCATGATGGAAGAAGTAACTACCTTTGCCCTGCATTCCGCAGCAAGAACGGGAAGAATGTTTCTAAGCACTTGTAGTTTAGTGAAACTAGCATTACATACTGATGAAATCTGCATCTCTTCAGCCAGACATCAGAATGTTAACACCCAGGCTTTTAACTGAAGTACTGGGAACAGGGAAGGGGCCCAAGGAGTCTTGCCAATACTCTGAACTCCAGGAAGCACTGGTATTAGAAGGGCCAACCACGCAGGCCTCTGTTCTTTCCCCTTTTAGCTTCAGCCCATTATTTGCCATCCAGTCCTCAATTGCAGAGCGTGTGCAGTCGATCCGCTATGGGTGAGCTAAAGACATAAACCTGTGTATCGTCGGTATAGGTGTAGAAATGCAGCCCATGTTAAAAAATGAGATCAGCCAAAGGACTCAAGGCAAGATTAAAGAGAAGAGGGGACAGAGAAGATCCCTGAGGGACACCACATGAAAGCGAGAAAGGAGTAGAGAGACCGGAGCGAAATGGGACAGTTTGCATGCGATCTGTGAGGAGTTATGAGAACCAAGCCAATGGAATACCAGAAACCCCAACTTGTTCAAGCCGGTCTAGAATAATGCCATGATCGACTGTATCAAAGGCCACAGAGGGGTAAAAAAGGATTAACACCCGCACCTCACTGCAGTCCTGAAGCAATGCCAGATCGTCCAAAAGCAAGATGACACTCTGTAACCGTAAGAGGTCTAAAACCGGACTAAAAAGAATGTAGAGGTGTGATTACTTCCATAATTTTCATAAGAACTGGTATAAGTGACATGGGACGGTAATTAGCCGCTAAAGCTGGATCCAAGTGGAGCTTCTTCATTCCTTGTCGCAACAATGCTTACATAACTGGAATGCCTCGAATTATTTTTGGTAGTGTTGCAGAATTTTGGTCATTTTCCAGAATTTTGGAGAGTTTACAGCATGCGGTAGCTCCCCCATCATGGGGTGCCCGATGTCCTTTGGGAAGTTTCCAGGCGAGTGAGTGTGTGCTGTAGGAGGTGGTCATGCATAGCCCTAAGGAACATTCATAGATCCCTCAAATTGTTTCCCATAGATTTTCATGTGATAATCATTCCAGGGTTGATGCCGGGTAAGAACTCCACAGAGCATGTGAAGCTATGGAATATGCTAAAACTGGACACCAATTACCAGTCTTCTCTACTTTCTAGCAGCTTTACCTGCGTCTCCTTCAGTCCCTCAGGCTTCTTTATGGGCTGCGTTGCCTTCTCTTCCTGACCTTTTTTCTTTGTTCTGTAGGTGTTGTGGACCTGGATGCCATCGCAGATGAGACGGAACGGAAGGCTTTGGAGGGAATCATCAGTAACTTTGGCCAAACTCCATGCCAGCTGCTAAAGGTACATGAGTATGTCAAAAAGATAGTCATGGTGTTGTACAGTAGATCATCTTAAATCTTTAATCAACAAGGAACGCCAAACATTTTGCAGTGCATGGTTTACTGTGTTTGTACTAGTGCCCATTGTGCATCTGGCATCAAGGGTCACCTCCAAATAGAAATCAACAGACCGTGAAACTGCAACAAGTTAACCAACCAAAAGTAAGGCCTCCCAAAATGTAACCATTGTCAAAATTGAATCAGTTAAGTGTTAGGATTGTGGGTTAGGGTTCTTATTTGTTTTAGCGAAAATAACCTGTGAGGATGAAGACAGGCAAGCAGGAAAAATATAGAGTGAAGGTGGCATTTAGGTAGTGCCACACATTATTTAAAAATGTGGCATTTCAAATGGATTGCATCCTCCCACAGATCCCTCAGTTTCATAGACAGCTATGGTGGCACCAGGACGTTTTTCACCAGAAGAGTGCAGAGTGTGCCTTGGTGCCAAACCCCTTCACTGGTCCACTCCTTGGCCCCGAAGGTAATGGCAGCTCACCTAAATAACAGGCAGAGCATGCCCCATGATCTGTTATTTTTTTCCACTTGCTTCGCACGCTACAACTGAGGGGTCTTTCTCCTGGCAGAAAATCAAACTGCATCATTATGCTGAGTGCGGCTAAAATCTCAGGTTAAAATGGGGCAGGAGTATACATCCAAAATATCCATTACCGACCCCCCATTAGATCTGTTTCTGGTGTTTTAGGCCCGACAATAACATTGCAGATTGTGGTTCCTGTCAGACAATGATCGCAAGGCCCTGCGTGCGCCTGAAGCGGAAGTGATCTTTGGCCAACAGCCGTCCAAGTTGTGGGACACCCTCCCCCTTCCAAAGAATCCCTTCTTTGGAAGAGGGAAGAATGATGTACTAACCCAGACCCAAAAAAGGTATCTCGTCTAAGGTCGTCCTCCAAAAAGACACAATAAACACAAAACATTGTCCCACTTCAGGGGCGGTTTGTGCCTTTCTTTAGACTTCCCTGCCTTTAGGAGAAGCAGTGCTCACAAAGATATGGGTGAGGAAGCCTACTCAGAAATGTATGTCCTACAGCTGTGGGTTTCTCCGAGTTCCATACTGTAGCTAAGTATGTAGTGGTGGTTAGTAAGAAGAGTGGATGTCTTTTCTTTTTCTTTTTTACAAGTCTTTCTAGGGATTTTTAGTGTAGTTCTTAGAGGACAATTTATAGATTTGTTTTCGTTAATAGAATTTTATATATCGGGAAGATGGATATGAAAGTAAGATTGCCAGGTAGAGTTGACTTTTTTGATAGGCGGTATAAAATCCTGCTGAGGGTCCTAGAACTTCCTTGCATCAAAAGGCTTCCAAAGAGCAAGACCATCTTCTTCTGAAGACCTCCAATGATAGGCCTAACTGTGGGCTTAAATCCTTTGAGAGACTACTGGTGAACCAGCCTATTTGTAAGACATGGGCCATATTTCCTGGTTGGGTCTTGTTTACTTTTGTGTTGCTGGTATTTGAAGATCATTTTGAGAAGATATTAATATATTGTGCTTTAACAATGAGCACTTTCTTTTTTTTTTTCATTAACTTTTCATTGTCATTTCACAAACAACAACACATTCGAACAGGAATGCAACCCCTCCTTCCACCCGTGTGGTTCAGGTATAGTCGACTTGGTTGAAAAGAGCCTGCTTTTCCTGCTCAAGTCAGACATTTCCAGACAGCCCCTATGCCATGATTTCATTCTGCAGTGGCAAGCCAAAACTAAAAGTGGCAAGGCTCACATCCGTCAACTGGCACACTCGGTTTCACCAGGGGGACTCCGTTGGAGGGTTTGATCAAGTGGCTGCGTTGTCAATTGCAGAACATGCTTAACCAATACTTGACCAAATGGTGTTATCCTTGGAAAACCTCTTCAGACCCAACAGGGTTCCTGAAGACCATGCAAATTGAAGACATGTGTGAGTACATTCAACATAGCATATACATACAATAACTACATATACTGTAGAAAAGTAAAACATGTAGGGCCCTGTTTGGGTTCTCTGCCCATAACCAACTTGCAAAATCTAATATTTACTTAGCTGCATCTGTACATTTGAGGTATGCTACTGCAACTGTCATAATATAATATGATTAAAGTACAAATGTCCATACCTGCACAGAGCTTGTAATAATCACAAAAAGTTGAATTCAAAATTGAAACCCATTTGATAATCTGTCTCACACAATACAGTGGTGTGTCCCGGACACTAATGCACAGTCTTCTTGATTGATTCTAACAGATATATGCTATGAATCTACTGCCGACACCTGTTTCGACCAACCGGTCTTTTTTAAGGCACATTATGTTAACCCTCTGTGGCTCAATGCCTAGTGTATGATATTGTTGACTCATTGATAATTTAATTACACCACCAATATAAAGGGTGGTTCTGTCACATAATCACCCTTTTTATTTGCAATTTGCCTTTGAAAATGTATGTTAAGTCGAAACACATGTCAGCAGTAAATACGTAGGATATATCTGTCAGGCAGCATGAATAGTATATGTATATATATATATAATCACTAAAAATACTTTAAGGGGACGTTATGGTTAAGTTGCACTACTAAAAACCTATGAAATTCACTAAAAAAACTTTGCTAATGGAACATTATGGTTCAAAGTAAAACCGAAAAACCCCTGAAATTTGCCAGTTATGGTAAGCTAAGCAACCATAACTCGCGCCACCACGTTGCATTGCTAAGACTAACACCCAGGACTTCAAACATGACATCACAAATGTCATTGATGACATCACTGATGACATCACATGTCTGACTCACTTTTCCTTTAGTGATATATCTTGGCCAGTAATAGTTGAGAACAAAAAATTAAAAAACTACTATATTTGTAGACTTATACTTCAAATATTTTCTTACAATAATTCACTTAGGGTCCACTCACAGCATATGAAACATATACATAAGGAAAATACACACTTGAAATACAGTAATGCTTTCTGTGTATGAAGACAATCAGTAAGGTTATCAACACTTTCTTATTATTCTGCTGTTTTCGTCTTACTATACTTTCTCTAGATAGGCTCATATTTGTATGCGCATTACTTTCTTTAGGGTGCAGTCACATCATGTGATAGTTATACATAGGGAAGTAGTAGGTTTCAAGCAGAGCAATCATTTCTGTGCATAAAGATAATCAGTTAGGTTATGAACACTTTCTGGTTCTACTGCTTCTTTTTTGCGTAGTTCACTTTCCCTTTATATACTCATATTTGTATGGTTTGTTTTTTTCTTTGTGTTTTGTACGTAATAATGAAATTATGTAGTAAGTGGGTTTTATTAGCTACGTGTTACATGTTGCACAGTACGCAAAACTGTAATAAGAAAGCATTTATTATTTCACTATTGAACATAGGAAAATTATGATTATTGCACTTCCATCATGTATGCTGCACACAATGCTTATATTTATACATGAGTAGCTTACTATACTGCAAAGAACTTCATAATAGAATGCTATTTATATCAATGCTTTGCTTAATGCACTAATTAGCTCATGATATTTATTCCAATGATCCTTGACACTTTTTTCAACATTATAATAAGAATCCCTTGTACAGAGTTTTCATGAAAATTAAATGCACATGTGATGTCATCAATGACATTTGTGATGTCATGTTTGATGTCCTGAGTGTTAGTTTTAGCAATGCACGGTGGTGGCGCGAGTTATGGTTGCTTAGTTTACCAACTGGCGAATTTCAGGGGTTTTTCGGTTTTACTTTGAACCATAATGTTCCGTTAGCAAAGTTTTTTTTTTTGTGAATGTCATAGGTTTTTAGTAGTGCAACTTAACCATAACGTCCCTTTAACAAAGTTATTTTTACTGAATTTCACAGGTTTTCAGTAGAGCAACTTAACCATACCATCCCTTTTACAAAGATTTTTGGGTAAAGATCATTGGTTTATAGTAGTGGCACGTAACCATAACGTAAAGTAACTTCTGACTTATTTACACACCTTGCGGAGAATACCACATGACAATATGCTGGTGTACAGCACGGTGACGTGTCCCAGAATCCGTAAACACTTAACAGTAAGATGTATGCCTCGTGGACAGTGTGGAAACAGATTTTATATTGATGTAGGAACGTCCACCTGCAACATTTCCCTTGCACAGCGCCAACACGTATTGGTAGATAGCCATTAACAATGCAGTACACATTACATACTTCTAGCAAAAGTTCTAGTTATCTGAAAATGACATCAGCTAAGGCCATCCCTCCTCCCCAAGAAACAGCAGCACTGCTGTAATGAAGGAGCATGACACACACTGCCCCAACCTTACAAATTGCAAACGTACAATATTTTTGCGCCGTGCACCTACCCCCCCATATTACTGTTTGGTGCCTTTTTCCTCATTTCGGTTTGCAAATTGCCTTATTAGCTGTCCTACCAAAAAAGAAAGCCATCTGTTAACAAAGTAAATGTTCCGTTAAGAACCACCTTTCACAGTGTACGTATATTTTAAAAAAAAAAATTGCATACACTCCATGTACTTTATATTTCTCAGTAAAGGACATAGACGCAATAAGATTTGCCAGTAATAGTATAGATTTGCAAAGCAATAATGTGTGTTACTGAAAAATAGGATCTCTGGTTATAATCGGGCCCGCCTGTGGCGGGCCGAATTATAAAACAAAATCCTTTTTCAAGATGGCCACCATAGAAAGGGAAGGCGGTTGTTCCATACATGGCCCCTCTTCGCTTTCCATGGCAGCCTGCAAAAAGCAAAAGAACGTGCCGTGACGCAGAACCTGTAAATAAAAATACAGCGATTACAAAACAAAATCCTTTTTCAAGATGGCCACCATAGAAAGGGAAGGCGGTTGTTCCATACATGTCCCCTCTTCGCTTTCCATGACACCATGCAAAAAGCAAAAGTACGTGCCGTGACGCAGAACCTGTAAATAAACATACAGCGACGTTCAACGTGGTACCTTACATTTTCAAATGATATGCTGGATTTTAAAAGAAAACGTTAGCATTTTAGAATTTGTAAAGTAGTTTTTTAACAAACAGTCAGAGAACATCGGACTAATCCCATTCTCAATTAAATTGTAACAATGGTTCTAAGGATGTCATTGAAAATGTTCATGGTGAGGCACACGTAGTTATTTTCCCATACACAAAGTATGTGTTTCTGTTAAAGCACCCGCTTTGTTTGCACAGTGATTTCCAAGACGGCGCCATGACCTTTGCCCTACACCACTATAAATGATGTTATGTTACTCCTAATGGCTAGTTCAGCATAGGGACAAAGGGGGCCTGGCCTGTTATCCCACAACACTGTAATGGACAGGCAGCCGGTCACGAGCAGTTGCATCTGGCGTCCAAAGATGCCATCACTCGGCATCTGGAAACCATGGCACGCACAGTACGACAAGATGTAGCTAGGCGGAAAACGTAAGAGAAAATATGTGTCAATACCCAACCTTTAGCAATATATTTAAAAAAAGACACAAAGATTGTGCAAAGTAGAACACAAATCGAAGTGGTCAAACATGGCATTTTAAGGAATTATTAGCATTGACCATGGGTAAATATAGTGACAGCCTACAAACGCGAGAATCTGCACTCGCCGTAAGGTTTAAAAAAAGGGCAACTACACAGTTAGATGGTAATTCAGTTATGAAGCCAAAATGAATGGACAAGCAAGAAAAAATGACATCTCTTCTTTTTAAACAAGACCAAAAGAACGTGCTAAGTGATACACAAAGCTATGTGGGCAAGCATAACATTTAAAAGAAGAAATATTAAGGTCAACAAGGGTGACTCCAGTCATAGCCTGCAAACGCGGAGTATCAGAACTCTCCGTTATTGGAGGAAAATTACAACTGCGCAGAAAGATAATACTTCAGTTATATTGTCACAATTAGTGTTTCAGTAATATAAAATTAAAACGCGGTTCGGTGTAGAGTCGTCAAAATTAAACTTACATGATATTTACTGCTTCCATTGTTTTTGGCCAATTCGTACAGCAATGTATTCGCACAAAAGAATCTTCGTTAACTGATATTTCATGTTCCTTACAAACGTTTTTAGAACATAACCTTATCGAATGGTATTTATTCCAAGCTTTCATTCCTTGCATTGCGTTTGTAGTTTCCTTTTCTTTCAAGGTCAAAAAACAATTGCCCCTTATGGATTCACTTGGATGCGTGGGCCTACTGAGCTCGCAACCAAAAAAGCAAATCAAGTGACCTTCACTCAGAAGGCAAATATATTCTCACTTTGCAACAACATATGAGAATCCAATCATGAGAACCGCTACTCCCATACGCCTCCAGAACCGCTGTTTCCATCAGACAGTCCAGGTGGCGGCCTCAGATTTCAAAACGTCACCAAACTTTGCAAAACAATTCAGAGTGGCCCCTATACTTTGTTTGCAAAGTGTGATGAGGATTCGTCCAGGGGGAGCAGAGTTATAAGCCGCCCAAAAAGTGCTCTTCCTATAGAAACAGCAACTTAACCATAAGTACACGTGGCCGTGTAATTATATATATATATATATCTGTTAGAATTAATAAAAAAGACTTTGCATAAGAGTGCAGGACACAACAATTCACTGTGTTATTAAAACATTGATTATTGTCAAATGGGTTTCAATTTTGAATTGCACTTTTTGTGATTATTACATGCTATGCGCAAGTGTACACGTTTCTAATTTAACTCCTAAATAAGCATAAAAATGATCTAACATAAACATAATATAACATTAACATAAACTCGCTTTTGCCGCAGTTCCTTTTCTGACCAGGGTTTAAATATGTGAGAGTGCGTAAGCAGGCTAATCCTTGGTAACTGGCCTATTTAAATTTACATCTGGACATTTACATTAAAGGGGAAAAGAAATACGTCTCTCACTGGGCAAGTGATGTTTGTTTTCTACCAATAAAAGTGCAGTTGAATGTTTGAGTAAACGGTTCCTGAATGATCTGATTGAGTTTGTTCAAAAAAGGGACACTGTTTTTTGGCATTGTATAGTTTCATCCACAAAGTGGTGCAGGCTGGTTGAGCGGATATTCCTAGGAGAATATGTATAAGGTATGTCTTTAAAGCATCAGGTGTAGCTGCCATGTGCCATTTCTTGACCCTATATTTATCATTTCTACCTGTAGTGTTCACCAAAGCAGAATTCACTGTTGTGTGGTTGACTTTTCTAATCTGTTTCTATTTCAAGGAGCCACACCCTGCACGCCTCTCAGCTTTACACGCAGCCAGACGATTGGCCAGGCTGGACACCTATTCCCCCAATGTCTTTGAAAATCTTGGGGAGCTGAAATCATTTTTCGCTGAGGTATGTCTTCTCTTTCTGATCTTTTGCGTCACAGAGGCGCGTTGGGCTGTGCCTGATGTGTGTGTTTTGTTTATCATAAATACAGCCAATAAGGCTTTTTTTTATAAATGCATACAATAGAACAAATAAGCAACAGACATTAAATGAACTCCTAGGCATAAAATAAATACGTTCAAGCACAGACAAGCTTAAATATTTGCTTAATGAATAGCCAAAAATGTGTCAAATGGTACATCAGAGAAATATCATTACCCTGGTAGAAGGCCACCCATTGCTCTTCGGTATCACCATGAAGTACTTACGGTCTCCCATAGACCAGTAAGTGTTTTCTCCCATAGACCAGTAAGGGTGTTCTCCCATAGACCAATAAGGGTGTTATGTGTATTTGACTAAGGCTCCCACAGTTTAAAATAGATGTCTTAGAGTTTCCACCTCACAGGAGCCACATAGTCGACAAGGACCACCTTCTCTAGTTTGTTTCCACCTAGCATCCAGTACTTCATGCGTCTTAACTAGGTTCAATTTCATACACAGGTATTCTCTCAGAATCCAGTTGTCTGGAAAAGCATCGCGGTACAAAGGGCTATTATTACGCTAGTTTCAATTTGTTGTGCTCTAAGCCTGGCACATCATTGGGTCAGACTGCTAGATTGCAGACTGGTAACTAAAGGCATGCCTGTGCACTTTAGAGATTTGCTGCCAACTGAAGAAGATGTAAATCATGTGCAAATCCACAAATACATGGCATGAGCCCAGGCACTCTGAGACAACTACAGTGATGATTTGGCACAATATAAAAGCTGGGTGACAGGGCAGAGTATAAAAAGGGGTGTCCTCTTGCGAAGTGTGACGGAAGAACAGGAAAGCCAGGTTGTCACTAGAAGTGTGAGTAGTGCATCGGAATTGAGACAGTGTTTTGATTACTTCCCGGGGGTGGGAGATTGTGGCAGGGAATCTGAGGCCCCAGAGATTGTAAGGTGAATGACTCAAAACCTAAATGATAAAAACAATCCCAAATCGGCCAAATAATCAATGCACTCACTGTTTGCAAGGAAAACAAAGTTGTATTTCATGCAAAAGTATCAGACAGTCCCGTAGAACTCAACTAACACAGAGCTTGCCCCGCCCAAAGGAGTTACAACTTTTACAGTGGAAAACCACAAATTAACAAATCTATGCATAAAAAAGATTACAACATGACCCACACTCCCCATTGGCTAAAACCTATATACAATTTGAATTCATGTGCGGAGGGCATGGGGGTCTGCAATGCCAAGAATCCTGCTGAAGATTTAGAGCACTACTGCCCTCAACTAAAGAGCGGTCATCCACTTTGAACTGCGGGCACTGCGTGCACTCCAGGGATCAATAAATAAGCGAAATTCAAGCATAAGGGTGGTGCCTCGATCACATTATTCATGGATACCTGAGTTCCCAAAGAGATAAGGGGTGGGAGGACGTGCTGGGGCTCTACCGTCACTTGGGACGGGAGGAGCATAAGTGATGCCAATACATTTATGTACAAGGGCAGGAAGCTTTCTGTGTGCATTTATTATTTATTTATTTCTAACTTGCCGTAGACATCAGGGCGTGGAGAAAGAGAGAGATCGAGAGCAATGAGATGTGAAATAGGAAATCGTCAGTATTAGGTCAGGCTAAAAGAATAACAAAGTCTTCAATACATTTTAAAATGCCGATAAGCTTCTCTCACAGCGCAGATTTACAGGCAGTTTATTGCATGCAATGGCTGTTTTTACAGAATATGACCTTTCTTTTCCGCTGATTCGTCAGGGTCGAGGGCATATCAATCGCATGGAGTCCTTCGATCTGGTGTCTCTAATGAAATCTTATTGATACGAGTTTTCAAATATATCGGGGCATCACCAAATAAACATGTGTGAGTCATGGTGTTGATTGTATACTCTATTCTCGCTTCTACAGAAAGCCAGTGCAGTTATCTTATATAATGATATATAGTCGCGCTTTGAAACATTTTTAATGATTCTCACAGCGTCATTTTGTAGGATCTGCAATCTTTTAACACAACGTTTGCTTGCTCCGCCTAATAACGCATTGCAATAGTCTAATCTTGACATGATTAAGGCTCTAACTAGAGTAGCACAATTTGTTACTGAAAGAAACAGCCTGAGGTATTATTGTATGTTTTTGTCTAAAATGGTCACATGGTAACTTAATGAAGTTTTCACATGCAATAAACAAGTCAGATAGCTCATATAAATTGATTGAATACACTGATTTCTGGAACCATTTCGAAATACCATTGTGCAAAACCCAAAGGTAAAAACCCATAAGCATTCGTTTGACCTTGAAATTAAATTATGAAAGGCTGAATGCCGCAAAGAAAGGAGACAAATCATTGCTACAAATATTGTTAACATAAATAGCGCCATGAAGGTGGCTAAATGCAAATATTTGAACTGGATTCGTGGGCGTGAAGCTTGGATCTTCCAACAAGATGGTGAAGTCATGCTTAAAAAACTCAGCCGAAATATGGCGCCTTCTTAATTTTCATCCAAATTCGTCACAAGCAATGTACAAACTAGTGCGATATCAGAAGACGATTGGATATCACATTTTTCTGATTTATATCGAGATCCAACCTTTCTGCCTGAAAACTATAAGATCCAATCCACCATCTCTTGGAATATCCAATGCTCACCTCTCTTACTCGAAGAGCTGATCCAAAAGTTAAGCTCATCGAGAGCTGCTGGCCCTGATGGTCTCCATAATGCCATTTTGAAAGACAATCCAAGGCTTTGGGCCAAAAACCTTAATGCAATTTTCCAACAAGTGATGGCCCATCGCAAGCTGCCGGCATCTTGGCTATGCTCTGTAATAGTTCCAATATATAAGAAGGGTGACCGCTCTAACCCTCAAAATTATCGTCCGATTGCATTACTTGGACGCCCCAGGAAACTTTTTTGCAAAATTGGTATTGGCAGAATTTAATCAATGGACTGAATCTAGTGGCAAGTGAGATCGCCAACAATCGGGTTTTGTCGCGGGTCTAGGCACCTGTGTTAATCTTCTAACCCTGAATGCCATAAAAGCCCTTTGTCAATCACATAAATGATCAGTTTATTTCGCGTTTATTGATTTACACGCTGCATTTGATTCTGTATCTCGTGCTCTATTAATGGCGAAATTAACAAGAGACAGCTGCCCTCCAGATATTCAAGATATCATTTGTGCCTTCCATGCCGAAACATCGATTCGAATAAGACTAACTCTGGAGGGTTTGCTGTCTGCTCCAATCAAGACAGCACGTGGTCTAAAGCAAGGCTGCTTATTAGCTGCTGCAATTTTTAATTACTTTATACATGACCTAAGTTCGTTTTTTTTGCAAATTCCATCTGATGCCCCAGCCCTTAATGGGCAAAAAATTACCAATCTGAATTATGCGGACGATATAGTCCTTATATCAAAAACGCCGAAGGGTTTACAGAATCTGATTGATGCGTTTAACCCGTACCTATCCGAGAACCAATTGGTAGTTAATACTAAGAAAACCCAGATTGTAGTCTACCAGGCAAATCGCCTCCATAAGTACAGGTTTAAATGGTCAATAGATAACACACCCTTAGAAACTGTGACAACCTATACCTATTTGGGCATTGATTTTGGAGGTTCCATTAAACCATGTAGCCAAGTGGAACGCATGGAGGCAAAGTTGACTACGGCCATTTCACAGACCAAAATTATACTACACAAGTTTGGCAAATTTACTGCAAAACCAGTGATAATGTTCTGGACAATGAAAGTAATCCCCTCAATCCTATATGGGGTGGAAACACTCCTGAATTGTCAAAATCTAAATTTGGATAGATTTGAAGCAAAATATTGGCGGGCAGTGCTTAACTTGCCTCAATGTGTTCCCGGCTCATGGCTGCGTTATGAACTAGGCCTGATTTCTATGCATGCAGTTTATACTTGGCGTTGTTGTATGTTACTCCGCAAATGTTTACTGGCAAATCAAAAAGTAAATATGCTATCGACAATTGCCAACTATATGCTGTCTTCAGATAAGGTCTTTGCAAAACTATGGGTTGACTTTTGTTTGGAAAATCTAGCAAATGCAAATATAACTATCCATGTGCTAATTACTAACCCAGTGAAGTCGAAAAAAAACATGTACCAATTAGACTGGATTACTACCATAGATAAATGTGAAAAGTATCGTCAGCCATGTAAGTTTCGGTTCTGGTCTAAAGCAGTAAAAAGTCCTGAGACTTGTTAAAATTCCCATCTGTAATATTAAGAGCAGGGTTCTTGAGAGCACAACTTGATCTGTGGCCTACTTATCAAGTCCAGGCAAGGCGAAACTTGAGACCTCAGGAACTTGTGTTCTGTAGAGATCCGAATACCATTGAATATTTAGAACATTTGGTCTGTGATTGCGCTCAATTAACTGCTCAAAGATTAATGCACTTCTCAAAAGTGATTTCATTCATAGAAACTGTTGACCATGATATGCGCTGGTCCTTTTTATTGTGTTCTAATAATTATTGGGCACAGATAGCATTGACTAAAGTTTCAATGGCTTTGGATTTGGGAAACACTTTATGAGTGGAATTTACAAAGTCTCAAGCAGCACTTAAGCCTATCGGACAAGTAAAAACTTTTTATTGTTACCTACTGTCTGATTGTCTGTCCTAATTTTAATAACTAGTATCATGTATATATGTGAGTCTGCTGTTAAGTGAAAGGTTATATTTTGGCTGCTTGAGTCTGTACACTGTAAATTGAATATTTAGTATGTTTTTGAAAAATTATGAATTTGTATTGAAAAGTTGTTTAAAACAGCTAAAACAATAAAAATAAAATTGTATGTTTTTGTCACACTTACAACTTGAGCGTCTGCATTAAGCGATGCCTCATTGGTAACACCAAGAGTTTTTACTTGATTGACTGTATGTAGATGTTGGTCAATGCATAACTTGTCATAAATCACTCCTAGTTTTTCTCTTGCTTTAACTAAGCCAAAAATCATGAGTTCAGTCTTCGGACTATTAAGGCTGAGGTCATTTTCCATCATCCAGATAAACATTTTCTCGTATACAGATGTGATAAGTTCTGTGTCCTTTGCATATTCTCCACTCAGTCTAAAAAGAAGCTGAGTGTCATCAGCATAGTTGGTGAAATATAATCCCATAGTATCTAATAGATCACACAATGATCAACAGGAGACATTAGAAAAGGCAGGGGACAGACAAGCTCTCTGTGGAACTCCACATGTAATGGGCTCTGAGTTAGATGACGCATTTCCCCAGACAATCTTAGACTTTCTATTACTTAGAAATGTCCGAAGCCATTCAACAGTATTGGGAGAACAATTTCCAATTTCTTGAATGATTGTTAGAAGTTTGGAGTGGTCTAAAAGCATCAGGAACCCTGATCCACTATCATCCATAATATCTGGCATTTCTGTTTGTAAATCGAGCATAGCAGTCTCCGTCCCATGTGCAGTCCTAAAACCAGACTGACGCTGGTGCTGAATGCTTGATTTCTCTAAATACTCAAACTCACATAACATGGTTTCCTCTTGTTCCGTGTTGACGGTCTAGTCCTCCTGCAAGATGGCCACCGATGCTTTATACTGTGAGGAATCCCCTTCCTCTTTGCGTTGTATCCGTCTCATTGGTTCACGCTGCCAGTTCCTGTTTGTTCAGTGCTCCAGTGTTTCCCTTTGCCTTCCTCTATCCAGTGGCGTTGCTCGGGGGGGGGGGGGGACACAGGGGGGCCTGGGCCCCCCTGTGAAACCATGTGCCTCCCTTGTGCCCCCCTGCCTAAGACGAGCAGTGACCATGTTCTCCCCTTACATTTGTCTGTCCCCCCCTACTTTTGTCTTTGGCCCCCTCTGTGCCCCTCCTAAATTTCATTCCTGGCGATGCCACTGCCTCTATCCAACTTGTGCATTCTACCTTCCTTCTAAATTTGCACGTTCGGGTGAAATTCTCTTAAGGTAATCCATCGCAGAGTTTCCCACTTTGCTTGCCCACGATTCTGACTTTCCTTTTTCTCTGTTTGCGGACTTCCTTCCGCATCAAGTTCCACCTTGCTTTCTGTTTCGTTTCTGTTAGTTTTCTTCTACGTATCTGCTTGCCGCTCACGGTTCTGTTTTCCTTTCCTTGGTTTCTTACATTCCGTTTTCTATTGGTATTCAGCTTTCCTTCTCCCTATTCCATCTTCAGATTATTTACCATCACTTTGTTTTCTTGCGCTTAGCTATTCCTTGCCCTTCAGACTTTAGTATCTGTGCTCGTTTTTACCCCTGGTCTTTTCTGTCTACCGCTTCTACTACTCCTTTTCTGTCCGCTTTTACTGCTGCTGCGGTATCCCTTATTTTGGCAGCCTTCTTTCTTTGTCTTGTTCTATTCATTGATCGGTGCTGTCTTTCTACTTACTGCCGGAACCCGTTCTTATGGTTCCTTGATAGCAGTATATAATTCAGCACTGTGTTGAGTCCAGTGACCTCATTGCCAGTTCCAGCACTTGTACTTCCTCTCAGGAGTCTTCTTCCAACAATCCAACATTATATTAACGCAAGACTATTCCTTGCCCTTGGGGAAACCACTCAAAAGCATCTGAACTATAACAGCCATATCAAGGATTACAGACCAGATCCTGTTACATCTTCGTTCAAGGTTTTTTGTGCCTAAAGGCGTTTTCCCTGATTTTTGGGGGCTTGTTCCTCGGGGGTCCCCCGAACCTGGTTCCCACTCCAGTCAAGATGGCCACCGAGGGAGCTCGCCCGTACCTGCACCAGAAGAAGGAAAAGAAGACTAAGGAGCAAAGGAGACTGCGGAGAAAAAAGGATTCCGAGACACAAGAAGGTTCATTTGAGGATCCAGGTGAGGAGTTGTTTCAGGAGGGAATTACAGTTTATGACACCATCTGACAAGTAGTAGGACGCGTTTCCTTACAAATTTTAATAAGAGAGTTCACTGTAATAGTCTGAAACGAGAAAGCAGGATTAACATGGGACTGAGATTGAGAGGTGGAACTCTGAGCAATAAAATTACTATTGGTCTCTTTTGCGTTAGCAATAGTGCATTGCGCTTTATACACTTTATCTGAAAAAGCTTTTTTTACTGCTTCACAATCCATATTATTTGGAATAAAGTATTTTATTTGGGCTTTTGGTTTTTCCAGTGATTTGACAATCTCAAATAACTTCTTTGTGTCACTGGCAGAATTGGAGTCAAAGAAGCCCTTTTTTGCTTGGACGATTTATGTCCGGTGGCTTTTCCCTAAAACCTTGAATTTCTCTGTATTACCTTGGGATTTGGTTTTAATCCACAGCCATACAGCTTTCCTCTTATCTTGTTTCAAGGACACCAGATGCGCTGTATACCATTTCTGGTTATTTTTTCTTTCCCTGACTTTTTTCTCTTTCAGAGGTGCAATTTGATCAAGTAATTCACAAGTACTTTGAGCATACTTAGATGCTAGTATAGTAGGTGGGTCGTGATCTGATGTGGAAGTCATCAATTAATTGATGTATTTCTGTAACTCATCAGGTGTGAGTTTATTAAAATTCCTACTAGTGACTGTTTGCGGTTCATCAAGTTTGTAAGGTTCCTTTTTACGAAGAAGTAACTCGATGGTCACTGCGTAATGGTTGACCAGACACAAGGTTTAATACCAAGAAGTTGTAGGTGTACGTTTCTGGCTTCAACCCAATCAAGGGCGTTGCCATGTATATGTGTTGATTCTTTGCTCAGGATAGTAAAGTCATTATTGCATAATAGTTGCTCTAATTCTATAGCTTCCAAATCTTTAGCATTGCCCAACCATTTGTTAAATCTCACAGTATATCTGAAGGGCTGTTAGGTGTTTTGAGATTTGACAAGATGCCTGATATTTTGTCCAAAAACATAGGCATCTCAGATGGTGGACGATAAATCAAAATAAGATTTAGATATTCATTTGGGGAAGTTACAACTTTCAAAAATATAATTTCACACCTAGTACATGAAATGGGTGTTTGAAAGAAAACAATTTCTTGTTTGGCAATACACCCCACTCCCCCTCCCCAATCATTTTCTCTATGTAGAGCATAAAAGCTATAGGGCCTCATTAGAACCCTGGCGGTCCCGTGACGGGACCGGCACCGTTCATTACGGGCTGCCCTATTACGTACGAGGCCTGCTAGCGGGTCCCGCCTTTAGCATCCTCCCCATCCCATTGAGCTCTGTGGTGCTCAAATGGGAATGGGGATTGATTTTTTAAAGGGTCCCAGAAAAGGGCAATTACCGGGTCCGCCAAGGTCGGAATGACCCGGTCATTGCCCTTCTGGGACCCGGTAAAAAATCATTACCTTACCAAGGGCACGGCTACCGCCTGGGTCGTAATGAGGCCCATAGCCTTCCGGGGTGACAAGCTCTGTATTCGGACCATTTGAATCTTTAAGCCATGTCTCGGTGATACACATGATATCAATATGTTCATCCCGGACATGGTCCGCCACACTAATGGTGTGTTTGTCAAGAGACCTAGGCGGTCATTACGAGATTCGCGGTAGGCAGTTAACTGTGCCGGTAGAGCTGCCGGCCCCGTTAACCTCCTACCGCCTCAATACGAGTTCCGCTCGTGGGACCCGCTAAGGGCGCCTGGTTTTACCAGGCATCCTTAGCGGGTCCCGCGAGCGGTCCAGCATGCAAAATACATCACCCTATCTTTAACCTCTGCATCCAGATTCGACCCCATGAAGATGTTCGTTCGGTTCTGCAGAATTTATTACCATTCATCGCAATCCAGTGAGACCTGCTACATAGTTCCAGGTAAATTCGTTTTTATTTACTATGTTAATAAGCCTCCATCGCTAAACAAATCATTGTTTTTAATTGTTATTGGCTGTACATACTCAACCTTGCACATTAGAAAAAAGAGAAAATGTATGCACATTAAAATATTCAATGTACTTAAAACAGAATAAATTCATAAAGCCAAACAAACTTATATAAACAATCCCCTAATAAGTTGCAATAAAATCTTTGCTCCCTACTTATGGTAAAAGAGGACGATTATTCATTTTTAGCTGAGAGAAAATCAAAAATCTGATTTCCCCAGTACACAGTAACATTCCTAGGCTTCCAAGTGGCAAATTCAAAGGGTGAAGATAAGATGCAATATACAGTCCAAATCAACACCATAACGAGACGGGCATGATGTAATACCGTTACACCAATTGTTATAATAAATTTCCTCCCCACTAGAAATGGGGGTAAATAATGTTTCCTCATACAGCAATAGTGTTGTGCACAAACCTACCCGGCCGTTGAGATCTACAGTCTTGTGTTCAGAAGGATGTGTTCTCTGTTATGTTAGTCTTGGCATAGATTACAGCACCTTATTGTGCTGGCAAGAGGTCTAGTCTGTATTGCAAGAATGGGCGGCCCAATATCTGTTCTGGAATTTTCTCAAATATTTTGAATCGTTACCTATTTCGGTTGGTCAATGATGTCGTTTGTGCAATCTTGATCCCGGTCAACACCCGATCTGCTCTTTAGCCTGATAACTGCATCCATTGATGTTGACTTCAGAATGGCAGCAATGTATTCGTATAATATGCCTACTATTGGAACCAGCATTATTCTACATAAAGACCCCGCAACAACACATAAGCAACACCAACAGCACACGAGGACTGACACCGATCCAGTACTCGCAACGAAGCTCAGCACCCGGTGTATACCGAGTTGAAGCTGCCAACAGAACAGCACTCCTCTCCCTATCCTACTCCCGCTTCACCTACTAACCCATCCCACCTTCTCATTTGCAGATACGCCACAGCGCCTGGGGACCAACTCCGTTGGTGACGGTGCGCGGTACAAATACCTTTTAACATTTTGACAATTCTCCAGACCAGCCTGCAACTTAATGACGAGTGTCCTAGTTCAAATCCTAAAGGTGAAATTGGTATGCAATCTGGCAGACCCAAAGTATGCTTCGAAGGGATTGTGTCCTCCGACGTATTCCTTATCTTAGATAGAAATCCTTCAGCTTTGCTGGCCTCGGAAAATTTTTTTTTTTTCGCCAGAGGGCGCTGCGCGTCGATGATCGCCGAGTCGATGACCCTCGACGGCCTCCGTGCCGACGTCGACGTCATCCTGCCTATAAAGGCCGCGCGCAGCGTCCGTTGCTCAGTTCCGTTTTTCCGCGCTTCGTTGTGCCTCGGAACACCGTTGCTCAGTTCTCGTCAAGATAACGTATATAATAACTACTATTTACCTCGATATCGATGGCATCCTCCTCCGACCCGACGACCCCTCGGTCCGGTTTCAAAAAGTGCCGAGACTGCGGGAAGAAAATGTCGTTGACGGACCCTCACAGGGTCTGTTTGTGGTGTCTGGGAATCACGCACCAGAGTTCGGAGTGTGAGGAATGCCTTTCCATGACGGCGAAAGCCTTGAAGGAGCGTAGGGGGAAGCTCGAGAGAGGTAGGTCAACTTTAACTTCCTCGAAAGCTTCTTCGGTAGAGTCGAGACGTTCGTCTCCTCACCATAAAAAACACTCTCGATCTAGATCACGAAGTGGCTCCCACCACTCGTCGACATCGAGACACTCGAAGAAGAGACGTAGGAGATCCCCTTCGTCATCTTCGTCGAGTTCTCCTGAGAGAGTTCATTGCCCCACAAAACGCAGCTCGCAAGCTGAGTGGGAGGAATTCAGGAAAAAGATGCTAAGCGTCTTCGAGAAAGCGGCCTCGTCCCCCTCGAAGACAGCTGAGGGTGATACCCCGGGTAAAAAACCCAAAAAATCTAAACGCCGCGAGTCGCAGTACCCGGCGGAAAAGTCAACCCGAAAGCGCCTCGAGCCATCGGGAGATAAAGCATCATCGACGCCATCGTCGAAAACTCCTTCGAAACAGAGGTCGGCGCCATCGACGCCGTTGTCGAAGGATTCATCGGCGCATCAGTCGATCGAGTCGACGCCGACGTCGACGCCGATATCGACGCCGGTGAAGGAAAGAACCACGGCTACTCCACAGCCAACGGTTAGACAAAAGACCTCCGACTCGACGCCGAGAACGTCGACGTCGTTCTCGAGCAAGACTCCGATCCTTTCGAGTTCTTCGAGGCCTAGTACACATTTCTCGACGCTTTTCACGGCGCCTTCGAGTACTTTCACGTCGGTGTCGACGACATCGACGTTTTCAAGGCCTGTGATGATGGCTCCTTCTGCATTGGAAATGGGGTTTATACCATTCCAAAAACCAATGTATCCCCCTTTAACCTCGATTTTTGAGGAAAGGGAGGATTCAGACCAAGATATTGATTTACAGAGGACCACATCACCAGAGCCAGAGACTTTCGCCTCTGAGGAAGGAAGATTAAAAAATCTTCAGGATGCACTTCAGGAAGCTAGTGGCTTGGACACTTCTCCTGAAGCAGAATTTATCAAACCAGACCCAGGAGAACATGCGGAGACTCCATATAGAGCTCTGATGTCTAGAATCATAGAATTTATGGGTTGGTCTGCACCTTCTCCTGCCTTTCAGCAGGATGACCTCACTGACATACTGGACAAGGGCCCACAGGAGGATCCTGTGGTTCCATTTCACTCTGCTCTACAGAGAAGGATTTTGACAAACTGGGAAACGCCAGAAATTATCCCGGCAGTAAATAAAAAACTGTCAACAAAATACAGGGTGGCTAGTTCTGACCCTGAATATTTGTCAAAACACCCTACTCCTGAGAGCTTGGTTGTACAGGCTGCAACCTCATCAGGCAGCACATCTGCATACCCCACTGCTCCGCAGGATAGGAATGACAAAAAGTATGATGCCATGGCTAAGAAGGTTTTTTCTGCCTGTAGCATGGCGTTAAAGTCTATTAACGCGACCTGTACGCTCGCTAGGTTCAGCCACACCCTTTGGGAGTGCGCTTCATCAGCGGCTGACTGCCTCCAAGAAGGAGAGGAAAGGGACGCATTTTTAAACATCATCAGGGATGGTAAAGATGCGATGTGCGAGACCCTACAAACTGGCCTAGATTCTGCTGACAGTATCAGCAGGGCCATGGCGGCAAGTACCACAATCCGCAGGCATGCGTGGTTGAGGAAGTCTGGTTTTGCCTCTGACGTGCAGACCAGGCTTTTGAATATGCCCTTTGACGGTTCTACCCTCTTTGGAAAGAAGGCGGATGACAGTTTGGAGAAACTGCAAACGTCCAAGGCAGCAGCCAAGTCATTGGGAGCTGCTATCCGTCAGAATACCTTTCGTCCTTCGGGATCATCGTGGAGAGGACGGTCCTTTCGTTACTATTCCTCATATGGAAGGGGCAGGGGACGACCGGCTCAAAGAGGCCAAGGAAGATTTACCCGTGGTGGACGGGGTAGGGGAAAGAAAGCCGCACCCGCAGGAGCAGGAGCCACTTTACCTTCGGCAACTGCATCAGCCGCTTCAAAACCACTCTGAGGTCTCCCCTCACAGAACACCAGTAGGGGGCAGGTTAACTCACCATCTGACGGAATGGCAGGCTATTACGTCAGATGCTTGGGCTCTGGAGACAGTGGCCCAAGGTTACTGCCTGCCCTTCCTACATATCCCTCAGAGTCATCCACCGGGGAACAACCCTTTGAAGCTTCCAGATCCGCTCCTCTTGCAGGAGGTTTTAGACCTGCTAGAGAAAGGTGCCATAGAACTGGTACCTGTAGCGGAAAGGAACAAGGGTTGGTACTCCCCCTACTTCATAATACCGAAGAAGGACGGAGGACTGAGACCCATCTTAGACTTACGGGAATTGAACAAATTCCTCCGAAAGGACAAGTTCAAGATGGTGACTCTCTCTCAGATCCTTCAGGCCCTCCAGCTTCAGGACTGGTTGGTATCTCTAGACCTCCAGGACGCTTATTTCCATGTGCCGATCCATCCCAGGCACAGGAGATACCTGAGGTTCGCAATTGGCAGCTCTCATTATCAATTTCGAGTTCTGCCATTTGGGCTAACCTCCGCCCCGAGGGTCTTTACCAAGCTAATGTCGGTTGTGGCTGCAAGTCTAAGGAGGGAAGGGATTCATGTCTACCCTTACCTAGACGATTGGTTGATCAGAGCTGTATCTTCGGAACAGGCTCAGAGACAACTAGATTATGTTTGCCACTTCCTTCACAAGCTGGGCTTCTCCCTCAATTTAAAGAAGTCACAGATGATACCATCACAGAGACTCCAATTCATTGGAGCAGTCCTGGACACTTCCTTGGGAAAAGCCTTGCCACCAGAGGTGAGGGCTCGAGATATTCTGCAGATGGTCATCAGATTTCAGAATGCCCAATATCTCCCAGCCTACGACTTTCTGAGGTTGCTAGGCCTCATGGCATCCTGCATATTCCTCGTGCCGGAGGCTCGCCTGAGAATGAGATCCCTCCAGTGGGCACTGAGAACTCAGTGGTCACAGTTCTCAGGAAGGATGACAGATCTCCTTCGGATCCCGGTCAAAGTAGCCCGAGACCTTCAGTGGTGGGCCTGTCGGGAGAACATCCTGAAAGGAGAAATGTTTTGGCAACCATGGCCGGAGATAACAGTAGTCACGGATGCCTCACTCACGGGGTGGGGAGCTCACGCCAACGACTTGACCATCAGCGGTCGTTGGTCTCCATCGGAGTCCAGACTACATATCAACCTGTTGGAGCTGAGAGCCATCAGACTAGCGCTGAAGGCTTTTCTGCCGTCTGTACGGGGAAGAAACGTCCTAATAATGACGGACAATACAGTGGCCATGCACTACCTCAACAAAAGAGGAGGCGTAGGCTCACTACCACTGTGCAGAGAGGCGATGCAGCTCTGGTTTTGGGCAATTCAGGAAGGAATCTCTCTATCGGCAATTCACCTAGCCGGAGAGAAGAACTTGACAGCGGACGCTCTGAGCAGGCAGAGCACAGTCTCTCACGAGTGGGAGATAGCTCAGGAAGTCCTTCAAGAGATCTTCGCCCTTTGGGGAACCCCTCAAGTGGATCTGTTCGCCACCAGTATCAACAGGAAGTGCGACAGATTTTGCTCAAGGGAATTTCCCCCGAGAGGAGCTCTAGGAGATGCGTTCGTAGTGGACTGGGAGTTCCCACTTCTGTACGCGTTCCCTCCGGTCCCTGTCATTCCTCAAATGATCAGGAGGTTGAGAAGGTTTCGGAAGACCATGATCCTAATTGCCCCGGATTGGGCCAGGAGAACGTGGTACCCGGACCTTCTAGACATGTCCATCTGCCCTCCAATTCGACTGCCATACAGAGAGGATCTTCTCTCGCAGAAGGAAGGTCAGGTTCTCCATCCAGCCATCAAGACCCTCAACCTTCACGCTTGGTGTCTGAAAGGTTGAGGTACAAGGATTGGGACCTTCCGGATGATGTTATGGAGGTGTTGCTTTCGGCCAGAAGGCCGGCAACTAAAACTCTATACCGCTGCCGTTGGAACAAATTTTGCAGCTGGTGCAGAGAAAAGAATATTGAACCCTTTTCTTGTGGTACACCTATGGTGTTGTCATTCTTACTTTACCTGGCTAATTCAGGCCTACAGGTTGGCACAATTAAGGGCTATCTCGCAGCGCTATCAATCTTTAAGCGCACTGCAGAGGAGCCTTCATACTTCAAAATTCCATTGGTAATACAATACCTAAAAGGATTAACTAATGTTTATCCCCCGAAACCTTTTCAAGTTCCCTTATGGGATTTAAACCTAATTTTAAACTTCCTAAAGGGTGCCCCTTTTGAACCACTACACTCTTGTTCATTGAAGCTTCTCACCCTCAAAACTGTTTTGCTAATAGCATTGACATCTGCTAGAAGGGTTAGCGAGTTGCAAGCCTTATCGTGTAAACCTCCACATACAATCTTTTACAAGGACAAAGTTGTTCTTCAGGTGAAGCCTAACTTCCTCCCGAAGGTAGTCTCGGAGTTTCACATCACTCAGAAGATTATATTACCTTCTTTCTACCCTCCTCCTCATCCGGGGAAGGAGGAAGAGAGACTGCACAGGCTGGACCCTAAGCGAGCCTTGAGCTTCTATATCAGCAGATTGGCTAAGATCAGACAAGCAGACCAACTCTTTGTAGGTTATGCAGGACATAAGTTGGGCCTTCCAATAACAAAACAAACCATCTCCAGATGGATTATTTTAGCCATTCTGGAGTGCTACAAATTGGCAGGAAAGGAGCCTCCTCAAAATCTAAGGGCTCATTCTACCAGGGGTATCGCAACATCCTCAGCCCTTCAAAGAGGGGTGCCAATTCGAGATATATGTGCGGCTGCCACATGGTCGTCCGCACATACATTTACCAAATTCTATAGCCTGGATTCCTCCTCTAGTCAAGAAACTAGATTCGGCAAGGCTGTGTTACACTCTGTCCATTCTGGAAGGGTAACATAACTTTTATTACTCCCGCCTCCAGTCACAATACCACTGCTATGGGAGTCTATCTAAGATAAGGAATACGTCGGAGGACACAATCCCTTCGAAGAACTAGTTACTCTTACCTTGTAACGTTCTTTCGATGGGATGTTCCTCCGACGTATTCCTTATCGACCCTCCCATCCATCCCCGCAGTATGACTTCCTGTGGGTTTGCAGCCTATGCTCCTTCAAGGTGATTAGTCTAATCCAAAAACATTACTGGGGACTACAAAACGGAACTGAGCAACGGACGCTGCGCGCGGCCTTTATAGGCAGGATGACGTCGACGTCGGCACGGAGGCCGTCGAGGGTCATCGACTCGGCGATCATCGACGCGCAGCGCCCTCTGGCGAAAAAAAAAAAAATTTCCGAGGCCAGCAAAGCTGAAGGATTTCTATCTAAGATAAGGAATACGTCGGAGGAACATCCCATCGAAAGAACGTTACAAGGTAAGAGTAACTAGTTCTTCCATACCTTGGACTCAACTTTATCATAAGCCTAGGGCTCTCAGGCCAGCTGCTGTCGCTGTACCATATAGTAATTGTAGCTACCACTTTCATGTTGTAGAAGGTTAGGAGTGGAGAAATCGAGAATCTACGAAAGCGAGCCTTGATTTTATTTTCATTTTTTCATTTGAGCGGCCGCCTGATTCGCCTTTAGCATAATTCAACCCATGAGCAATTTGTTATCCTTCTTATTCTGATATAGCATTTAATTTATTCTGCAATCTAGGAAAACAGGACGGCTACTGATGAAATTCTTGGTGGAATGAAATCCATGCTTGATAGAAAGGCCAAAAAAATCGGACAGTTAGATTCAACAGACAAAGCAGCCAAGACACAACCCTGATGGAGACCCCTCTCTCAGGGCTTCCTGCCCATTCAATCTCACCTGCAAAACAGTATGTTCGTGTAATTCTCCAGAATAGCCAGTAAATGCCCAGGGATGTGCACCACAGTAAATGTCTATTGTTGCAGTCACAGGCCTGTGTATAATCTATTGCTGCCATGAGCTATGGGGAGCCTCCAGATTCCTCTCAACCAGCCAACAATTCCATTTAGTTATGTGCCCAGACCTTTGCAAAAACCTGACTGGTATTTCTGGAGTCAACCACTTTCAGTGGCCCAGTTAACCAATTCTCCCAGAACTCGTCCTGCCAAGATCTTGCTTTCGCTATCGAGAAGGGGATAGGTCGATGGTTGTCTGGTTTTGCCCTATTTCCCCTCTTGTAAGTGGGCACTACAATAGCTTTAGACCAGAACTTGGAATTTCACAGGTCAATACCACATCAAACAAAATGAACAGAATTAGCAACCACAACTCGATCTGATTTTAATAGTGCGTTGGATACACCATTCGGACCAGCCGTCCTTGTGTTGGATGAGGCCCTATATAGATCAAGTTGCCAGTCGCAGGTGCCATGAGGTATCTGCCAGTTCGATTTTACGCCTGGACCTTCTGTAAATGCATTGGAGCCTTCAGGTATAGGATTGCTTTGAAGAGGTCCTTGCGAAGAGTTCAGACATTTATGGGATCTGATAATTCACATGGAGTCATGCTGGAGTAAAATATCTAGCATGTTGGACCCCTCCTTATGCTCTTGAATGAATTTATAACCCCTCATCCAATTATGTCAATTTTAGTTTCACTTGACCACATATGTTACTGGGCTATAGCCACAATTTCTTAATCGAAGACCCTTTCGCACGTCCCTCCTTTATTTATTTATTTATTTTTTGGGAGGGTCAAACAAGTTTTTCTTTCCCCGCTGGTTCGTTAAATCTTTCTAAAAATGCTTGAAATGAGGCTGCTTTGATGATGTCTCCCTTTTGTTACAATGTGAAATCAGAAACAGCCTTATTATATTTGGCCATTTACAATATGTCTAGAAATCCTATTCCCTCTCTGGTTCGTGAGCCAGGATAGACTGGTATGAGGTACTTCATGTGATGGTCACTTAACATTTCCTCACAATGGAAGAGCAAGGCCGTCAAGACGGCGAAGTAGTCCAGGAATGAGGACTTCTGACCTGATATCCACCTGTTCTTAGGCAAAGCGTCCCCAGATTTGTCCTACACTGCTGTGAGTGTTTGTGCATGGTAAGACCATTTTAGGCCTAATTTCCTCGTGCCCGCAGACCCTTCTGGTCGTGCCCCTAGCCCGCTTCCACCCCGTGCAGCCCTCCCCCTCCCAGACCATCTCCCTCCCGTGTTTGTCCCTCGTCCCGCCTCCCTCCACCCTTGATAGGCCGGACCGCTTCCTCCTTGGCACTGATTGGTGCTCCAACGCAGAGCAGCTGAGCCTACCGGCCCGCGCTGCACTCGTGCTGCCCACTTTGTCCTACACTGCAGTGAGTGTTTGTGCCTGGTAAGACCCTTCTAGGCCTAATTTCCTCATGCCCGCAGACCCTACTGGTCATGCCCCTATCCCGCTTCCACACCGTGCAGCCCTCCGTGCTCTCCCTCCTCCCAGACCGTCTCCCTTCTGTGTTTGTCCCGTGTCCCGCCTCCCTCCACCCCTGATAGGCCCGACCGCTTCCTCCTTGGCCCTGATTGATGCAGACGAGAAGCTCTCCGTTTCATTGCTGGTTCTCCCAAGGCAGCCCTCTGCCTGGCAGCCCATTGGCTAAGGACCCAAGGCAAAGGACGGCTCCTACAGTGACGACTCCACTACGTATCTGCAGGTATCTGCAGGAGAAGCAAGAAGCCGACAATAAGTAAGTGTGGAAAGGGAAGGTTCAGAAGCAATTACTTCCCACCATACCACCCTACCACTCAACCTAGAAACTAAACCATTGTAAAATCTTCATATTGTGGTAGCATTACATCTTGGAGTGTGCATTTACAAACATGTCTGTGATATAGTTGCATTCATAATACATGAAAATAACCTTTGAATTTAGAAGTGCGCCCAATAGTCTCTCTGTGACAGTTGAATTTAGAAGTGCGCCCAATAGCCTCTCCGTGAAAGTTGAATTTAGAAGTGCGCCCAATAGCCTCTCTGTGGAAAGTTGCATTTAGAAGTGCGCCCAATAGCCTCTCTGTGAAAGCTGAATTTAAGAAGAACGCCCAATAGCTTCTATGTGAAAGTTGAATTTAGAAGTGTGCCCAATATCCTCTGTGAAAAGCTGCATTTAGAAGTGCGCCCAATAGCCTCTCTGTGAAAAGTTGAATTTAAGAAGTGTGCCCAATATCCTCTGTGATAAGTTGCATTTAGAAGTGTGCCCAATAGCCTCTCTGTGAAAAGTTGAATTTAAGAACTGTTCCCAATATCCTACGTGAAAAATTGCATTTAGAAGTGTGCCCAATATCCTCTGTGAAAAGTTGCATTTAGAAGTGCGTTGCATTTAGAAGTGCGCCCAATGGCTTCTATGTGAAAGTTGAATTTAGAAGTGCGCCCAATAGCCTCTCTGTGAAAGTTGAATTTAGAAGTATGCCCAATAGCCTCTCTGTGAAAGTTGAATTTAGAAGTGTGCCCAATATCCTCTGTGAAAAGTTGCATTTAGAAGTGCGCCCAATAGCCTCTCTGTGAAAAGTTGAAGTTAAGAAGTGTGCCAAATATCCTCTGTGAAAAGTTGCATTTAGAAGTGCGTTGCATTTAGAAGTACGTCCAATAGCCTCTCTGTGAAAAGTTGAAGTTAAGAAGTGTGCCCAATATCCTCTGTGAAAAGTTGCATTTAGAAGTGCGTTGCATTTAGAAGTGCGCCCAATAGCTTCTATGTGAAAGCTGAATTTAAGAAGAATGCCCAATAGCTTCTATGTGAAAGTTGAATTTAGAAGTGTGCCCAATATCCTCTGTGAAAAGCTGCATTTAGAAGTGCGCCCAATAGCCTTCTGTGAAAAGTTGAATTTAAAAGTGCGCCCAATAGCCTCTCTGTGGAAAGTTGAATTTAAGAAGTGTACCCAATATCCTCTGCGAAAAGCTGCATTTAGAAGTGCGCCCAATAGCCTCTCTGTGAAAAGTGGAATTTGGAAGTGCGCCCAATAGCCTCTCTGTGAAAAGTTAAATTTAGAAGTGCGCCCAATAGCCTTTCTGTGAAAGCTGAATTTAAGAAGAACGCCCAATAGCTTCTATGTGAAAGTTGAATATAGAAGTGTGCCCAATATCCTCTGTGAAAAGCTGCATTTAGAAGTGCGCCCAATATCCTCTCTGTGAAAGTTAAATTTAAGAACGCCCAATAGCCTCTGTGAAAAGTTGAAATTAAGAAGTGTGCTCAATATCCTCTGTGAAAAGTTGAATTTAGAAGTGCGCCCAATAGCCTCTCTGTGAAAGCTAAATTTAAGAAGAACGCCTAATAGCTTCTATGTGAAAGTTGAATTTAGAAGTGTGCCCAATATCCTCTGTGGAAAACTGCATTTAGAAGTGCGCCCAATAGCCTCTCTGTGAAAAGTTGAATTTAGAAGTGTGCCCAATATCCTCTCTGCGAAAAGTTGAATTTAAGAAGTGTGCCCAATATCCTCTGTGAAAAGTTGAATTTAAGAAGTGTGCCCAATATCCTCTGTGAAATGTTGCATTTAGAATTGCGCCCAATAGCTTCTCTGTGAAAGTTGAATTTAGAAGTGTGCCAATAGTGTTCCCTAGTCGAACTGACTTGTGCCACTGATAATCTCCCTGTTCAAAGTTGAAATACCTAAAATATCCCTTCTGTGCAAAGTTTAACTTTGAAGTATGCCTAATATCACCTCAGTGTAATGTAGAATTTTGAAGTCTGCCTAATAATCTAATTCCCCTCTGTACAAAACTGAATTTAGAAGTAGGCCTAATATCATCTCTGTGCACAGTTGAACTTAGAAGCATACCTAATAGCCTAACATCATCTCCGTGTTCAGTTGAATTTGGAAGTGTACCTAATAGTCTAATGTCATCTATGTAAAGCTGAATCTAGACATGTGCCTAAAAGCAATACCCGTGGTGTTGCTACATTCAATTTCTCCTTAATAGCTTACCTGTGTTCCAGCTTACTAGAAGAAACCCTACCCTATAGCGTAACTGTGCTGTAGTTGCAACTAAATAGTCTGCCTAATCAACATATCCTAAGGTCTAGCTACACTTCAAATCGACCCAATATCTGCAGCCTAGTACAACTAATACACTAAAACCTAGAATAAGTGAATAACAACACCCTGATTAGCTGAAACCTGAAACCAAGACTAATCTCACCCAGTGATATAGCCGAACTTATAAAGTCCAATAAAGTGTAAGCTGCACCTGAAACTACACCTAATAGCGCGTACTAACCATGAGTGCACCCACCCCACCAGGGTTTGCCGGAAACAACCACCACGGACCGCCCCCACTCTCTGGTCTGCCTCGCCTCCCGCCCCCCCCCCCTACCCAAATCATCCCACCCCCTTTCACATCGCCTACCCTTCCCCTTTCCAAACACCAAGCCAGAGGGGCACGATGGCGAGCCAACCACCCTTAGACCACTGCTTCCCCAAACCCCACCACCTACCAGCCTACGTTGATCATCGCCGCTCCCCTCACCATCATACCGGACACACCCCGCCCTGCCATCGGCCACGCCCTGCCTTCCCCACAAACCCCCACCATCTTCCCCCCAGACCACACCCTTTCCCCTCCCTAAAAACTGCACTCCTAGCCCTAGCAAGAACAGAAGCCTCATCCCTCTCCCCCTCTGACCCTCCTACCCTCGCTCAGACACCAATCGCAACAAAGACACTAAAGAGGAAACATACCTGGTCTCCCTCAATCTCTCAGCACTCTTCGCCTCCCCTGTCTCGACCCTCCACCTCTTCCCCCAATCACCACCTTCTCCCCTCCCCTCACCCTTCCTGAAACCCTCTCCCTCGATTTCTCACCAGCTGCAACTGAAACTCCTAACCGCCCACACCCCACCTTCAAATCCCCCGGGCCAAACCCAATCATCCTAACACACGCATCCACCCACTCCCACCTGAAACCCCCAACTTTTCTGCTCGCCCACTTTTCCCATCGATCATCAACCACCCTACCCCTCTTCCTCTCCAGATTCCACTCTCCCGCCCCCACTCCCTTCTGCTCCAGCTCCGACACCAACCACACCTACCGAAGTGAACTGCATCCTATTTAACGTCCGATCCGTAGCAAAAAACAGACACTGCATCTTTGACCTGCTCGCATCTGACAAACCGGACCTGGTTTTCATCACCGAAACTTGGTTCTCTGACGTCTTCGCCCCAGTTGCCAATGAAGCCTTCCCCCCTGACTACTCCCTCATCCCACTGAACCGACCCTCTAGAGGTGGGGGAATAGCATTCGTCTTCAAGTCTCACCTCCATGCCTCAATCATCGACAACCAACCTTCCATTCCTTCCTGCGAATCACTCCTCGTTAAACTATTCCTCTCCCCGTCGTTCTCACACAGCTTCCTAAGAATCTACAGACCCCTGGCTACGATAGACAATTCTCAAACAACCTCTGCGACTCTATTGCCACCCTTCAACTAAACCATCCCAACCTCACCCTCCTTGGAGACTTCAACATATGGCTCGACAGCCCCACCAATCCTATGACACACTCTCTGGTTGATGGTCTAGATGCAATAAACCTCCAACCCCACATAAACGGCCCGACTCACTACAAAGGACACACTCTTGATGCCATCTTTAGCTCACACAACCGGATACATCTAAACCCCCCACCCCCACCCCTATCATCTGGTCCGATCACTTCATTGTTTCTTTCGCCATTCGCTCACCTAACCTCCCCTCCCGTACTCGAACCTGAACCTCCGAAGCTACGCAAATGCTGAAAAAACTAATAATCATTCCTGACCTAGCAGACGCACTCCTCCAGTCCCCACCACCTACCTGCCAACTCAATAAACAACTAACCCATGACGCCTTAGACTCTGACGCCTCAGACTCATGGCTCAACACCTCAGTAGTGCGACTCACACCCTCTTGTAAACCATCAGCCCGCCATGGCCTGTTCCCTAGATGGTTCACACCTGAGTTGAAGACCACTAAACAACTATATAAATACCTTGAACACAAATGGCAGAAAGACAAAACCCATGAGAGCAGAGCCACCTTGGCCCGACACCTTCATCAGTACAAGGCCGAAATCCGGAAAGCAAAAAAAGCCCACTACAACTCCCGAATCCTAAACTGCAAAAACCCCAGCAAAGAACTTCACAAAATCATCTCCGAATTCACCAAACCGGCATGCACTACGACCGTCCCGACCCCCTCACAATCGCTGTGCGACACACTCTCTCTCTCTCTCTCTCTCTCTCTCTCTCTCTCTCTCTCTCTCTCTCTCTCTCTCTCTCTCTCTCTCTCTCCACTTTTACGCCACGGCTCTCGAAATAACAAATGCTCTAACCACTAAACTGGCTCTCATAAATCCACCAGGCAACCCTCCCCACATACCGACCAACCCACTGCCTGGGACGACTACGCAACCAACGTTCGAATCCTTTAGTCCAATATCACCAGACCAATTTCTCAAAATTCTATCTGCCCGCAAACCATCCGGCTCTCCTCTAGACCCTTGCCCGGCCACAACCCTCAAAGAAATTTTCGCTTCCACCTGCGCAGGAGAACACGCAAGATCCATCATAAATGACTCCCTTTCCTCAGGTATCTTTCCGGACGCATTCAAAACGGTTCATGTCAAACCTCTAATAAAAAACCTTCCCTCGGCCCTCTCGAACCCAAAAACTACCGCCCCATCTCAAGCACCAGGTTCCTTGCCAAACTCATTGACCGAACCGCCTACTCCCAACTAAATACCTTTGTCGAAGCCAATAATCTCCTAGACCCCGCACAATCAGGTTTCAGAGCCCGTCGCGCAACTGAAACCACCCTAACCTCAATCTGGGATGACCTTAAAATGACCGCAGACTCCGCGGGATGCGCCGCATTAATCCTTCTTGACCTAGGCGCCGCCTTCGACACAATCAATCACTCAATCCTCCTTGACCGCCTCCACTCCCTAGCAATTTGTGGAACCGCTCTTAAATGGATAGCTTCATTCCTCAAAGATAGGTATCAAAAAACGATACTCTCCACTTTTCCTCCCAAGCCTGACTAGTCGACACCGGAGTCCCACAAGGAGCATGCCTATCTGCCCTCCTGTTCAATCTCTACTTGATCACCCTCCCACCAATAATTCGTTCACAAAACATCCTGTGTTACAACTATGAAGATGACACTCAACTAATTCTAAAACTCCTGAACTCAAAACCCAACTGCCGACTTAACCTCACCTCCTGCCTCCTTGAAATAGAGATCTGGATGACCCGAAGCCACCTCCTGTTAAACCCCTCAAAAACTGAAATCATGGTATGTGGCAACTCTGGACTTCTTCCACACCCACTACCCTGGCCATCCGACCCCCTCTAATTCAGTGAAAAACCTGAGAGGCACCCTTGACTCTGACCTAACACTCTCGCGCCAAGTCAACAACGTCTCAAAGTCCTGCCACTATCACCTTAAAACCCTTAGAAGCATCTTTCCGTATCTCTCCTTTCCCAACAGACTCTCCGCGGTCCAATCAATTGTTATATCAAGACTCGACTACGCAAACCCCCTCTACCTCGGAGTCCACGCCTACTAACTGAATAAACTTCAAAGGGCACAAAACGCTGCAGCCAAACTGCTACTTGCACTGGGCGCAAGGGACCACATCTCCCCAGGCCTTAAGACTCTGCACTGGCTTCCAGTGGCCCGAAGGGTGACTTTCAAAACCTTATGCATCTCCCATCGAGCATTGCATAAAACTGGACCTCATTATCTTCAAGATAAGCTAAAACCCTACCACCCTCCACGCACTCTAAGATCAAGCTCAGCCGGCCTCCTAGTCATACCTAAGACAAACTCAGTCAGGTTAGCAGGGTCATCATTCTCAGCCTTGGCCACACACTGTGGAACGCACTCCCACCTCACATCCGCCTAACTGAATGTGTGTGTAGACCGGGGTGAGTGTGTAGACCGGGGTGAGTGTGTAGACCGGGGTGAGTGTGTGGACGGGATGAGTGTGTGGACAGGATGAGTGTGTGGACGGGATGAGTATGTGTAGAGCGGATGAATGTGTAAGTACAGAGAAGTATGTAGAACGCAGGAGTGCATAGAGCCAATGAATGTGCAGAGCGGATGAATGTGTAGAACGCTGGAGCAAATTAATGTGCAGACCGAATGAGTGTATAGAGCGGAGGAGTGTATAGCGCGGAGGACCACGTATGAGCGAACGACTTGGTGAAGCAGATGAGTGGATATAGCAGATGAATGCGTGGAAAGAAAGAATGCATAGTGGATGAGTGCAGGGAGTGGATGAGTGCGTGCAGTGGATGTGTACGCAGAGCGTGATGGGTGAGCAGAGCGGAAGAGTGCGCCGAGCGAAGGAGTCTGTAAGAATGGAAGAGTGTGTAGAGCGGATGCTTGCGTAGAACAAACTAGGGGGTAGAGCCGACGAGTGTATGGCGCAGACGAGTACATATGAGCGATTGTGTGCGTAAGAAAGGAGGGGTGCTTAAGAGTGTGCGTAGAGCGAATGAGTGCGTAGAGCACGCTCTACGTGAATACATAAAGCGGACGAGTGCCTAGTGCGGACGAGTGCCTAGTGCGGACGAGTTGCGTAGAGCGGACGAGTTGCGTAGAGCGGACGAGTTGCGTAGAGCGAAAGAATGCATAGAACGGATGATTGCAAAGAGCGGATGAGTACGTAGAGCCGCTAAATGCAAAGAGAGGATGGAACGGATGACATATGTGGATGAAACGGGTGATGTATGTGGATGGAACGGGCGACGTATAAGGATGAAACGGGTGGCGTATATGGATGGAACGTGTGAAAAATATTGATGGAACGAATTAAGTATGTAGATGGTACTGGTGAAATATGTGGATGAAGTGCATAAAACAACCTAGAATACCCGGAACGGATCGGAGTAAATGGAACAGATTTGTATGCATGAAACGGACTGGAGTGCATGGGGCAGACTGGAGTGCGTGGGGCGGACTGGAGTGCATAGAATTGCGTGACTGACATGGAATGTTTTAGAGTGCATGGAAAGTGCGTGACTGACATGGAATGTTTTAAGTGCATGGAAAGTTTGAAAGAGCACGTAACCCATCATATCACATCACCACGCTTACTCTCTTCTTTACACCACCATTCAATTAGAACACAGAGATACTATGACACCATTCAGTACAACTGTTCTCATACTAATATTCTGCTGCATACTCCCCATCACTCTAAACACTACTGGTTACACACCCCCCAGCCAGGCGTTCTCCTCAGGCCTAATGCAGCCACATTCGGTCTGGATAAATTCTGCCAGAACGAACACATACTCCTGATCTCTCAACCACCAAACCTACCACTAAGAAGCAGCTATTACACGAATGCAACACCAGCTGCACACATATCCGGTGCTCACACGCGCCTTGTTCAACCTACCAGCGCCTTCAGTCCATATCAATGGTACATAAGGCGCTATATAAATGCAAAGTAACAACATAACATTGCTGCATTTTCTGTGTGGCTATATGATAATGATGATTCTAATATGTGTCAAAACTAACTAAAAATGGATGCATGCACATTCTGCCACACCCAACGAGAACTACTAGTACTAGGCTGCCTGCTAATGTATTGCGCAGTCTAAATATCTTTGCCTGCCTGGGATTTTGCACTTGGATCACAACAAGATACAGCCCTGTACCAGTACCTTCTATATACTTCATTCGTTCCTCCTGCCTGTTGGCCATTAACTACAAGTTGCTCTTGTCAATGTAAAGGTTGGAGACCCCTGCTCTAGAGTAACGGGTTGTGCTGCGTTTTGCAAGCAATGTCAAGCTTTACAATCCTTGTCGAGCTCGACCATTACTTCTAGACACTCGTAATGGTTATCAGAATGAAGATCTTATGGATATGAATGAATACATTTAAGAAATTAGCACAAGTGTTCCTGCACTACAGCAGGGTGGTTTATAAAGTTCTAATATGTGTACGTAGTAATTGTTCTGCAGAACTGCAGGGGGGTTGGACGCAACAATCCCTTGTACAAGTCTATAGAGAGGGTTCTTCAGTGTGGAAGGTTGATCTGTGGGACTCCTAGTATCCCCAGGTCTGCCGTGCACCTATTCTCCTGGACTGCGAGGCTCCTGTAGGGACGGATGAAGTAGAGCAGAAGGGGCTCAAGTGCCCCTACCCTGTGATGCGAGGTTTGGCATGATGACTCAGAGGACCAGGGTCTTATTAGAATAGCAATAACTGATGCACCACAGGGGTTAATAATGAAACCAAATATTCAAGCTCTTCGTGACAAATTATGTCATTCTATCTTTTGTAAATACGCTCAATGCTACAGTAGATAATGTAATGGATTTGTTGGAAAAGATAGGTTTTACAAAGTGTCCATCATGTGTTTACTTGTTGCAGGGAATGATGGATGGCGAGCCCCTGGTACAAGCCGTTGTACCCAAAAACCAGGCGCACTCCTTCATCACCCAAGGATCCCCAGATGTGCTGGTAAGGACTTTTGCATCTCGTAGAACCACGTTTATACTCCAGTAAGTCAGTGAGAGAGGCCCCTCCCTTACTTAGGACCACACTGCCCCCTGAGCATCCACACATCCACTGAGGCTTTCACTAGAATCTTTCCACTTCAGCCTAGCACCCTGATACTCCCTTACCACTGTCACTTCCTCTTGCACAGTGATCCAGCCCCTAGCACTAGGAAGTTGCCTCTTTTACCTGCACATTGGCCCAAGAACCCTATAGTTGACTGCACCACCACAGTATTGCCGGAGCACCTCTGTTGCCCTATTACACCTGCATTGCCTCTAGCATACCCCCAGCGGTCAGTGCTAGCTCTATCACCCCACGCTGCCGGTATCCTGACTGCGGCTAGCACCACAGTCCTACGCCCAGATACTCCATACCCTGCAGCAGGCAACTGAAACTTCTCCTAACACACTTAGCAACACTTTGCTGCTCTTATACCTGAATACTTTCCTTTAGCATTCTTCTCCCTTGCCCTCCAGGCTCCCCCGGTGGATCTCAACACTGCCCCTTGCATCCTAACATTGCCCTTGTGCTCCGATAATGGCCTGGGCATCTGTTTGCTTTTATTTTGCCCCTAGTGCATTGACATTGCTCTTAGCACTCTAATACTGCCCCAGCACACCCAGGTTATCTCACACGCGCCAATAGGTCCCACACAGAGGCTTTGCTAGGGGGGGGGCTAAGAGGGCTATAGCCCCTGGTCTTTTAGTTGTAGCCCCGGATATAACTCAGGGTCCACAAGCAAAAGGCTACAGCTAGCCCCGAGTGCCACCATTCCAGACATTAGCTTAGCCCCTGATCTTGTCCAGACCTAGGAACACCCCTGGTCCCACAGTTTTCCTTATGCTACCAGCAGTGGGCTGGCTTAAAGGGAACTCTGGAGATTTCCCAGTGGCCCACTGCACCATGAGTCTCTTTTGTGTGTACCCTATTTTTTAGATCCTCTTGCCCCCTCTACCATGCATCCTACCCACTCCCCCTTCTCCTTATGCCCCACATCCCTTTGTTACGCTGAACAACTTTGTAATCCCTGCATATAACAATTATGCTTTAAAGTTACAAGAGAACCCCCCCCCCCCCCAACCCTTGCATGGTGTCAAGTTGTGCCACTTTGAAAACCATTTCCAGGACTACGTTTGGTACACGGTGCACATCTGTATGCTGCCATGTTGTCCTGCCACTGTCCGTACCCTCTCCGGCTCTACCATGTATACAACATCAGCCTTAGCCCCCCTGGGGTTCCCTTTACTTGCTAGCACACTCGGGCACATCTAGCAAACCCACGCCTCCCCGCGCCTTTCTGATCATTGTCATTTGCACTGAACTTCTGGCCCCAGTCCCTCCAAAGGCCGCGCCTTCCGGACAGCACTAGACGAATGGATGCAGTCTCTATCATTTGCAGCCTAGAATAAATATCCACCTTTATACTCGCCACTCGGCCTCCTGCAGCCTGTGGGTAGGCATTCTGACTGGGAGACGACCACGTTTTAATGTAGATGATTCAAAGCAAAAGCTCTTGTACGTATGGCCACCAATGGCGAGCTACTGCCAGCCATCGTATCACAGGCCCACTTGGCTCTGTCTAGGGAGTGTCGTTCTGTTCGCAATGTAATCCTTGCTCAATGTTTGCATCACTAAACTGGAGATAATAATGTGATATTTTTGTGGGGCAAAGGTCCCTTGTGCCCGTAATTATTGAATGTTCCTCCCATCAAAACCTCCAGTTGGGAACTCTTAAATACTTTAAACGTTGCGTATTGCTGATACTCCTGTAAGTGTTGGAATTTAAATGGATGTCGGTTTCCACTGCAATTTCCTTGGTTATTCGTTATAGCGATTCAACTAACACGTTTGCAAGCTTGTATCCCAACATGATGCTCTCACGAAAACTGAGTCTAGTATTACACCTTAGGCAAATGGGATATAAGGAGAGGCACGTGTGGTGTTCAAATTTTTACCCACCAAGGAACATCCATGGCCATGCTAATACCATTCCCACTAAGTACGACCCATTGATATCCTAAACGCACCCTTCTGGGATCTCTTTGAGCTAGGGCTATCAAGCAGTAACATCAAGCTTTAGGCTTTTATATTTAAGTGATTTTCTAAAAAGTAAAGGCTTAATTACAGCTGTAAATCAGCTCCTGGTGTAATAAACATGTCTTAAGCAACTGTGCCTTTAGTTGATACTTAAGCAAAGTATATGTAATTAGATCTATTCCTTGCCTCGTAGTCCTGATAAAAACAAGCATTGTCCAAGTATAAGTATTAAATAGGCATTTGCCTGACAATACAATCATATGACCCGGCACTCGCACCATCTGGCAGCTGTTGCCATTTTAGGCCAGGAAGTACCATTTCAGCAGTACCTGGGAAATGCCTACACAAAAACCAAAACTGTTGGCTTTGCAGATGCTTGTTCATTGAAGCAATGTGCATTTTCCAGTTACTCTTTCTGAGTAGACGTGAGCGCTTGTGGTAGGTTAAGCATATGCTGTAGAGTTTCTATATGTACATTTCAGGTCACTGGTTTGAATCCCAACAAGCGTCGCTCAGCCACTCAGCCTCATAAAGTCAATACATTCATTCAGTTGCGTGGCATTCATATCTAAGCACCAAATACCAGTTTGTGCTATGTATAACATTAGTGCCTGCTGTTATTACTGTCGTTATTTACTGTGTTTCTTGTACAATTTCTATTTAAGTTTCTTGGCTTGATTTTCTCTCGCACCCCAGGTCACTGTGAGTGCCAACGGGCTGCTGGGCATCCATGGATGGCTGCCTTACGATAAGAACATCTCCAACTATTTCACCTTCACGAAGGACCCCACTATTTCCAACGTCCGGTGAGTATTGTGCAGATGGACGTTTGTCAAACAGAACTGCGGGTTGTGCTATCGACTGAATGAATCATAATGTCTCCGGGCAGCCTTCCATGCCATTGCTGTTTAGTCCACTGTGCCATTACAGAAGGGGAAAAGGCAGCATACCCAGCTTTGGTCTCGGCCAAAAAGGGGCTATTTAGCCCGAACTGCGAATCCTATCTGTTCTGCACAAGTGACTCACATCATGTTTCAGCATCTATGCACTTCACCAGGATTCTTAGCGTGGGGTCTTATGCAGAGCGAATTGGGACCCACGCCTGGGCATACCTACCCAGCTCATGGTGTCTAAAATAGGGGTGGGTGGAAAGCTGCTTGTGCCTGGAGTCCAAAGCTATAGCTCACTGATGATCACAATCGTGTTGAAACATGTCTGGGGTTGCTTGTGGTCCCTTTGTGAAGGGATGCGGCCTGTCCATTTCGGCCGACTGGTCCATTTTGGATAGAGTCAAGACAGATTTGTATGCCTGTCGAACATGTAGTGCTACATTTTAGCAACATGATTAAGTGCATTTCTTTTCAAAATATCATAAATGCACCTTTTTTCGGAACTTGGTCCTAGAAATAAAATTGCACATTGTAAAACCAAATACAAATAATAATTAAACAACATGTGAAGACTCCCCAGTCCCTCCATCCCTCAAAATACACTAGAGATTAAGCATACATCTGTCCATATCTGCTTTTCGGGAACAAACGAGGGCGCTGCTGTCAGGCCCTCCCGAAGTGGTGGCCTAGATTAAGGCATGGTCTCCTGCCGACCATGCCAGGTTCCTCGTTAACAGCGCCTCGTGCATAGTGCAAACACCCCTAGCTTCACATACTAGGGAACGTCCTCTCGACTTCAAGCACTACAACCATTTGCAGAGCAAGGGGGAAGTGGGTCCCTGGCTGATTCTCCCCTCCTGCTGCATCAGACTCCCAAGCAGTAACTGGCACTTCCTTTAACTAACATGCAAACACATGTCTGCTCCCATGGCCCCTGTTGCTATGAGATACTCTTAACATTCCAGCTCTGGCTTGCTCCATCATAGGGCGGTGCGCTAGATCTAAGCACAGATTCAGAACTCGCACTTCATCAGCTAAATCCCATGAGCAAGCCCTTAGAGGGGCAAGTACTGCCCTTTCCAGGCCTCCTCTGCCATCTAGACCAGACCTCGTCGCAATCTGTGGCAATGAGAGTTGACCTCATATAATGCAGCCTGCCGAGCCTGGACCTTAGGCCAACAGTGAGGCTAGAGTCTGGCGCTCAAGAAGCAGCCTGGGCCTCACTCAATTTCTCGCTACTCTTTGCTTATTTCAGCTCAACCACCTGTGCCCTGTAAATGCGCCGCATGTTAACCCCCAGTGGCCAGATCTGCAGTTGATTTCGCCTCCTGCCTGCCCATTAACCAGAGCTTCAGAAGAAGTCACAGATACATAAACCATAGAGCCATTTCCAGGAGACTATCGTCCAGGGTAAAATTCCCATAACTGCATGACTCCTGCCGCTATGGCGAGCCTAGTAGATTCTGCTATTTATAGTTAGTTCTTTCTCTGCAGTATATATTTTTTAATTAGTTTAAAGTGCAATTTGGTTAATAACAACCTTATACACTATAAGCAAAAACAGATATATACAAATCCTTAATAACACAGTCTTAGGTAAACCAAGAATACAGTGAAATAAAAGAATACTTTGATTAACATTTCATCACCTTTTTGCAGATCAATTTCAGATGAATTCTAATTATTAAAAACGAAACAGTGTAGTTTATATCATACAATCCTTTAAAAGAAGTACAAAAGGATTCCCTAACAAATGGCTATTTTCCAAATATAAAAAGCTGCCCCAATGTAAACCTTGATCTCCCCTTCATAGATAATTGCCCAAAATTGGTCCGATTCAATCATTCTCAGTTCCCTAACCAGGTGTTTCCATACCCTTTATGGTACCATTCCTTCAATTCAGTGCACATCGTAAGAATGTGCCTTACAGTCTCCACCTCTATTTTGCAGTGCCTACATAATCTTTCTGCTTTGGGTTTATTTGCCTAAGCGCCAATAAATTTGTAGCACAGGAGGGTGTTCATACGTAATTGCAAAATGAATCTTCTCAGTTCCCCATTACCTGTTTTTAATAAATATTCTCTTGGAGTAGCCGGTTTAAGTCCCTGAAGAGCATAGACAGCATAGCGTGTCTTAGTATAAAGATAGGACTGATTTTCACATAGGTCCCAAATGATAGCTTTTTTCTTTAGGTTTTTAAAAATTCTAATAACATCTTCTTTCTCCTTTGTTACATTCAAGCCTAAGTCTTCGAGGAAGGACAATACGATGTTTGGCAGGCTTAGTATATAGGAATTCTAAATCCTACCAAAAATTATATGTTTTACAATTAGATTCAGTAGGTTTCCTTCTCCCCCTCCCGCATCATAATTCTGAAGTACAATTTGCAACATCCTATTTTCCACAAGGTCGTCAGGGAAATAAGCCCCAGCTCACATCGTATTGCCTCTATTGGTACACCACTAGGTAATCCTAATACAGGTCTCCAAAGTTTCCCTTCCAATGCAGTTGATTTCGCCTCCTGCCTGGCCATTAACCAGAGCTTCAGAAGAAGTCACAGATACATAAACCATAGAGCCATTTCCAGGAGACTATCGTCCAGGGTAAAATTCCCATAACTGCATGACTCCTGTCGCCATGATGAGGCTAGTAGATTCTGCTATTTGTAGTTAACGTTGTTTCTCTGCAGTATGCCTCCGGGCTCCAAGGGGGAGTGCGGGCAAGGAGCTCTACATTATCTACATAGGGCAGAACAGGGGCGGGCCAGCGACCCTGCTGAATTATCCACACTATGTTTTTCAGCTGTCACTCAAAACATTGATAACAGCAATAGATTCAACACAGATCTTGTTCCCACACCACTCTCTTTGGAGAAGAGACACATCTCCTCCCACTTATTTAGAAGAGCGATGGATGAAAGGTTTTTAATTAATCATAACCACTGAAATTGCTCTCGGTTTAGGTCTCGTGCTTGCGGTGCTTATATTCAAAACCTTTCTTGACAATATTTAAAAAACGCCTGGTGATGCTGCAAGCAGAGCTTCCATAGTGCCCCCCCAGCTTAACCCAGGTTGTAGGCATGAGATTATCAAGCCCACTGGCTCCCACTCCTGCATCCCCCATGGGCCAAGCGCGCACGCACACATAGACAGCATGCTCCCAAACAGTTTCTCTGTCATTAGCTCGAGCACCCCCTTGCATGCAAGCACACATACAGTCCTCGATGCACACAGACAACATTGGGTTATTATTCCTTAAACGTTTCCCCGCAGACTAGACGCAACACCACTGCTTCCTCGGTTTCTCTCCAGACATCCAGCTTCTGCACTCTATGCAAATCGGAACCTGGAAGCGGGGAGAGCTTTCTGGTTCCTGACATGCATGGAGGATCCGGAGAGTGGGCCCTGCTGCTCAGCTATGGGCAGAGACATCTGTAAATGCCCACCCAGCACTGCTGAGTGGACATTTACAGATTTTGGACCGGGCCTTGCCCACTCACCGTAGCAAGGCCCCTGCCTAATGCCCCATTACTCGTTGGCAGGTGACCGGTGTCGCATGGAAACATGGTACCTAACTATATTTACAAATTCATCAATAAGCTACCAAGATGTCTTCCTTTCCTGAAGTAAAGGGGCAAAACCGGGGTCCGGTGGGCTTTGGTGTTCATGCTAATCTGTTGGGATGAGCATAGTTGCCACTCACCATCTTACTACTACCAGCAAAACCTCATGAGCGGGGTCTTCTCTTAAAAAAAAAAAAATGCTATCCCGCATGGCGTGCACGGGCCATTTTTACAACCAATGGTGTGTGGTCGACCTAGTTCCTGCCGGTCACTTTAATGTCTAAAACAGTACCCCACACCTGTACTGATGAGTACAATTATTCCAGAACTCTTTTCCAGCCTTTGCCAAAGTAAGTAAGCCTAGCTGACTAGTCATACTTTACATTCAGAAAAAAAATAGTTCTGCACGCATGGGTACTGAAGAGTGTGTAATGGGATCAGGAAAACCATATGCTCTAACTGCTTCTCTCCTACTTTATTATTTTTTCCCAAAATATGCCTTTCTGTCCTCACTCATTGGAATACATGCTTTTTCACCTTTACCTGTCGTTGCCGGTTTAATACCATTTACTCCAGTGTTTCCATTGACGTTTGGGCACTGAGCATTTGTCTATATGCTGGGGTGAGTATATATTAAAAATCATAAGAGACATTCCCAGGGGCCCACTGGGGAAAGACAATGAGTAGTGTGTCTATAAAAATGCATCACACTTGTAGATCCTGTGTTATTCTTCATGGTAAGTCAGCCTCCACATAGTATGGATATGGTTTCTGATGGCGGTCCTTAGCTGATATCCCTTGCAGGATATTCATGTTGGATTCCCTCAAAGAGCAGTGGTCCTTCCACTTGCCTCCAACCCAGCTACATTCCAAGGGTCTATTCTTATAAGGCCCTGGGATGCTGTGTTGTACCCAACATCAATCCACCTCGACCAAATGGGACGATGGCAATGTAAAGGAGCGGCAGGGGCACTCTTAGAGCTACCCTGATTACCAGCAAGTGGGTACTTGGGCCCCAACAAAATCCCACCACAAGAACGGAAGACTCCACCATAGGGCAAAGTTTACTGTCTTTATTATCAATCAAAATTACAGGGATCACACTAGAACAGCATCTCGTTCCAGATGTTCTCGTCCTCCAAACGTGGGTTGGACCGTTTTAAAGGCTAGTGATGTCATAAAAACAAGTTACACCCACAGAACATATCAGAGAAGGGAATTAGTTAGTCGAGGTAAACTATATATGTAATCCATAGGGGTTCGTTTGGTTATTGGATCGCCATAGCTGATGGCTCCTCCTAGGTCCATCTATAAGTGTCAGGAATACAAAGTTACAAGTTACCTGAAAGGTAATAGGCTCATGCAACATAGTGTGCTTAGCATGAGAGGCAGTCAAGGATTGGGCAGAACGGGCTTTCTCGACCTTGAACAGCTACCAGGCTGAGTGAAACTATTCAAGGCAATGGGAATGATCACGGAGATGATGTGTGTTCCCAACAAGTTGTCATCTCTGATCGCCTAAGCCCTGGGAGCGTAAATTCAGCTTTGAACCAGTGTAGAAATTGCATCTTTCCACCTCTGGTTAGTTGGGAACAGCTTTCCTCCATCTGCCTTGCATGAATAGGCACTGTCCTATTCTTCCAGGTCACGTGTGTGTGGACCACAAAATGGAGCTCTCCTGCTTGTAATTATGTGGATTTTAGCTTATATTCCTTGCCGGTGTCTTATCGTCTTGGTAAACTGGAAACCTGTCTCTGCCTCTCCTTGGCTAGGATGTGCAGCGTGTCTGCACTGGAAGCTCTGTCTGTCTGCCTTTAGCTGAATCAGGCTGTCAGCCGCTCCATGTACTCGAAGTCCGTCTTGCCTCCCCATTCATTTCACTACACCTATGGTGTCCATCTTTGTTCGTATGCCCATCCATGTTAGTCATAATTAAGCATGTGCAAGCTAATTGTATGTTTTCTTGGCATCTTGCTGTTTCTGCTTAGCTAAAGACTTACTGGTGTAAGTGTGTCAGTCCTCTAACAACTATGAGTCATAAGCATTTGTTTTGTGTCTATCTGCAATAAACTACAATGTTTACATAGCTTCATGCACGGATACCTACATGCTTCATGTCTAATGCATCTACGTTGTGATGTCAGTAGTGACGTCATCAGCTTTTCGGGCGAATCTGCACTACGTTTAAATCTTTTTACTTCTTTAGCAGCATTTGTCATCCGCTCAGATATGGCTTCCATAAGAACATGGATAGGGGTTGCATTAGTAGGAGTTAAAGCATGTGTATGCCAAAATAAAATCCTGCATAATGTAAGGCGGGTAAAGAGTTAGAGACAACGGAAGGCACAAAACATCAATACAGCAGTTCCAATTACTGTTCCTGTTTTTGTAGTACCAGAATTGTCCTTTGCATGTCCTGGAAGTCCGTGAGAATCACCTGAAAAGCCTCAACTCTTGGTTATTGTTTTAGTGTGTTAGTTAAGCTCTTCTATAATATTAGGCAAGACCTGCAAAAAACAATCATTCCCACACCAAACTGATTCTGGTACTGCTTAATAACGTGATGACAGATGGGTCTCTGTGGGTCAATAGTGTATACGTTTGGGCCACATAAAGAAGAGAGGCATGAAAGAACAATCTGGGTGGTATCTTTCGTTCTGTCTCAATTACGAATCTAATAGTGCTCCTCAAATGGTATATACAGGTACGGAATCATGTGTTTCAAGCAGTCCTTTTACTTTCACGTTGAATACCTAGTGTGGAGAGAAGATAGTGTGCCTCATCTAGCTCTGTGTTTTGGCCTTCCCTAACTCTAATCATCAATCTGGTCAATCTTTGTTGTTGTGCTTCTCCTTTGTCTAGTTCTTCTTGCATCAAATACTCTTTGTACTGATGGGAAGAGGTCTCGCCTCGGCAGGGCTTGACGTCTCCAATGTAATTCCAGACTTTCTTGTCACTCAATTTCACTGCAGGATCAGTGGCCTGCTCTACAGGAAGGGTCCCCCAAACCTTGATTCTAACCAAGGCCCGATGAATGTTTGCAGATATACCAAATCCCTAGATAAAGTGTTGTTTGTTTGAGCAGTTCAAAGTTTGTTTCTGGTGTATTGTCTACCTCAATCTTCATCGACCTCTTCCGCCGATGTTGAAGCTGTTGAGAGAAAAGACACTAGCCATCATCGAAGCGAGGTAATCATGCATTTCATCACCTACGCCCACAGCAGATCTATGGGCGTCTGTCAGTGCTCTAGTTGGAGAAGTAAGTGGGAGTCGCATGCGTCACCCTGTCACCCCTTCATGAGGGGTTAAATGGTGGTCGGATCCAGGTTGATTGCACAATGCAAACAAAGCTAGGGGCAGGCAATGAAGCCATCCTTTTTACAATGTGGCTTTGATTTTGGCTATTTTCTCTTTCAGTGGGCCATTGAAGCGCTCGCATATTCCATTCGCTTGCGGGTGAAAAGCACATGACAACTTGTGCTTGATCCCCAGTAGGGCTGTTATATGTTGAAAAGTCTCATTTTCAAAATGAAGTCCATTGTCAGACCGCAGGACCTTGCACACCTCCTATTGCGGGATCACCTATCAAACCAGGACTTTAGCCGCCCTGAGGGCATCAGGGTTTGAACACGGACCAGCTTTGATCCATCAGGAAAAAGGACATATCACTGCTGTCATGTAGCGGTAGCCTTGGCAGACTTGGATCATGTCTCCATAATCTACATGGAGATGTTGAAATGGCACAATTGGGCGGGGTATTGCTCCTCGCACTACTCACTTCTTATGGCCTGCATTATACTTCTTGTAAACATTACCATTTTCCATAAATGCAGCTACATGCTCTGCCATATTTGGACAGAACCACTCTTCCCCAAAGTGTGCAGCAAGTACTTCTCTACTTAAGTGGGAGGGATGATGCAGTTGCGTGAGTGCAATCTGCAACAATGCGACTGGAATCACTAGCTTGCCGGTGCTCTCCTGTCACTATAACCCATCTGTAGGGGATATTGAACAACCCCTCCTGACCCATAATTCCTTTTCTTCTAATGGTGCCTTCCCCTGAAATGTCATTATTTGTGTGGCAGGTAATGAGCTATACCCTTCCTTTAATATCAATTATTTCTCGGGTTTCATACGCGTATGCGTGTTTTAGATGGAGTGTCAAAGTCATTTATTTCTGTGAAATATGCTGCGTGCTTCATTTCTCCATCTGCGGCTTTGTTGCCATGGGAGACTAATTCCTCCCCCTTCATGTGTGCTTGGCACTTCACGACTGCTATGTCTGATGGGAGTTGTAGCGTGTCTGAGCCTGTCCAATAGGGTCGCATGCTGCACTGGTGTGCCGTCAGCACGTCGGAAACCCCTCTCCTGCCATTGTGACAGTCCGGCATGTACTGTAGACGTCGCGTAGGCCGAATCGGAATACACTGTAACCTCCTTGTCTTTGAACGCTTCTAATGCCATTGTAAGAGTCACTTATTCTGCTGCCTGTGCTGAAAAATGTGAAGGCAATCTCAAGCTTGCTACTATGTCGGCTTTCCCGTCTAATTTCATTTTCACCACTGCTGTCCCAGTATGTCTTTCTCCCGTCGTCCGGTCTATAGTTGATGACTCGTCAATAAGAAGTATTTCTCCCCCCTCAAGGGTATTCACCCCCACTTTAGGAATGCAGTCATAGTGTTCCATGTACGTAGTACAGTCGTGCACATAGTCTCCATCCTCCACTTGTTCAGCTATAAATGTTGCTGGTGTTTACAATTTTGCATCTCACTACCTTTATCACTAGATTCGAAATGATCACTTCGTATCCAGATACTCTCTGGGTAGTCTGTGCTTTTGGGCTTTTCGAGGATCGCAAAGAGGGCATGCTCCACGTAAAGTGTGGTGCTGCACCCGATTATGATACTCGCCAACTTTTCTACTGCGAAAGCAGCAGCAGCCACAGCTTGTTCTCATGGGTAATGTCCTCTCATCACTGGGTATAAACGTCTGCTATAGTAGGCATCGGTTTGTGTCCTAAGGTTGTCTTTTGTGTGAGTACAGCGGTCATCACTACTCCGTCGAGTATGAGAACAAATAAAATAAGTCATTGTAATTGGGTATTCCTAACACTGGAGCTGTGCATATTGCCTTCTTCAGATCCTTGAATGCTTCAGTCATTTTGTGTGTCCATGATAGGTTACCGTCTCCTCTCTGTGCCTCGCAAAGCCTGCTGAAGAGGGGTCTCATGTATGTGCTGTAATCGAATACCCAGGTTCTGCAATAATTACAGAGGCCCAAGAATTGCATCTCTCTCACTGTTCTGAAGATCGCCTCTGCCCTTTCTGGAGTTACCTTTCAGCCTTCCTGTGATTAGCAACTGTCCAATGTACAAGACCTCTTCCTGGCAATAATGTAGTTTTGCCTTCTCTGCCTTGTGACCCTTTTCTGCTAGTATCGTCAGCAAGTGCACTGAGTCATTTCAACACTACTCTTCGAACCTACTGCAGATCAAAATGTCATCCACATACTGAATGATGGTACTCTTCCCCCTGTATGTTCCCTAGGTCCATTTGAAGGACCCTATTGAAGATGAGGGTGATTCACAGAACCCCTGCGGTAATTTTGTGTTTCCACTTCCGGTTTCCATATAGGATGGAAGTCCAGTCCCTTGACTCTTCGTGGAGTGGTATAGAAAAGAAAGCATTTTTCAAATCTGTTACCGTGAAATGGGTAACTTCTGGCGGAACACTACATAGAATTGTCACTGGATTGGGAACTAACGGAAATTCTGCCTCAACAATTTGGTTCAAAGGACGTAGATCTTGAATAAAATGCCACAAATCCCCTGTCGCCTTTCTCCCCGGGTACACTGCTGTATTACACTGTGACTCCGAAGAGACTAGAATGCCTTGCTTTACTAAAGCAGTGATCATCTCATAAATGCCTTTGTCTGCCTCCCTAGAATAAGGGCTATTGGCTTGCCCCCAGAAAGATAACCCCTGGCTTGAGCTTTATTTTGACAGCTTTTGCTCCCTTTAACAGGCCAACGTCATATGGACTGCTAGTCCATAGAACATGGGGTACTCAAGCCAGATCTTCCTCGAGAAATGGTGGTAGTGGCTTTTTCAGCAAAACTATTCTGTGGTACTTCCCTGTAATGCATCCTCTCCCAATGAGTAATGCTCATGAAAAACAGTCTTGGGATCTGAACGGTCATCTCGAAACAGTTCCTCGTCTGTCCAGTCAGTCAGTCTGTGCCCTTCTCCTACCATGATTACTGTCCCCCATGTTAGTCCTAAGTTGTCAGTCCCATGCAATACTACTCTTTCGTCCTTTACTATAACCACCTCTAGTTCTTTTGGTATCACCTGCCCTCCCCTCACATCTAGGGGAACCTCTGGTCTGAACAAAAACTTGTTGGGTATACGTAGCAATTTGCCTTGTATCTCAAGGTTTGGTGTCACACCCCTCTGTACAGTCGTCCCACAATATCCTCTGATCAGTGAATGAGATGGTCATGTTCAGTCGGCTCATCATGTCCCTACCCGTTATGTTTACTGTTGTCTGTCTGGAATATAACAATGGCATAGCCAGGTCGTGTTCTCCTATGGAAATCGGAAGTTCATCAGTAAAAGGAACCAAATCTGTAGCCCGAGAGATTCCCTGCACATTTATGGCAATGCCTGACATCAGGTATCGTCCTTCCCTTATACAGGATTGAGTTTCCCTCGTATCCATGAGAAAGGAGAAAGTCTTGTCACCTATTGTCACCCTTAAACGTGGTTATTCGTTTGGGGTGGGTGTAACGGATAGGATTGAACACATCAGTTTTGTCTCTAGGCTGTCCTATTGTGTTTATAATGTCATCCCTGGGGAACACCACCTCGCTCTCCACATGTGGTGTCCCCCAGGGCTCTATCCTCTCCCCCTGCTCTTCAATGTCTATCTGGCCCCTTTGGCCCACCTGATCTCCACCTTCTCTTCTAACTTTTAGTGTTATGTGGATGACACTCCGCTCCCCTTCAGGCGTCCCTCAGCCTCCTCTCCTTCCTCGCTCATTCCTAACTGTCTATCCTTGATTCAGGAATGGTGCACTTCCAACAATCTCTGCCTCAATACCAGTAAGACTGAAATACTTCTCATTGGAACCCCGCTCCCATTCTCACTCTGGCTGCCCTCCTTGGGCCCTCTACCCTCACCTTCCGGTGAGGCAAAAAACCTTGATGTCATCTTCGACTCCACTCTCTCCTTCTCCCCTCATATCACAGACCTTGCCAAGAAGGCCCACTTCCAGCTGCACCTCCTCAGAGGCATTCTACCTTTTCTCACCTTCCCCTGAAGCTCACTGTCACCAGAGCTCTGCTTCTCTCCAGCTGGACTAGTGCAACATCCTCTTTCTCAATCTGCCTAAATCGACTCTTCGCCTCCTGCAACTAATCCGGAACAGGACTGCAATACTTATCCTTGGCTCAAGGCCAGGCACCACATCTCTCCAGCCCTGAAATCTCTCCACTGGCTCTCAGTGGCTGCAAGGATCAAGTTCAAGACCATTTGCATCGTCTACAAGGCTTTCTGGGCCCAGGGTCCTCACTATATCCAACTCTCTCTGCCTAAATACCTTTCTACTACAGCCCTTCACTCAGCTACCTCTAACTCTGAGGGCCAGACGCTTCTCCAAGCAGAGAGTCGGGGGTAGATCTCTCTCCTCTGCAGATGCCGCCCTCTGGAATGGCTTCCCCTCCCGACTTGAGTCGGACCATCTGAAATTCCGGAAGCTGCTCAAGACCTTCCTTTTCTCCTCTTCCTTCTCTCTCTCGCTTCCTTGCTAACCTTGCTAACCTACCTGACTTCTCCCCTGACTGGTTGCTTGGTACCCTTAGAGCCTCACTGGGTACCAGGCTCCTCCATGACCAGTCATCCTTGCATTGCTTCCCTCCTGGCCTACCGCACACTTAGGGCATGTAAACTGCAACTCCTACAGCCCCCCTAACTCCTTGCACTGACCCAGAGCCGCGCTGCCCTGTCTGCACTTACTCAGAGCCATGTTGCCCTGACCGCACTTCCCCCTCCCCTATCCCCTGCACTTCCGCAGTCTCCTTTCCCCCAGCACTTCTCGTTGTTGCACTTGCATAATCCGAATGACACAAGGCCTAGTAGGATCGTTTGTCATGTCTTATCTCTGTCTCCCTTGTCTTGTGGCACCTAGAAACACTTGTAAACAGGTGCCTTATAAATACCAAATCATATCATATATATCCCTGTCCCAGTAAAAGGAGTGCCCCCCACTTCAGTCACTCCTGCCAACTTCCGAATGGGAGTCTACATCGTGTAGTCTGTGTGTTTCGTGGCTACAATGTTCTGCTGCATCAGTGCTTGCTGTGCTGGTTGAGGTGGCTGCGCATGTTCTCGTGCTTGTGGTGCCTGTCTCATGGGCCAAAGATGTTAGTTTCAACACCTTTATTTACTAAGGTTCTTGGGTTGGTGTAATGCCTAACTGGCCCTAACTCTAAAGGGATGTTTCACTTAACTGATGTTTCTAAGGGCCGCCAATATCTAAGAGTCCAAAACAATAGTCCATCTGTGTCTAAACCTATGCTTGCCCACACTCTTTACAAAAATGTGTTCGGAAGTCTTCAAAAAAGAAAAATAGTAGTTCAACAGAAAATTGGAAACCAAGGTTGGTTTCAGGTGACTTACTCATCAGGTGTGGGGTGGTCCGCTTCACAAAAGAGTTCAATCAACAAAAGGTTGTTCATCAGACCTTCTCCATAGTTCCTGTTGCAGTCTTACACTTTCAAATGTCTCAGGTTCCTTGGGATTCCCTTCCCAATGTTTTAACTCTTCCATGTTCCAAAACACAATCAAAAGAAATATACACAATTCCTTTCCAAGCTCCTCTGTATTTCCTTCCCCAAGCTGTAACTCCTTGAGCATCAACACCAATAAATACTCCACTTCTGTTGGACTCAAACACAAGTTAAGCTGTCACAAAATAATAGGTATTCCACTTTGTTAGGCCTCTCAGAGTTGCCCTTCCCCAAGCTCAAGCCCCTCTTCAAACACAAGTACAGTTTGTCAGGATGTACCTTTCCTTTTATATATTCTTTCATACACATTTCACGTGTGCGGTACAGTCAGAGACTTTTGACACTGCCAGGTTCTTTGCTTCTCCTGGGCGTGACGACTCTGATTGGCAGCCCCTCTATTTATTCCTTGCTGTTCCTTTTAACCTCACACCTTCCAGTGCTTCCTGCACCCCTTTTTTGCTTTCCTTTGTTCTTTTTACTTTTCGTGCACTCTTGCACCTGCCTCTGCTTTGATCTATCGGTATTGGGCCTCTTGCACACTTTCCTTTCTTTACCGTGCACAATTGCACCTGGTTAATGTGCACATTTGCACCTGTTCGTTCTCTTCCCATGCCTCTGCACACTTTTACACTCTTTAAATGGCTTTACTTTCCCTCTGCGCTGCTAGCTCCTTTTCCTTCTTTCTGCTTTCCTTAAACAGCTTTCTTAAGCTTCCTCTTGCTTTCCGCTCTGTGCCGCTTTATAAGCCTTCCCTCACTTTTCTGTGCCATGCCGCTTTACAAACTTTGGGCCTTATTACAACTGTGCCGGTCCGAAAACAACAGTGCCGGCAAGCCTACCGGCACCATTGTTTCCAGACCGGCACAGTGCAACTCTGCAGGCCAGACCTGCCAGGCGGGATGGCACCCACTCAGAGTTTTCACGGGAGCGCCGGCACCGTTGTTAACAGTGCCAGTGCTCCCATGTCCCCATTTCCATTGAGTCCTATGGGACTCTATGGGAATGGGGACTAACAAAATTGCGGGTGCCTGATTTCCTGGCCACCGGACTTGGAATAGCCCGATGGCACCGGGGAGTCAGGTGCCGGTAATTCATTACGGGTCTGACGGCTACCTGCCGGTTTTACCGGCATGGTACCGCCGGACCCGTAATGTGGCGATTTGTCTTTCTTCCACTCCAATCAACCGCACGCTCCCGAGTTTCTTTCTCACTGGCATGAAACTCGCAGGGCAGTGTTACATTGATGAGCAGTTTCTCTGGATACATGGGTTGAGGTCAGGGTCTAGCCACCTGCCCCATAGGCACCCTTGGGGCAGGCAGCAGTCCCAAGGGATCAAGCATTTCACTGGACACCAGTGTGGACACGCCATTCTCCTCCACGCTTCAGGTCCTGCTGCTCTCTGCTCCTTGGCCTCTCTGGTCCGGACAATATCCCCAGCTCGCTCTCTTACCTGTGAAAAACCACACCTTTTTAGTTGAACGAACATTCAAGTGGAGTCAGGTGTGAGTGGTCATTACCAAATGCCTGACACTTCTTGACTCCATTAGTGACACAACTGGTGTTCTTTCTATAGTAGGTTGCCCTTACTTTCCCCATGTTGTTTCTATGGGTAATCTTCACTGATCCTAGTTGCATCCTCCTCGTCTCAGTTTGCTGGAAAGGGGGAGAGGGAGATGTGGTGAGATTGGAAATACCCCATGAAGGCTTGGGGAGCGTAGGTTGGGGTATTATGGGGAATGTGGGGAATACCAGGTTTCACCCTTAGACATCCTCTTCCCAATCCCTTATGACCCTCTACTCAGGTGGTCATCCCTCGCTTGTCCATCCCCAGGGTTGGAATCCAAAACCGATGGCCCTTCCCTGGCAACCTGAATAGAGGATCCCGAAGGAATAGGTGGGAGAATACGTCTGGTTTCTCACAGTAGCCTGCCTCTACTGTCTGCGGTGGATTTTGTGTATTCTGGGCAACTATTGCCTCTCCACTGGTCAACATCGCCCCTTCCATTGTGCACTTTGATAACTTCTTCTGCACTAACTTTGCATATTCTTGCTTTCTCTCTTCATGCTTGTTTATCGCATTCTCCTGCGTTAACCGACAATAGAGCACTATAGTTAGCTGGATCTCTGATCATGGCTTAGCCTCCATCCCCACTAATTTCTTCAGTTGTTTCTGCACCTGTTCTGGCAGCCCTTGGCATAATGTGATCAAATAATCCCACTGTTTTGTCTAATGGTTCTCTCGTCTCAAGATGCCAATCCTCTTGAATCTCCTGAATGTATTTCAGTGAGTTTTTGTACTCGCACATTTTGCGTGCCATCATCGTGCTCATGTCAGATGTGTCTGGGTACTGTACCCTTAGAGCTTGCCATGCGGCTACTCGGCAGTTATTGAACGTACACCATTGTGCACCATGTTCTGTGCTGTCACCCTGGGATATCCTTCTATTTTCCAAACGTCCTCTGCTACCTCCCCAAGAATGGCAGAGAGGAGACTCTTCATGTCACCCACTGCCATTGTAGTCCCTCCTATCAATCTTTCTATTTCATAAGTCCATTTCCCAGCCCCTGCAGTCAACAAGGGTAGCTTACACCTCAAATTATCCTTATCCATCTGTTGCCACAGTATATACTGTGGTCGCCCACCAGCCTTTTCTAGTAACGGAAACTGTCTTCCTCCGTCATGGCTCCCCATGTCTTTAGTGACTGTGAACACCCTTGCCATCTCTACCCGTCTCTGTCCTGGCAGGGCTCTGAGCCTCTGCGCAAATGGAGTAATTTCGTCTGCACCATGTGACCTGTCCCTCGGATGCTCCAGCCGTCCCTCGGGTTCTCCCTCGTCTCTTTCCATGTCTTCCTATTCTCCTCACAATGTGTCTCTATCACGGCTTACTTCCATCATCACTGTCTCCTTCCCGTTCATCCTCAAAGCTGAGCTTCCTTAATATCGGTTTCTCCCATTGTTTCCCTTTGCTTTATCTGACAAATCGCATTCCCCGCTCAACAAGGACCCTGCTGTACTCCTAATCGCATTTGGGGCAACTGAACTGTCTCTTCGGTTCCTATAAAGTTCCCCTACTCTTCGTGTCCCATCTCTGTCATCGTCATTCAGACATGTTAAGTCCGTCTTAGTGCCTGCTGTTTTCTTAGAATGTCTCTCTAAACTTTCATGTCTTTCGCGCTCACGTCCCCTATCCTCTTTCTTCTCTGTGCCGGCGCTCTTTACCAAGTCGCTCGACTTACAACCTTCTCTTTTCCCTTTGCAACTGTCTCTCCTTCTCTTCTTCAGCCTTTCACATCGCTGTCTCCTCTAGCTCCCTCTGCTTTTCTTTTCTCTTCTTTTTCCCTTTCTTCTGCTCGCTTTCATTTTCTTCTCAACCTGTCGTATTCCTCCTTCTCTTCCCTTTCTCTTCTCTGTACTTTTTCCATTATCTTTGCCCATTCTTTAGCTTCTTCCTCTTCACCTTTACGATTTGGAGCTTCCTCTCCCGTATGTCCTAGCTCACTTGTGGTCTTCCCGTCCAGTTTAAGCAGTATCTGTCTGCCTACTAATTCATTTTTCAGGACTGTCGCCTCATGTCCCGACTATGTCCTGTCCATCCCTCATCGACCTCTCTCTGTTTCGCTTGAAAGTCGCTGCGCTCCTTCTGCTCACCACTGGTAGCTTCTGCTTTTATAGTCACCTGATTTGCACCGCTAAGTGTGTCTTCGCTGCTATACATAGGTGGTGCAAAAATGGGTTTGGTGTATCCTGCTGCTGCTTTCAATTCCTCTAAAGGGTAAAATCCCTGACTTTCTGCTGTCGAACTTACATCCAGCTTGAGGAGGAGAGGGAGCCGAAAGGTGCACATTTTTGGCTAGTATGTGCATCGTGCCTGCGCTGGAAGCTCTGTTTGTCTGCCTTAAGCTGAATCAAGCTGTCAGCCTATCCATGTTTTCGAAGTCCGTCTTGCTTCCCCATTCACTTCAATGCACCTATGGCTTCCATCTTTGTTGGTATGGCCGTCCATGTTAGTTGCAATTAAGCATGTGTAGGTTTTCTTGGCATCTTGCTGTTTCTGCTAAGCTAAAGATGTACTGGTGTAAGTGTGTCAGTCCTCTACTATGAGTCATAAGCATTTGTTTTGTGTCCATCTGCAATAAACTAGATGTCTTCGAAGCTTCATGCATGGATGCCTATATGCCTCATGTCTAATGCATCTACGTTGTGATGTCAGTAGTGTTGTCATCAGCTTTTCGAGGTTATAGTCAGTCAACTTGTTCAATCAATGACAACTGTATCTCCTCCATATTGTCAGTTGAGTACGGTTTGAATGGTTGTCTGAGTGAATGTTTCTCAAATCTGCGATACATCACGGATTGCGATGAAGGGCCCAGGAGGGATGTACATCTCTCATTTCGAATAGATTGTGTCCTCCCACGTATTCTTCATCTTGTGATATTTTGTTATCGCCAGCTTCGCTGCTTCGGAATTTTTTCTCCGGTAGAGGGCGCTGTGCTCGAGGTCGTGGCGTCGATTGTCCCTCGACGGGCTCCGTTCCGTGTCGACGTCACTGTTGGCATAAGTAGCTCTAGCTGCGCCCGTTGGCTTAAGTTCCGTTTTTCCAATTGCTTTGCTCTCGTGAACGGTGCGCTTCGAGATTTTCTGTCAGAAAATGTCTTCATCATCAACCGCTTCTACACCCAAAACTAGGTTTAAGAAGTGTATCGACTGCGGGTCGAAGATGTCTATCACTGATCCTCACCGTATCTGTCTTTGGTGTCTGTTTTCGGATCATCGAACCGGCGACTGTGGCTCCTGTCAGTCGATGACGGAGAAGGCCCTCCGTGAGCGGAAAAGTAAGTTAGCGGTGGGGCAGGAGACGTCAAAGGCCACTTAGAAGGCCTTGTCGAAAAAGCATAAGAAATCGTCAGATTCAAAGGAATTGGAACGCCATAAAAAACACTCAAAGAGATCCTGATCTCGTAGTAGATCGAGACGATCTTCTTCGTCATCTTCTAAAAAACTAAAAAGGAGACCTAGATCTCCATCATCATCATCCGATATATCGATTGAATTGGTTCGATGTTCAACAAGATCGGATTCCCCTAGAAAATGGGAACATTTTAGAAGAAAAATGATGCAGGTCTTTGAGAATGCGGCCTCAACCCCCTCAAAGAAACCTCCACAGGACGACACTGGGAAGTCTGGAACTACGGCGGTAAAACCCAGTAGTACCCATAAAACTCGAGTCGACAATTCGTCGAGAGATCCTCGAGGATCGAGCGTTTCTCCGAACCCTCATAAAAGGCAGAAGTTGTCGAAGTCGAGTGCAAATTCGTCGACGCCATCGACATCGAAGCCTACACTATCTTCGACGCCCTAATCGAAGACTTTGTCGAGTATGTCGAAGGTTCCTTCGACCCCTTCAAAGAAAACACCTATTCCTTCGACAAAAAATATCAGGAGAAAGAGAGAATGTTTACACCCTTACCCAAGTCAGATTTCTTTAGATCCATGCCTTCCATTTTTGAAGAATCTGGCTCGGAGGATGAAGATGTCACTCCTTTTGGAGTAAAATATGGCACTAGACAAGTTCCAGAGGAACTTATAAACCCTGAAAGTAAAATGAGAGACCTATGCGAAACTCTACATTCTGCTAGTGGTGTTGACACATCACCTGAATTAGTTTGCTGCACCTGATCCTGCAGAACATGCAGACTCAGGGTACAGGAGTTTGATGAACAGGGTGATAGAATATATAGGTTGGGGAAGAGCCTCACCTTCTTTTGAGCAAGATGATACGACGGACATAATAGTCCGAGGACCCCAGAAAGATCCAGTTCTCCAGCATGGGGTCTGGCATGGATTCACATGCTCATGAATATTCCCCGTCGTCAGGCTGGGAATCCTCGGTAAAGAAAAAACCAGTATCAGTTTCGTTTCTGATCTGTCTTTCGTAGTAATAACCAATCACTGGTCTCTGCGTCATACTGACCACAGCCAATGACTGCCCTCTACCTAAGCACCGCCTCTGGCAGCCATCTTCAGATTTTTACCGCACGTTCATGTGTTGGGATCCTCGTGCTATTGCTCTCGAGCGTTAGTGCTATTTTTCGCGCTTTTTTCACAAAAAACTTCGATTCTTTCGGTCAAAGAGCCTCAAGCTCCACCGATCCTACATCCGATCAACGGGGACCCGTGTCGGATTCATCTGTGCCCCTCAATGGTGAAGATTTCGTCGAGCTACACTTCGGAGGAATCCAGAAGCTTCTCAGGCCCGGTCTCGGAGATGGCCCAGGAGAAGGGAAGCTCGACGCCCGGAAAGCTGTTCAGGGTCTGCCCTGGATGCCAGCTGCAGAACGTCTTCAAGGAGGACGAACACTCTTTCTGCCTTTACTGCCTTCATGAGGACAAGACGCAAGTGGAGAAGGACTGTGCGTTTTGCGGCAACATGTCGGAACGGACCATGAAGGACCGCCATCAACGTCTCGCCAACTGGCTGGAGGGTAAGAGCCCGTCTGGCGAGAAGAAGAAGAAATCCGAGCGGTCTTCTAAGACCTTTGAGGGCGCCCCGGCGACGGGGGCCCAACATAAGGCCAAGCACCGCGAGTCCGCTGGCACCGGGAGCGCCGAACGGTCGGGCTCTACGGGCGCCAGGCAGGGCGCACCCTCCCCGGCACCATCAACCACGAGCCAACGCTCTGGGTCGGGTAAGAGGAAGGCCGAGCACCCGGCGAAGCTCCTGGAGAGGCCCCGGTCGAGCTCTAAGGCAGAGGAGGAGCGTGGCAGTGCCCCCTCCCTCAAGGATAAGGCGGTGAGCGCACCTAAGGTGGTGAAGGCCTTGATCCATCCGACCAAGCCCTCTATCGAAACGGTCGCGGCGGCCCTGGCTCAGCCTGTGGTGGCTGCACCAGTGGTGGCGACCTCAGGGCCCAGAATCTCCCTGCCTCCTCGGAGGGAGTCTTCCTTTGTGCCCATCGATAGGACCCCCGTGAAACCCTCCGTGGGGAAGAAGAAGGGGGGGCAGGGCGTCGTCGGAGATTCGGCCTCAACCTCAGAAGAGGAGCTGATCGAGGTCTTAAGCCACGGCCTAGGCGTGGAAGAAGGCCAGCCCGTCGGAATGGACCCCGACGCAGGTGACGACGACGACATCGTCGAGGATACCGACGGGGCCCCTGCTCGCCCGTCGGATTCCCCTCTGCCAGCGCCGCAAGACAACTCGGCGGCCATTTTGTTGGCCATACAGTCCTTATGCTCCGAGATAAGGACGAGGCTACCGTTACCGACGGAGGAACCTCTCCCGTCGGGGGATCCAGAACCGGGACCTTCTAGTGTTCCCCCTACCAAGAAAAGAAGGATCCATCCACCACCTCCTTTTCAACCGTCGCGCCCCTTCCAGCCCTCCTCCCCGTCCACCCGAGGGGATGATACGGGGACTGACACGGCAGCGACGGGTACGGACGACGAGGCATACGACGAGGATTTTCCGTCGTCGCCTCCCACCAGGGCTTCTCCGCCCGACGAGATCGGATCTTTCCACTCCATGATCTCCAGGGCTTCCGAGCTTTTCCAACTCTGCCCTGAGGAGAAGAAAAAGGAAGGCTTCCTTTATCAGCGGCGCGAGGCCAAGAGGAAGACGGTCCTCTCAGTGCCTCTGTTGGACGACATTTGGGATGAGGGCCTTTCCCTCCTCAAGAACCCTTCCACGACGCCAGCTAGAAGAGACCGGTACGAGAAAAAGTACCGGGTCCCGGACACGGCCCCCCTGTGCCTCCGGGCGCAGCCTACCCCGGACTCCGTCGTCTCCGTGGCAGCCAGGAAGAAAGCGGGGGGGGTGCGGCCTCCACATCGACTTCCCCGCCGGACGGCGAGGGAAAGAAATTGGATGCTATGGGACGTAGAGTCATCTCGTCGGCAGCGACGACGATTAAAGCGGCCAACGCCTTGGCTATCGTGGCCCGCTATGACAGGGAGCTCTGGTACAAGATAGCTCCCCTGCTGGATTTTCTGCCGGACGACAAGAGGGCGGAGGCCCTTGAGATCCTGCAGGAAGGTGAGGTGGCCTCGGACCACGCCATCACCGTGGCGACGGACATCGCCGACACCGGGTTCCGCCAGCTGGGCAACGGCGTTTGCCTTCGACGTCGTGGATGGCTCAAAGCTACGGATTTCCGGCAGGACGTCCAGACCAGAGTCCTGGACATGCCCTTCGACGGGAACAACCTGTTTGGGAAGACAGTGGACGATTCCCTTCAGGCCATCAAGGCGGATACTGAGACGGCCCGGGCCCTTGGAGTCCTGCAACGACGGACGCCCTTTCGGAGCGGCGGAGGCAAGGGCGCCTCCAAAGGTTCCGGCGGCGGTTTCGCTTCCTACCGTCAAGCGGCCCGCTCGTCGTCGCAAGAGGCCTACAGAGGACGAGGCAAGTCTAGCGGACCCCGCCGTCGTCGCCAAGGAGGTCAAGGCGGCAAGGCCGCGCCCAAGCAGGATTGAACCGGCCGTGGGGTCGGGCCCCCACCGAAGCACCCCGGTGGGAGGCCGGCTGGCGGGCTTCGTCAGCGTGTGGGAGTCCATCTCCACCGACCGTTGGGTGCTGGACGCCCTGGCCCGGGGCCACGCGCTCGAGTTTCAAAGAAGGTGCCCGCGCGTCCCCCCCGTGGCCAGGAAAGAACTTCACGTCCCTCAACTTCTCCTGGAGGTAAAGGCGATGCTCAGAAAGGGCGCCATCGAACTCGTCCCAAAGAGGCTTCGGGGCTCCGGAGTCTACTCGAGATACTTCCTCGTGAAGAAGAAGACGGGAGGATGGCGCCCCATCCTGGACCTGCGACGTCTGAACAAGTTCATCAAGGCGCAGAAGTTCCGGATGGTCACCCTCCAGCACGTCCTGGGTCAGCTGGAGGAAGGAGACTTCCTATCGTCGTTGGATTTGGAGGATGCCTACTTCCACATTCCCATCCTAAAGGGGCACCGCAAATTCCTCAGATTCGTGGTCCAAGGGCGTCATTACCAGTTCAAAGCCCTTCCCTTCGGACTACGGTCGGCACCCAGGGTATTCACCAAGTGCCTCGCACCGGTGGCGGCGCAGCTGCGCCGCGAGGGGATTCACGTCTACCCCTACCTGGACGACTGGCTCATCCGCGCCAAGACGAGGGAGCTCGCCGTGGTCCACACGGCAAGGACCGTCCAACTCCTCACGGACCTGGGATTCTCCGTGAACTACGCCAAATCCCACCTGGTGCCCGCGCAAGTCGCACTGTTTCTGGGAGCCAGGCTCGACACAGTGTCCCTTCTGGCCTCCCCGTCGGAGGAGAGGACCAGGACCATCTTGGGCAAGGTGCAACGGATGTTGGTGGCCGACGCGGCCAAAGTGAGGTCCATCAAGTCCCTCCTCGGGATGATGTCTTCCTGCATCTACCTCATTCCCATGTGCAGGCTCCGGATGCGCCCGTTGCAAGAATTCCTGGATGCGCGCTGGATCCAGACGACGGGCAGCTTCGAGGAAAGGATCAAGCTCGACGAGAGTTTCCGACGAGCGATACGGTGGTGGGGCACCCGCGCGCATTTGACGGCGGGCATGGACTTCCAGACCCCAGCCCACCAGGAGACCGTGACCACGGATGCCTCCCAGGAAGGGTGGGGAGCGCACACCGAAAATCTGCACGCAAGGGGACTCTGGCTCCCGACGGAGAAGTCCCTGCATATCAACGTCCTGGAGCTCCGTGCAGTGTTTTGGGCCCTCAGGTCCTTCCTTCCGTCCCTCAAGGGCAAGGTGGTGAGGATCTTCACCGACAACACCACCACCATGTTTTACATCAGGAAACAGGGCGGAACCAGGTCCCCAGCGCTGTCCAAGGAGGCGCAGGACCTGTGGCATTGGGCCGTTGCCCAAGGGATTTTTCTGGTGCCGTTTCATCTGGCAGGGATAAAAAACACCATCGCCGACTCACTCAGCAGGGAGCTGCGCTCGTGCCACGAGTGGGAACTACGGCAGGATCTGGTGGATCGCCTCTTCCGACGGTGGGGCACACCCCAGATCGACCTGTTCGCGACGGCGACGAACACCAAGTGCCGGAGGTTCGCCAGCAGGTTTCCCCAGACGAGGAGCATGGGCGATGCTTTCTCGTTCCCCTGGGAGGGCCTGTTCCTCTACGCGTTCCCTCCCTTGCCTCTGCTAATCCGGCTCGTCAACCAGCTCAAGAGGTCACGGTGCAGGATGATCCTCGTCGCACCTGCGTGGCCGAGGCAGATATGGTTCCCGGACCTTCTGGACTTGTCAGCGTCCCCGCCGATCAAGCTGCCGGCGGACGCGGATCTACTCTCCAGGGAAGGAGGCGCCATCCTCCACCACGACCCGAAGTCGCTGAACTTGCAGGCCTGGCTCCTGCAGCGCTAGAGTTTGGAGGATACGACATACCGGCCGATTGCAGAGAGGTTCTTGCAAAGGCCAGGGCGTCCTCGACTCTTAAATGCTACGGACACAAATGGAAGAGGTTCTCTGTCTGGTGCCACGCACAGAAGATTAACCCTCTACGGATTACGGCCCCCCAAGTACTGCCGTACCTGCTGACGCTGGCCAAAGCTGGTCTGGCACACGCGTCCATCAAGATTCATCTTGCTGCGATCTCCCGATACACCAGAACCACGGGGCGGACGTCCTTGTGGTCTCATCGTCTGGTGAAAGAGTTCATGAAGGGACTGTTCAGATCGTTCCCGCCGGTGAAGGCTCCGGCCCCGGCGTGGGAGCTCAACGTGGTGCTGACCAAGCTCATGGGACCTCCGTTCGAGCCTCTGCACTCGGCCCCGTTGAAGTTTCTATCGTGGAAAACAGCTTTTCTTGTGGCCATCACCTCCGCACGACGAGTGGGAGAGATCCAGGCCCTTTCCTGCAAGGCCCCGTACTTGACTTTCCACGACACGAGGGTAGTGCTCAGGACGCACCCCTCCTTCATGCCCAAGGTACCGTCGGACTTCCATCTCAACGAACCCTTGGTGTTACCTGTGTTCTTCCCGTCGCCTTCGTCGCAGGCTGAGAGGACTTTGCACTCGCTGGATGTAGCTAGAGCGCTGAAGTTCTACGTGGACCGCACGAAGGGTTTTCGGAAGACGTCACAACTCTTTGTGAACTTTGGACCTGTCAATCAGGGGAAGGCTCTCTCGAAGGCTTCCATTTCCAGATGGCTCTCCGGCTGTATCATGTACTGTCATCGGTTGGCAAACCGACCGCTGCCTGGCCGTCCGAGAGCCCATTCCACCAGAGCGATCGCAGCTACCACAGCGTTCCTTTCTGGTGTGCCCCTGCTGGACATATGCAGGGCTGCTACGTGGAGGTCGACGCACACCTTCACAAAGTTCTACTGCGTCGATCGGGATTCCAGGGAGGAGTCCAGGGTCGGCCAAGCAGTGCTGCGCAACCTGTTCGCCTGAGGTGAGCCTGGTGAGGAGGTAAGATGCTTAATGTTGAGTTTGATGTAATGCTTAATGTTGAGCCTTTGCCACCTCCCGTGGTTGTGCATGTGTGTACTGCTATGTATTCTTTATTCATGAGCATGTGAATCCATGCCAGACCCCATGCTGGAGAAGGAACAAGTTACTTACCTGTAACTGTTGTTCTCCAGCATGGGTCTGGCATGGATTCACATGCGAACCCTCCCGCCTACCCCTCTGCGGCTCTTCACTTGGTCATACTGCCACTTCACGTGCTTCCAAATCTGAAGATGGCTGCCAGAGGCGGTGCTTAGGTAGAGGGCAGTCATTGGCTGTGGTCAGTATGACGCAGAGACCAGTGATTGGTTATTACTACGAAAGACAGATCAGAAACGAAACTGATACTGGTTTTTTCTTTACCGAGGATTCCCAGCCTGACGACTGGGAATATTCATGAGCATGTGAATCCATGCCAGACCCATGCTGGAGAACAACAGTTACAGGTAAGTAACTTGTTCCTTCTCCCTTTCCATACGGCGCTTAAAAGGACAGTTGAAAGGAACTGGGAAAACCTGATAACATTGCTGCAGTAGTACAAAACTTCTACTTCTGATCCAGAATATCTGAATAGACACCCTAAGTCTGGTTATTCAGGCTGCTACTACTTCGAGACAGACGGCATACCCAACCATACCTCCATATAGGGAGGATAAGAAGGTTGATGCTTGGGCTCATAAAGTTTTTACTTCAGGTAGCATGGCCTTAAAATCAACCAATGTCACCTGTACCCTCTCCAGGTTCACACATACCCTGTGGGAATGCATTTCAGCGGCGGCTGAACATATTCTGGAAGGCGAGGAAAGGGAAGGCTTCGTGAATATAGTCAAAGACGGGAAGGAGGCAAATGGGGAATATCTCTGGTCTGGACTGGATACTGCTGATAGTATTAGCAGATCCATGGCATGAAGCAAAGTGCTACGCAGATTTGCGTGGTTGAGAAAATCGGGGTTTGCACCAGATGTGCAGACCAGACTTCTCAACATGCCCTTTGATGGATCGAGGCTGTTTGGTAGTAAGGCTGATGAGAGCCTAGAAAAACTGCAGACCTCAAAAGCGGCAGCTAAATCCCTTAGTGCCTCCATGCGACAGCCTCAGAAACCCTATTTGGGCTCATTTTCCTGGAGGGGTCGTCCTTTTCAATACTACTCTTCTGTTGGTAGAGGAAGAAGACAGGCTTTTCAAAGGGGCAAAAGGAATGTCACTCGTGGTGGACGAGAAAAGACTACAAAGCCATCTTCAGGAACGGCATCTATGCCCTCAGCAGCTCCTGTAGCTGCCTCCAAATCACTCTAAGGTCTTATCATACAAAACACCAATGGGAGGCAGAATCTCTCAGCATCTGAAAGAATGGGGAGGCATTACTTCAGATGCTTGGGCACTGGAAACGGTAGCTCAAGGTTACTGCTTTCCCTTCCTAAAAAGACCCCACGATCATCCACCAGGAGCCAGCTCTACCAAAATTCCAGACCCGCTCCTTTTGCAGGAAATGTTAACCCTGTTAGAGAAAGGTGCAATAGAACATGTACCTGTAGCGGAGAGGAACAAAGGTTGGTACTCCCCTTATTTTCTCATCCCAAAGAAGGACGGAGGACTGAGACCCATCTTGGACTTAAGAAAATTGAACAGGTTCCTCAGGAAGGACAAGTTCAAGATGGTAACCCTTTCTCAGATCCTTCAGGCTCTCACACTCCAAGACTGGTTGGTATTGTTGGACCTCAGGATGCTTATTTTCATGTGCCAATCCATCCCAAGCACAGAAAATACCTGAGGTTCACAATTGGTGGTTCTCACTATCAATTTCGAGTTCTGCCTTTCGGGCTGACCTCCGCTCCGAGGGTTTTCACCAAGCTGATGGCGGTAGTGGCAGCGAGTCTCAGGAGAGGAGGGATTCACGTCTACCCCTACCTGGATGACTGGTTGATCAGATCACGTTCTCCAGAACAAGCTCAGGAACATCTGTCGATCACCTGCCACTTCCTCCACAACCTGATACCATCCCAACAACTCCAGTTTATCGGAGCAGTCTTGGACACTTTCTCGGGCAAAGCCTCGCCGCCCGAGGTAAGAGCTCTCCACATCCAGCAGATGGTAACCAAATTCCAGAAAGCCCAGCATCTGCCGGCCTTCGATTTTCTGAGGTTGCTCGGCCTCATGGCATCCTGCATTTTTCTGGTGCCAGAGGCCAGACTGAGAATGAGATCCTTCCAATGGGCCCTCAGAACTCAGTGGTCCCAATTCTCAGGGGATTTATGTCAGATCTTATGCAAGTCCCGAGCGCAGTTGCTCAGGATCTATTATGGTGGGCTTGCAACCACATCCTCAAGGGAGAATCTTTTTGGCAACCATGGCCGGAGATAACCGTAGTAACGGATGCCTCACTCACCGGGTGGGGAGCTCACACCAGCCATCTGACAATCAGCGGACGTTGGTCTCCATTGGAGTCCAAACTACACATCAACCTATTGGAGCTGAGGGCAATCAAATTGGCGTTGAAGGCCTTCCTGCCCTCTGTACAGGGAAAGAATGTCCTGATAATGACGGACAACACCGTGGCCATGTACTACCTCAACAAAAGAGGAGGCGCAGGATCACTTCCTCTGTGCAGAGAGGCAATGCAGCTCTGGTTCTGGGCAATACAAGAAGGAATCTCTCTATCGGCAGTTCACTTAGCCGGAGAGCAGAACACAGCGGCAGACGCTCTGAGCAGGCAGAGCACAGTCTCCCACGAGTGGGAGTTAGCTCAGGAAGTCCTTCTGAAAATCTTCGCCCTTTGGGGAACCCCTCAAGTGGATCTGTTCGCAACCACAGTAAACCGGAAGGGCGATCAGTATTGCTCAAGGGAATTTCCCCCGAGAGGAGCTCTAGGAGACGCGTTCGTGGTGGACTGGGATTTCCCCATGCTGTACGCGTTTCCTCCAGTCCCCGTGATTCCTCAAGTAATCAGGAGGTTGAGAAAGTTCAGAAAAACCATGATCCTAATTGCCCCGGACTGGGCCAGGAGGACGTGGTACCCGGACCTTCTGGACATGTCCATCTGCCCTCCAATATGTCTTCTACAAAGAGAGGATCTTCTCTAGCACAAGGAAGGTCAGGTTCTCCATCCAGAGGTCAAGACAGTCAACCTACAAGCATGGTTTCTGAGAGGTTGAGATACAAGAATTGGGATCTTCCGGATGACATAATGGAGATTTTGCTTTCGACCAGAAGGCCAGCAACAAAATCCTTGTACCGGTGTCGTTGGAACAAGTTCAGTAACTGGTGCAAAGATAGGGATGTGGACCCTTTTCAATGTGGCACCCGAATGATGCTTTCTTTCCTGTTACATCTAGCCAATCTGGGGCTCCAGATCGGAACAATCAAAGGATATCTTGCTGCGCTGTCCATTTTTAAGCGCTCCTCAGAAGAGGTTTCTTACTTTAAAATTCCATTAATCATACAGTTCTTGAAAGGACTTACCAATGCATATCCATCAATACCGTTTCATGTTCCAACTTGGGATTTAAACTTAGTTCTTAAATTCCTAACTTGTATACCATTTGAGCCTCTGCACTCCTGTACATTGAGGCTTTTAACACTAAAAACTGTCTTTCTTGTGGCATTAACACATTAACATCAGCCCGAAGGGTTAGTGAACTACAGTCTCTCTCATGTAAACCTCTATATACCACCTTTTACAAGGACAAGGTAGTTCTTAAGGTTAAACAATCTTTCTTACCGAAAGTAGTTTCTGACTTCCATTTGTCACAGAAAATTATTTTTACCAACATTCTATCCTCCTCCTCATTTGGGAAAAGAAGAGGAGAGATTGCATAGACTGGACCCCAAGAGGGCCCTCAGTTTTTACATTTCAAGAATGACAAAATTATGTCAAGATGACCAACTCCTTGTGGGTTACACAGGTCGTAAATTGGGGTTAGCAGTGACAAAACAAACTATATCCCGCTGGATCATTCTGGCTATATTGGAATGCTACAGATTAGCAGGAAAAGACCCACCGGATGGGCTACGTGCTCATTCCACTAGGGGATTGGCTACTTCTGCGGCTTTGAAGAGGGGAGTTACTGCAAAAGACATTTGCTCGGCTGCAACATGGGCATCAATGCATACCTTTATCAAGCATTACTGCTTAGATGCCTCCTCCAATCAGGGGTTATTTTCCAGGGCGGTACTTCACTCCGTCCATGAAAACAAAAACTAGCACTCCCACCTCCAAATTGATGACTGCTACAGGAGTCTATCACAAGATGAGGAATACGTGGGAGGGCACAATCCATTCGAAGAACAAGTTACTTACCAACTGTATAATTCTTTCGACTGGATGTTCCTCCCACTTAATCCTCATCGACCCTCCCAGCCTACCCCGCAGTACAGTTTACGTTTTCTTACACTTTTCTCTCATGATGGGCCTATCAGTCACAGCATACGCCTGGATGTTCCACGAGTATTTCCTCGAAAAATTAGAACTGAAGCCAACGGGCGCGGCTCGAGCTACTTATACCAACAGTGACGTCGACGCAGAATGGATCCCGTTGAGGGACAATCGACGCCACGACCTCGAGCACAGCGCCCTCTACTGAAAACATTTTTCTGAAACAGTGAAGCTGGCGATAACGAATTATCACAAGATGATGAATACGTGGGGGGAACATCCAGTCGAAAGAACGTTACAGTTGGTAAGTAACTTGTTCTTCGAGGGGATTTGGTCCTCCGATGTATTCCATATCTATGACAGGTAATGTCCACAGCTGTGCTGCTTCGGAAAATCTTTGGCGCCTGCGTCCTGCGTCGATGACGTCGATGCGCCGTCCCCGAGGACCTCCTCCGACGGCCGACGTCATCTGATGTGATAAGTAGGACGCACAACGCCCATAGCCTCAGTTCCGTTTTTTCCGCGAACGTGTTCGCTTGGTGAATCTCGGTATGCCTCGACTCGTTGGAGTTGCTGTTTTCTATTCTCGGTTCGTGAACCTGTTTGGTTGGTTGTGAAGACCTGTTCGTGGCGATGTCTTTCTCATCTTCGACCCAGCGTCCGGGCTTCAAGAACTGCGGGGACTGTGGGTCCAAGATGTCGGTCACGGACTCGCACGATGCCTGCCTCTGGTGCCTCGGGGAGGCCCACGATACGGACGACTGTGTCGACTGCCAGTCGCTCACTGCGAAGGCCTTGCGGGAACGCAAGAAGAAGCTGTCGGTAGGCCGGGTGTCTAAGCTCGGAAGTCGAGGTCTGCGGGGCTTTCGACCGATGACTCGAGGGGTGACTCTCCGCGTTGTCGTCGGAAGTCCGGTGGGTCTCCTTCCAGGAGTCGGTCGCGCCACTCCTCCGCCTCTTCTAGGCATTCCAGGAAGCGGCGGCATAGGTCGCCTTCCCCGTCCTCTTCTGAGGACTCCGCCCGTCGGCGGGTCGCTTATCCCACCATGCAAGCGACACCGGAGGAATGGGCTTCCTTCGGGAAGCAGATGCTAGCGATTCTAGAATCGCAGGGCACCGGTCCGTCCGCGCCTCCGAGTGGGGTCGGTCGGCACCGGTCAAGAGACACTGCCCGTACGCCTTCGGGCTCGGGTGGTCGGCACGGCTCGCCAGAGAGGTCCCGCTCGGACAAGGGTAGCCGGTCTCGCCATGCCCGTTCCAGGCCCCGGTCCTCGACGCGCTCGAGACCGCGTGATCCTGTGCCGTCTTCGAAGAAGACGTCGACGCCTGTGGCGCCGAGGTCATCGACGATTTCTCTCGAGGTTCCGTCTTCGAGGGGGTCGTCGACGCCGTCAGCGCCCAGGTTGTCGAGAGACACACTCGGAGCTCCGGCTTCGAGGACTGTGTCGACGCCGCAGATGCTGGAGGCGTTGCAGCTGACGTCGACGCCTTTTCTGTCGACGCCGGCGCCGACTCGTTCGGCGCCCTCGACACCTTTTCTGTCGACGCCGGCGCCAACTCGTTCGGGCCCTCGACGCCTTTCCAGGCGATGGTGTCGGAGGGGCCCCATGGCACGGGGTTTGCCCCAAAAAAGGCTATGGCTAAGGTCCGGCACTGCTTTGGTCCACAGAGGTCTTCCTCTCCTCACCTGGAGTACATTTCAGAGGGTGATGAAGGCTCTGATGGCAGCCTGGTTCCGGTTACGGTTCCAGATGACCTTATCTCGGGCCATATCCAGTTTGATGACCTAAGGTAGTCACTGCATGATGCCAGTGGACTAGACACCTCTCCGGAGGTGGAGTTTTGTCGGCCGGAGCCTGGCACTCATGCCCATTTGTCATATCGGCACCTTATGTCTCGGGTTACCGAGTACTTGGGTTGGTCAGCTCCCCCAGGGGAGTTCGTTCAGGATGATCTCACGGACATCCTTGATCTCGGTCCACCCACTGACCCGGTTTTGCCTTTTCATATGGCTCTGCAGAGAAGGGTGGTAGCGGCTTGGACTGCTCCGGAGAGTCTCCCGGCAGTGGGCAAGTCTGTCGCGAAAAAACCGTCCAGCCAGTAGCGACCCCTGCTACTTGTCTAGGCACCCCACCCTGGAGAGTTTGGTGGTGCAGGCGGCTACGGCCCCGGCAAAGCATGTGTCGTATCCTACCATCCCTCCGGATAGGGACGACAAACGTTTTGACGGCTGGGCGAAGAAAGTGTTTTCTTCTGGGGGTATGGCGCTTCAGGCGGCCAACTCCATATGTGCCTTGTCTCGTTTCACACACACTCTGTGGAACTGTGTTCATTGGTGGCTGAACATATTCCCGAAGGGGACGAATGGGATGGTTTCCTTGCTATGGTTCAGGATGGCAAGGATGCCATGTGTGAGGCCGTTCAGTCGGGTTTGGACTTGGCAGATTGTGTCAGCCGGTCCATGGCGGCGAGCACCGTAATGCGCAGGTTTGCGTGGTTGTGGAAGTCTGGGTTCGCTCCTGATGTGCAGTCCCGGCTCCTCAACATGCCCTTTGACGGTGAACACCTTTTTGGCAGCAAGGCTGACGAGAGCCTTGAGAGGTTGCAGACCTCCAAAGCTGCAGCGAAGTCGTTGGGCGCTGCAGTTCGCCAACCTCCGCCTTTTCGTCTTAGGGGACAGCAATGGAGGGGAGGTTCCTTTCGCTATTACTCGTCCTTCAGTAAAGCGAGAGGAGCTAGCAGTCAAAGAGGCCATCATAAGAGTGCCAGAGGTGGAAACAAAGGTACTCGAGGTGCCAAGGCCGCTCGGGCAGTTGCCTCTTTGCCCTCAGGCAACGCAGCAGCCGCTACCACTCAGTCATGAGGCCAGGTCCCATGGTTCGCCGGTTGGGGGAAGGCTGGCGCAGCATCTTGTAGAGTGGCAAGCCATTACTTCGGACTTGTGGGTTCTGGAGATCATAACCCACGGCTACTGTCTTCCTTTTCGGCAGAGGCCTCACGACAATCCACCAGGGAACCTCTCTTTGAAGTGTCCGGATCTGCTCCTTGCGCAGGAAATTCAAGCCCTGCTGGAGAAAGGCGCCATAGAGCTGGTGCCTGTAGCGGAGAGGAACAAGGGATGGTATTCCCCTTATTTTTTGATTTCAAAGAAAGACGGGGGATTGAGACCCATCATGGACTTGCGCGGTTTGAACAAACTCCTCAGGAAGGACAAGTTCAAGATGGTGACTCTTTCTCAAGTCCTCCAGGCCCTTCAACTTCAGGACTGGTTGGTGTCTCTCGACCTCAAGGATGCTTACTTCCATGTGCCGATCCATCCCAAGCACGAGAAGTACCTGAGGTTCGCAGTTGGCGACTCGCACTTTCAGTTTCGGGTCCTGCCGTTCGGATTGACCTCCGCCCCGAGGGTTTTCGCCAAGCTCATGGTGGTGGTGGCAGCGCATCTCAGGAAAGGGGGGATTCACGTCTACCCCTACCTGGATGATTGGTTGATCAGGGGGAGCTCTCCCGAGCAAGTCCTGGATCATCTGTCCGTCACCTGCCACTCCCTTCACAGGCTGGGCTTCTCCCTCAATTTAAAGAAGTGCCATTTGACACCAACGATGCGGCTCCAGTACATCGGAGCAGTGCTCGACACGTCCCAGGGGCAGTGTTTTCCTCCTCAGGTGAGGGCTCTTCACATTCAGCAGATGGTGCACAAGTTTCAGTTTGCCCAGAATCTCCCAGCGTCTGAGTTCTTGAGACTGCTCGGCCTCATGGCATCCTGCATTCTTCTGGTGCCAGAGGCTCGTCTGCGGATGAGATCTTTGCAGTGGGCACTCAAACTCCAGTGGTCTCAGTCCTCCGGCAGGCTGTCGGACCCTGTTCAGCTGCTGCCCTCGGTAGCCCGGGACCTTCTGTGGTGGGCCGTCGAGGGCAATCTGATGAAGGGGGCCCCATTTTGGCTGCCCTGGCCAGAGGTGACGATCGTGACGGACGCATCCCTCACGGGATGGGGAGCTCATGCCAACAAGCTGACAGTCAGCGGTCGTTGGTCTCCGTCGGAGTCCAGACTCCATATCAATCTGTTGGAGCTGAGGGCCGTCAGGCTAGCCCTGAAGGCTTTTCTGCCAACTGTGTGTGGAAAGAGTGTCCTGATTCTAATGGACAACACTTTGGCCATGCACTACCTCAACAAAAAGGGGGGGGCAGGGTCACTTCCGCTGTGCAGGGAGGCGATGCAGCTCGAGTTCTGGGCGATCCAGCAGGAAGTTTCGATCTCGGCGGTTCATCTGGCCGGAGACGACGACGAGACGGCGGATGCTCTGAGCAGGCAGATCACGATCTCTCACGAGTGGGAGCTGGCTCAGGAGATTCTCCTGGAGATCTTCGCCCTTTGGGGGACCCTCAAGTGGATCTCTTCGCCTCCAGTGTCAACCGGAAGTGCGAAAGGTTTTGCTCGCGGGAATTTCCTCCAAAAGGAGCCTTAGGAGACGCGTTCGTGGTGGAGTGGTCATTCCCACTGCTGTACGCGTTTCCTCCAGTTCCCGTCAACCCGCAAGTGCTGCAGAGGTTACGGAGGTTCGGTTCCCGGATGATCCTCATTGCTCCGGCGTGGGCCCGGAGGACGTGGTACCCGGACCTTCTAGACTTGTCCATCTGCCCTCCACGTCGTCTTCCCTACCGAGACGATCTGCTCTCACGGGAGGGGGGTCAGGTTCTCCATCCAGAGGTCAGATCCCTCAATCTTCACGCTTGGCTTCTGAAAGGTTGAGGTATAAGGATTGGGACCTCCCTGAAGACGTGATGGAGGTGTTGCTCTCGGCCAGGAGGCCGGCAACTAAATCTCTGTACTGTTGCCGTTGGAGAAAGTTCTGCGACTGGTGCAGAGTTCAGAATGTGGATCCTTTTCAATGTGACATTCCCATGGTTCTGTCTTTTTTGCTTTCTTTGGCCCACCGGGGCTTGCAAGTGGGGACCATTAAAGGTTACCTGGCGGCGCTGTCCATATTTAAGTGCTCGTCTGAAGAGTGTTCCTATTTCAAAATTCCTTTAATTTCGCAGTTTCTGAAAGGGCTCACTAATGTGTTCCCTCCGTCACCTTTTCTGGTGCCAGGCTGGGATTTGAACCCTGTTCTTAAGTTTCTTATGGGTGCTCCGTTTGAGCCTTTACATTCTTGCCCTTTGAGGCTGTTAACTCTGAAAACTGTGTTTCTGGTTGCGGTTACTTCCGCTCGCAGAGTGAGTGAGTTACAGGCACTTTCAGTTAAGCCACCCTTCACTATGTTTCACAAGGACGGGGTTGTCCTTAGAGTTCGTCCTCCTTTTCTTCCGAAGGTGGTTTCGGAATTTCATTTGAGCCAGAAGGTTGTTCTTCCGGCGTTCTATCCTCCTCCACATCCTGGTAAGGAAGAGGAGAGGCTCCATATGCTTGATCCTCGGAGAGCATTGAGCTTTTATATTTCGCGCATGTCCTGGGTCAGAGTGGACGAACAACTTTTCATTGGATACGCTGGAAAGCGTTTGGGACAAGCTGTGACGAAACAGACTTTGTCTCATTGGATTATTTTAGCTATCTCCGAGTGTTACCGCTTGGCGGGTAAGGACCCTCCGGCTGGCTTGCGGGCCCATTCTACCAGAGGAGTGGCTGCGTCTACTGCCCTGCAGAGGGGAGTGCCTATTCGTCACATCTGTGATGCAGCCACCTGGGCTTCAGTACATACTTTTGTACGTCACTAGTCCCTTGATTCCATCAGAGGGCAAGATCTGGCCTTTGGCAAGGCAGTTCTCTATTCCGCAATTTGATTGGGCATGCTAAATTTGTATTATAAATTCTTTCCCACCTCCTTGCTTGGTACTGCTTTGGGAGTCTGTCATAGATATGGAATACGTCGGAGGACCCAATCCCCTTGAAGAACAAGTTACTTTCTTACCTTGTAACGTTCTTTCTATGGGATGGTCCGACGACGTATTCCATATCGCTGCCTTCCCCGCTGCAGAATTTCTTTTGCGATTGCAGCTTGCGTTCCGCAAGGCCTTGTGTGTCTGACTGGCAGAATACTGGTGGCACACGTTCTGGGAAAAAACTATAACTGATGCTATGGGCGTCGTGCATCCTACTTATCACATCGGATGACGTCGGCCGTCGGAGGAGGTCCTCGGGGACGGCGCATCAACGTCATCGACGCAGGACGCAGACGCCAAAGATTTTCCGAAGCAGCACAGCTGTGGACATTACCTGTCATAGATATGGAATACGTCGTCGGACCATCCGATCGAAAGAACGTTACCAGGTAAGAAAGTAACTTGTTCTTCTCTCCCTTCGCGCTGCAAGTAGGGTGGTTGTTACAAGGGCCACATTCAGATCTTCCACTTGGAATGGATTGTGTCCTCCCATGTATTCCTCATCTTTGATATTATATCTCATCAGCTTTGCTGGTTCGGAAAACAAATTCTCGGCAGAGGGCGCTGTATGCGATGACGTCGTGGTGTTGCATCAATATCACTCGATCCGTCGACCGTCAATGTCATCGTCAATACAAGTAGCGCATGCAGCGCCCGTTCTCTTGAGTTATGTTTTCCGAAAGCTTTTGCTTAAAGTGTTTAATGGCACGCTTCTTTTCTCTATTTGTGATGATGCTTATTTGAAACACTTTGTAATTAAGGACGTTTATGTTTTTGAGGACTGTATTCCTGATCTATGTTTTATGATTGTCTGGTGTTTTATCGGTTTTATGCTGGAATATTATTTTCTTAAATTTTATTAAAGGTTTGTTTCAAACCAAAGACAAATAAAAAATAAAAAAAATTAAAATGGTGCGCTTCAGTTTTCTTCACAGAAAATGTCTTCATCTTTGACTCCTTCGACCCCTAAGTCTGGATTTAAGAAATGCTTCGACTGCGGGTCGAAGATGTCCATTACCGATCCTCACCGAGTCTGCCTGTGGTGTCTGGGCTCCGGGCACCGTACCGATGACTGCGGGTGTTGTTAGGCCATGACAGAAAAAGCTCTCGGGGAGCGCAGAGGTAAACTGGCGGTGGGGAGCGGTGCTTCGGAGTCTTCTTCAAAGAAAGATAAAAAGTCTGGTGAACCTTCATCCCGGCGTAAAAAGTCAAAGGGGTCCCAGTCGAGGAGACGACCGAGGCAGTCTTTGTCTTCTTCATCAAAGAAGGCGAAGAAGAGACGCCATTGGTCTCCCTCTTCATCTTCCGATTCCTCTACTGAGGTAATCCAATGCCCTACTAAATCTGATTCCCCTGGAAAACGGAAAGCGTTCAAATCTGAAATGATGCAGATTTTCGAGAATGTGGTCTCGACCCCCTCGAAAGAATCGCGCAAGAGCCATGCCCTAGTCGCTCCTTCAGATGATTTAAGGAAGTCGAAGGCTACTACTTCGAAGCCAAGCATTAAGCCGGCAAAATACGTTGAGAAAGTTCTCGACCCGATGACAAGTCGTTGAGGACGTCGACTCAGAAATCGAGTTCTTCTTCGACACCTTAGAAGAAACACAAGTCGTCAAAGAACTTGACGTCTTTGTCGACTCCATCTAAGTCAAACATTTTGATGCCGAACTCGACGACGGTGCAGAGTAAGCCGGCTCCATTGCCGAAGCTGCCTTCGACACTATCGATGGTCACTTTATATGATATGTTATGATATGATAGTTTATTTATATAGCGCCCGTACACAATGTGTTTCAAAGCGCTTCAAGACAATGGAAGGGAACAAGGGAAAATACAATGACATTCTTACAGGCCATGAACAGTAAGGATGTGAAATTAACTATCGTACTTGGCCTGACGACATTTCAGATAGTGCAAGAGCTAAGACATAGATAAGGAAGGGATGGGGGGAGAGTGAAGGAAATGGAAACAGACAGGCAACTACCGTACTACCCCTGACGACATTTCTGGTAGAGCCGGAGAAAAACAAAAGGTGAGGGAGAGGGGTGCAGAAAGGGAGGGGAGGAACAAAACAAGCCACTATCGTACTAAGCCGACAACATTTCAATTAGTGCTGGATAGGGGGTGGGGTGTACAGTAAGTTGAGGTGGGAGGAGACAGACGAGGTTGCTATCATACTAGGTCCAGAGACCATTCTGATAGAGTAAGTGCATAGAAGAAAGTAAGGGGAGGTGGGGAGGAGATAGGATAGGGGAGAGGAGGGGAGAACAGAGAGTAAGCAGTCAAAAAGAGGGGACAGGGAATACAATTGCAGAAGTCAGTAGTAGCACATAATGTTGCAAGCCAGGATACAAGATGAAGACGGGAACAGCATGATTCAGGGCCACCATGAGTACAAGATGCAAAGGAAGTCCAGCATGAGAGTTGATAAAGGGTGATGCACCGTGAATCAATGAAGTCCATAAAAGTCAAATCCAGCATTGGCCACAAGACGGTGATGGTGAAACCAGAATGTATCAGGACAGACTCCTGCAGAAGTAGGCTGGAGGGGATCAGGGGGGACGCCAGGTAGATGAATCAAGTAAAACGAGCAATGTCTGTGTGAGAGAAGGGGGGCACAAGGGAACATCACGTGGGGACCAGAGGGGGGGGGTGGCCTGTGGGGACAGAGGGTGTAAACACATTTTGATGCATGCTAACCTGCTGTCTGAGCAGGGGGTTGGCCCCTGGGTCCTCCAGGTCCGAACAGGTCCAAACAGGAATTGCCCTTTTCTTTGTTTGCCCTTCGTTTGGGACGCCCAGGCGAGAGATGGCCTTGATCTAAGAGTTAAGTGCAAGAAGGAAGAGGCAGGCAAGCAGGAAGGCACCCGGTGGGCGGGGCTTAGGCCAGGTGACCTAGATCCACTTGCACCTGCTCTCCAGCTGCAAAGGAAAAGAGGCTGGAGAGGTCCTTAAGTAGGGAAAAGAGCGGCAAGCAGGAAGGCACAAGGTGGGCAGGGCTCGCTAAGTGGTGAAAAAGAGTGGCAACCAGGAAGGCACCAGGTGGGCAGGGCTTAGGCCAGGTGACCTAGATCCAATTGCACCTGCTCCCCAACTGCAAAGGAAAGGAGGCTGGAGGGCTCCTTAAGTAGGGAAAAGAGCGGCAAGCAGGAAGGCACCAGGTGGGCAGGGCTTGCTAAGTGGTGAAAAAGAGCGGCAGCTGGGAAGGCACCAGGTGGGCAGGGCTTAGGCCAGGTGACTTAGATCCAATTGCACCTGCTCCCCAGCTGCAAAGGAAAAGAGGCTGCTGGAGGGCTCCTTAAGTAGGGAAAAGAGCGACAAGCAGGAAGGCACCAGGTTGGCGGGCTTGCTAAGTGGGGAAAAGGGTAAGGGTAAAGGCCTTGACTTTGTCAAGGCCTTTACCCATTCCGGACAAGGTTTACAGACCTATTCCGGTGAGACTTTACGTCTGTATCCTCAATATATGAGTAGGAGATGAAGAGGAAGAGGATTCCCCTCCTTTTGGATTGCAATTTGGCACTTGGAGGAGCTCATTAATGAAGAATCCAAAATGAGATACCTTTATGACCCTCTCCAGTTGGCTAGTGGTCTTGACACCTCGCCAGAGCTGGAATTTGGCAGACCCGACTCTTCTGAGCAAGCAGATAACACCTATAGGAATCTCATGAATAGGGCAACAGAGTATATGGGCTGGAGCAGAGCTTCTCCTATCTTTGACTGATCTCTTGGACCAAAGTCCTCAGAAGGACCCAATTTTACCCTTCCACAAAGTCCTTCAGGGGAAGGTTGCTGCAAATTGGGTTGCCCTGGATTCTGGACCTGCTGTTAACAGGAACTTTGCTAGGAAGCACAGACCTACCAGCAGCGATCCAGAATACCTCACCAAGCCCCCCACACCTCAGAGCTTGGTAGTTCAGGCTACCACTTCAACCAGGCAATCTGCTTATCCCTCTATACCCCAAGATGGAGATGACGAGAGCGTAGATGCCTGGGCACGTAAGATTTTCACGTTCGGCAGCATGGCCTTGAAATCTACTAATGTCTCTCAAGGTTCACTTATACCCTGTGGGACTGTATTGCCATGACAGCTGATCACCTCCCGGAAGGCGAAGAAACAGGCGGCTTCCGGGCTATAGTTAAGGATGGAAAGGAGGCAATGGGAGAATGTCTCCAGTCAGGATTGGATATTGCTGACAGCATCAGCAGATCCATGGCTGCTAACACCGTACTGGGCAGATTTGCCTGGTTGAGGAAGTCGGGGTTTGCACTGGATGTGCAAGCCAGACTACTCAATATGCCCTTTGATGGCTCGAGGTTGTTTGCGGATGAGAATCTGGAAAAGCTGCAGACCTGCAAGGCAGCAGCTAAATCCTTTAGCACCTCCATTCGACAACCTCAACAACAGCCCTATTCAGGCTCATCTTGCTGGAGGGGTCGTCCTTTTCGTTTCTATTCCTCATTTGGAAGGGGAAGAGGACAGGCTGGACAAAGGGGACAAAAAAGATTCCCTTGTGGTGGACGAGGAAGAGGTGCTAAATCAGCAGCAGCAGATTTACCCTCAGCCGCTGCTGCAGCCACCTCTAAGCCACTCTGAGGTCTTGACCCACAAGACCCCGGTGGGGGCAGAATCTTTCAGCATCTGAACGAATGGCGGGGCATTACTTCAGATGCTTGGGCACTGGAAACAGTGTCCCAGGGTTACTGCCTTCCTTTTCAAAAAAGGCCTCAAGATCATCCACCGGGATCCAACTCTGTCAAAATTATGGATCCGCTCCTTGTGCAGGACATTTTAACCCTGCTAGAGAAAGGTGCAATAGAACATGTACCTGTAGCGGAGAGGAACAAGGGTTGATATTACCCCTACTTTCTTATCCCAAAGATGGACGGAGGATTCAGACCCATCTTGGACTTAAGAAACTTGAACAAGTTCCTCAGGAGGTACAAGTTCAAGATGGTAACCGTTTCTCAGATCCTTCAGGCTCTCCAACTCCAAGACTGGTTGGTATCATTGAACCTTCAGGATGCTTACTTTCTTGTGCCAATCCATTTCAAGCACAGAAAGTACCTCAGGTTGGCGGTTCTCATTATCAGTTTCGAGTTCTGCCAATCAGGCTGACCTTCACTCAAGGGTCTTCACCAAGTTGATGGTGGTAGTGGAAGTGGTAGTGGCAGCAAGTCTCAGGAGAGGGGGCATTCACATCTACCCCTACCTGGATGATTGGCTGATCAGGGCTCGTTCACCCGAACAAGCCCAAGAACATCTCGGTAGACTGGGCTTCTCCCTCAATTACAAGAAGTCCCATATGATACCATTCCAAAGACTCCTATTCATTGGAGCAGTCCTGGATACTTTCTCAAGAGGTGAGAGCTCAACACATTCAGCAGATGGTAACAAAATTCCAGAATGCCTAGCATCTTCCGGCCTTCGATTTTAGGAGGTTGCTCGGTCTCATGGCATCCTCATTTTTCTGGTGCCAGAGGCCCGGTTGAGAATGAAATCCTTTCAATGGGCTCTCAGGACTCAGTGGTCCCAATTCTCAGGGAAAATGTCAAACCAACTGCTGGTTTCGAGCAGAGTTGCTCAGGACCATCTATGGTGGGCTTGTAAAGACAACATTCTCAAGGGAGAATCTTTTTGGCAACCATGGCAGAAGATAATGGTAGTGACGGACGCCTCACTCACGGGGTGGGGAGCCCACACCAACGAACTGACAATCAGTGGTCGTTGGTCTCCATCGGAGTCCAAACTACATGTCAACCTGTTGGAGCTGAGGGCAATCAGGCTAGCACTGAAGGCCTTTCTTCCATCTGTACAGGAAAGAACATCCTGATAATGACGGACAACACAGTAGCCATGTACTACCTCAACAAGAGAGGAGGTGTAGGGTCACTACACTGTGCAGAGAGGCAATGCCGCTTTGGTTCTGGGCAATACAAGAAGGAATCTCTCTATCGGCAGTTCACCTAGCCGGAGAGCATAACACGTCAGCGGACGCTCTGAGCAGGTAGAACAGTCTCCCACGAGTGGGAACTAGCTCAGGAAGTCCTTCAAGAGATCTTCACCCTTTAGGGAACCCCTCAAGTGGAGCTGTTTGCGACTGGTACAAACCAGAAGTGCGAACTGTATTGCTCCTGGGAATTTCCCCAAAGAGGAGCTTTAGGGGTCACGTTCGTAGTGGACGGGGAATTTCCACTCCTGTACGTGTTTCCTCCAGTCCCCGTCATCCCTCACGTGATCATAAGGCTGAGAAAGTTTGGACAATCCATGACCCTAATAGCTTCGGGTTGGGCCAGGAGGATGTGGTACCCGGACCTTCTGCACATGTCCATCTGCCCACCAATACATCTTCCATAAAGAGAGGATCTTCTCTTGCAAGAGGAATGTCAGGTTCTCCATCCAGAGGTCAAAACACTTAGCCTTCACGCATGTTTTCTGAGAGGCCGAGATACAAGGATTGGGACCTCCTCGATGACATAATGGAGACTTTGCTTTTGGGCAGAAGGCCAGCAACCAAATCCTTTTACCGGTGTTGTTGGAATAAATTCAGTAACTGGTGCAAGGATAAGAATGTGGATCCATTCCAATGTGGCACACCTATGGTGCTATTTTCCCTGTTGCATTTAGCCAATCTGGGGCTCCAGATTGGAACCATAAAAGGATACCTGGCAGCGCTGTCTATTTTTAAGCGCTCCTGTGAAGAGGTCTCCTATTTCAAAATACCCTTGATTGTACCATTTCTGAAGGGACTTACTAATGTGTACCCTCTAGTCCCATTTCATGTACCTGTTTGGGACCTAAACTTTGTTTTAAAATTCCTGTCATGAATCCTATTCGAGCCTTTGCATTCATGTACTTTAAGGCTCCTAACATTGAAAACAGTCCTACTTATTGCAATAACATCAGCCCGCACAATAAGTGAGTTGCAGGCTCTTTCTTGCAAGCTTCCTCATACCATTTTCCATAAGGACCAGAGGCGTAGCCAGGATTGTATAGCACATGGGGCCTGAAGCTAATGTAGTTGGGCCGAGTGCACTGACAAAAATATCTGTAAATGCCCACACAGTGCTGCTGAGTGGGCATTTACAGATTTTGGGTGGGCCTTGCCCATCAGACCCTGCCCCGCCTACGCCTCTGATAAGGACAAAGTTATCTTAAGGGTAAAACCATAATTCCTACCGAAGGTAGTCTCTGACTCCCATCTGTCGCAGAAGATAACGCTACCAGCATTTCATCCGCCTCCTCCTCCTCCTCATGCAGGCAAAGAGGAAGAGAGACTTCATAGGCTAGACCCAAAAAGGGCTCTAAGCTTTTACAAATGGCTAAATTTCGGCATGATCAACTTTTCATTGGGTATACCGGCCCAAATTGGGCCTGGCAATCACCAAACAAACTATATCCAGGTGGATCATACTGGTCACTGGAGAATGTTGTAGACTTGCGGGTAAGGACACGCAGGTAGGGCTAAAAGCTCATTCCACTAGGGGCATGGCAACGTCTGCGGCTCTCTCACGGGGTGTCCCAGTAAATTACATCTGTGCAGCAGCCACTTGGTTGTCCATTCATACATTATTCAAACACTACTGCTTAGACTCTTCCTCTACTCAAGGAAGACTTTTTGCTAAGGCCGTTCTCCATTCAGTCCATGACTACATTAATTGATACTCCCACCTCCAAATTGTCACTGCTTTGGGAGTCTATCAAAGATGTGGAATACGTGGGAGGACACAATCCATTCGAAGAATAAGTTCCTTACCCCAGGTAACGTTCTTTCAACTGGATGTTCCTTCCACGTATTCCTCATCACCCCTCCCAGCCTATCCCGCTGTACAATTTACATGTATTACACTCTGCATTTTCTTAGAGCTTGCGGTCTTGGGTACGCGTGGTTAATTCCTCGAAAAAGTAGAATAGAAAAACAGAACTGAAGCCAACGGGCACTGCATGGGCTATTTGTACTGACAATGATGTTGACGTTCAGAATGTTTTTTACTGAAGCAGCAAAGCTGATGAGATGTATCAATGATGAGGAATATGTGGGAGGAACATCCAGTTGAAAGAACGTTACTTGGGTGAGTAACTTGTTCTTCGGTAACATGGAAGACAGCCTAACCCATCTGAAGTTACTATGCCTCCCACCAACATTTAGCCTCTGTTGTTTGTTACTAGAATCTTTGGCCACTAGAGGCAGCCAACATCAAAAATCATTTTGGTAGGAAAGAAAAAGGCATACTTGCTGCTCAGGTCTCCCTTTCAATAGGGATCCTGTAACTAGTCTGGATGCTGAAAGATCAAAGTGAGCGAGCCACCAGCGACCCTTAGTGAAGCTATGCCAATTTGAGACATACTTTAACATTAGCTCTATAGATGTACTGAGCTGCATTTATCACAGGAAGCCCAAATAGAGCAACAATATAGGGGTAGCAAGTTTCCATTTTCTCTCAGACTATTCTGCCCCATTCCCTGCTCGGTCTCCTGTGCCCTGTGTGATGAGTCCTGTTATGTCCTCACAGAATCCCTGCCTAAAGTCTCCTCCCAGGTGGCAAGTGAAAGGCACACTCTTCCTGATCCTAACGCTGGGGTTGGTATTTGCCTTGTGGATCACCTGAGAGGAGAAGGCCACCAGGGGAAAGGGTGACTCCGTTAGAAGAGACGCAGTATTCATCTTCTCTGGATGGTGAGACTTCAATAATACAGAAATACATAATGGCGTGCTGCCATAGTCAGGCTCCCCTTTCCAAAAGCACTCAAAAGTGTTGGTAGAAAAAGCCCTTATGGTCAACATGGGAATGGAACATATAAGGATCAGAAAGTCAATACCATTACTTCTGATATAATAATAATAGATTATTTATTGTGGTTTATTTCAATTAAGAACTTTACACAAACATTCAACAATCCATCAAACAATATAGAATAAAACATCTACAACAGTCGCTATACCATTAAAATCCAGATAAAACACATATCACAATAGCACATAAGTTGTTAAAACAATTAAAACATGCAGTGCATATCTAGGTCTATATGAAGACCAACATCTGAGCTGCCAATTTCGTTGCTTTACATTCACAGTCAATTATTTATTGAAATGAGTTGTTTATTTTACACCTTGAGGGTCCTGAGGGGGATTTCCAAATTCCAACATTCTCCCAATAGATACTCTGGAGTCTGTCCAAGGGCCATGCAGTCAGTAGGTGGTGAAGATTAAAATAAAATCTAAATAGATTGTGAGCACAGTCATTTATCATATTGGGGGATTATAAAAATATGTGCACATTAGGGCATTAGGAAATTGAGGCATAATATAAACAACCCTCTAACTCATTCATCAAAGTATAAGAAGGTCTAGCTTTAGTCTTCTCATAGACTTAGACATCGTCATTAATGAGGTTGATGAACTAGCTATATATACACCATGCATGGATTTGAATAAGTGAAACCATCACATTCCGTCAAGTTGATCTCCCATCATTCTTTCATACATCCTGTGAAATCGCACGCATGTCATTATCAGATTATCCGTTATTACCATATTCACTCCAAAAGGAGTGTTTATGTTGGCTTAGTTCACATAAAAAGCAGACTGAGTGCAGAGTTAGACCAAATATACCCTTCTAGACCAGGAAGGATTGCACGTGACACCATACTCGTAGGAGTGCAATTTTTTGTTTAATGGAGTCAGTATTCAAGCACCTGTCCCAAAAAGAGTCAGTGAGAATAGCCTCATACCTATGCACATGACTCCCAAAGTTAGTCATGTATATAGCCCAGCCGAGAACCAGACCCAGCCGAGAACCTGTCATTGTGCGCACTGGTAACTGATTTGTGCAGAGTTTGAGTATTAAGGTCCTAATGGCCGGATCTGGACAAAGCACAAGTAGGGTTGCGTTTTACAGTAGCCGTGGACCACATTTGACACTGCCTCATATCCTGTTAAATTGGCCAAGTGTATATATTTCTTACACTAATCCCATCTGACACATTTTTTTACAAAGAATTTCTTTAAATGAATGTATGGAGTGCCTAAGCTAAAATTAGGGGACCAGCTAATCTCGTCGAATATCTCAGTTTATGATTGAAAATTGGATCCTGTGAGAACTTTTTCTGAATTGAGATTCCTACTAACTGCCGCCAACAGATCACATCCTGGGTTAGAACGGGACTCTAAATAGAAACACCCTTTTGCCAGACTTGCCATGCCCCCCAAAGAGGAAAGACCCAGTTCCAGGCGTAGATATTCCATCGAGCATGATGGGCCCAGGTTCAGCATCACTCGCCAGAATAAACCTTCCAGGATGTTTAGCCAGGAAAAGTTCTGCATGGCCAATGCTTCGAGTCCATACCACAACGATGGAACAAAGCATTGTTCATAGAGCAGAAGAATCCTGGTCAGTGAGTAACCTGCACGACCACCAGCAAACTTACATGCCTGCATTACCTCTGATATGATTCCCACCCTGAAAACAAGAATCAACCATTAATTACTTTAAAGCCCTCTTCTAAAAGTACTTTTCATAAACCAAGTGAGCTAGATAATGTTAAAACTGAGGGCTTTAAAATAAAAAGAAGCCCATACATTAGGGACTTCAAGTGCCATAATGCCGTAGGTACTGTGACCTGGAAGAGGGGCTTATAAGCACAGAACTGCAGTATACAGTCTAGTGTGTCTGATGACCCACACCTGAGCGGTACCTTTGGCAATTTAAGACCCCTTCAGGTGCAGGCCATTAGAAATAGTGAGAAGAAGTGGTATAAGCGGTTGCAGGAGCAGTTGGAAAAGCAGTAAGCAGCTCTGTATGCAGCGGGGTCAGCGGAATGAAGACGCCGGGACCACCGATGTTTGTGTAGCGGATTATGAGGCAGAGAGAGTCGCAGGAGTGAGAAGCCTAAACTGCAGAGATCGCTCAGCGGGAAGCGTTGAAGTAACATGCTGCCGCATAGGAGCCAGAAGCTCTCTGTTACATGTTCTCAACTCCAGTGGCTGTCGAGCATCAGAGAACACCAGGAGCAATGCAGGCTCCTTCGGTGAGAGACGTAGGACACAGCAACCCAACCAGAGTTGTCGGAAGCTACGAATGTGAAGACAAAGAAGTTAAGTATGCCTGTGATAGGTGAACCCTGTGTTCTCCATGAAAGACCTCTTGCTTTGTGTAGTTGTTTTGAATGCCGAACTAATGAAAGAAAGTATTTTTGCTACACACCTTATGTTAAAAGGGAACAAGAGGAGGAGGTTTACAGTTATCATTGCCAAAGCCAGGGGAGACAATATTGAGGCCAAACTGTAACCCATATTTCCAAAGGCAAGAGGGAGGCAACATTGAAGCCAAACTGTAACCCATATTTCCAAAGTCGGGAAATATTGAAACCAATAACAACCAGCTTTGGCTAAACCAAAGAAAGAATGTTACAGAGGGAAGGGGAAACAATTCCCATCAATGGGTGTTGTATTCGTAGGGAAGAAGTTGTAAAGCTCAAAGTTACTGAAAAGACTTTGCTAATGTTTGAAGTGAACCTCCTCACAGAGTACTTGAAGTAGTGATAGTTTTATCCTGGCAGGCGAGTATACCAGAAAAGGGATTGTTAGTGGTAGCCATGGCAGGTTAGTGAACCAGGAAGGAGATATTGAAGTACTACATTGTGATACAAGGTTGTGGTGGAACGAAAGTGGCAAGGCCACAGGAGTGTTTGATGAACTGTGGTAAAACCACCCTGACGAAAACATAGTTGTGTTTATAAAGAAGAATTGTGAAGTAGTTGTGTTTTCCAAAGAGGAAAAGTTCTTTTGAAACATTCATTGGATGTATGAAACAAAGACATTTAATTTGATAAGCAGGAGCTTGTAGAAACCTATTTCGTTAAGTGATGAATTTTGTATAATCCAGGTGCCAAGTTAAACAGAACTTGAAAGGAACTTTGGGGTATCTTTGAAGTGGATTTTAACCATTGAAAAGAAAGATTTTAGAAAATCCTGCTTTAATCTTGGGGAAGGGGATCCAATGCTGGTTACAAGGATATTTTGGTTGTATAGCATGCGTTTGAATACAATTGTTATTTTGTTGAACTTGAACAGCTATATCAATTCCTGTATGATTTTGTTATATATATAAGTGTAAGGGAGAGAGATTTTTTGAGATGTTTTGATGTTGGAGTGTTTCCTTTAGTCTTAGTTTTATAGACAGGGAAGAATTTGTTAGGTTAGGTAATGCAAGGTGTTTATCTCACCCTTATGATTTAATATGTCTACTTGTGAAAAACCTTTACCAAGTTGTCTGCCTCGCAATTCTGACACCTCACACCTGGCGCTTGACCATGGAACTTCCCAGGGACTGCCCAGTTGACGGAGCTCAAATCCATTCATGTCCCTCCAGGCTCCTGCATGGCCACGAGCAGACTTCGCCTCCAGACTTCGCCTCCTTTCCTGAGATTCAGCAGAATGTCCCCATTTTAAAATGGCAATATTGTTATTTGACAAAGTTAGTTTTTGTTCCCAGCTTCCAAAAGCAAAACATTTCCACTTCAAAATTGTTTCTGGATCCATGACGCCTAACATGTTTAGAATTACCTTTAAAAGATTATAAACGGGGATGAGAGTTCACTTTTTCCTTCACTCAAAAATTCCTGGTATTAGCTCCATTTTGTTACCCTCATTTTAGTTAAGCATTCAGAATGTATTTTTAAAATAATAATTTGGATACTTTTTAGATAAAATCCCAAATATTTTTAGCTTCATTCATTTGTAATTGTTTTAACAATCTAAAAACCTATTCACTTAAAAATAAAAACCGCTCTTGTAACTATTTCAACTATTTCACAAAAAAGTTAATTAACCATACTTGTTTTGAAAATCTATTTCCCAAATAATGTAACTAATAATATTCTTAAAAACATGTTTTAACTATCCAAAATGCTATTAAACCTTGTAAATAACCAATTGACAATTGCAACTTGTTTAAATGTCCTATATAGCATGTCTACTTTTTAACTAATTGTCCCAGCACATTTAAAACTCATATAATAAATGGTACACCCACCGTTTTCTAAACTCCGAAGTAGGTTTTAGCCATTCTAACTAATTACTCCAACTGTTTGTAACTCACATTGCATACATATTTACTAAGTCAGGTGCACTCTACAGAGCACGCAACATCTAGGTCTCCTTCCAACCTCTGTATTCAGGGATGTATATACAATATTTGGCAACAAAATGGCAGTCCTTTTGCTTCAAAAACGTTTCTCCAAAAGTTTATCTGGGTCTCTCCCTGGCGTGCCAGTTTCTAGGTGCACAGCGGCTCACATAGGTGAGGTCCTCAATGATCCTTCCTTATTGACCACTGCATATAGCCCTGTCAAATGTTGCAGATATTTGCGTTGAAGTTCCAGGCTTTGTCACAGAAAGGCACATAGTTCCTCTGGAGGTGAGGTATGTCAGGACGGTCACTATGTTCCAGGTTGTTGTCCATCTCGCTTTCCTGTTCCAGATGCCAATCTGAAGGTCATCCAACCCAGTCTTACTTTAGCTTTTATCATTTCAATGCTCACTCGTGCCTATGGGCCTGTTTATAAGTTTAACCCTTGAGCTGGCTCCCTACTATATTCCTCACTATTCTGCCACAAACATGTTCCTCCGCCCACTTTTCCCAGAAAATGGGTTTACTGTTCAGTTGGTTTTCTTTCTGGCTATAGTTGTCCGAGCACATCCTCTCGAATGTCCTGCTCCTTCCTGCCCCTTAATAGCATTCCTCCTTCCCTGCCCTCCTCCTTCCTCTCTGCAGGTTTTCTGCCTCTCTTACCCTCTGTTCACCTCCTACAGCCTCTTTTCTCTCTCTCCTTTGTGAAGCTCTCCTCCTTAGTATTCTCCTCCTCCAACCTCTTCTGTACTGCCCACTCATGAACCTTCAGCTCTCTGCCTGTCCACCTCCTGCAGCTCTCTTCACTTCATCTCCTCCAGCACCTGCAGTTATGTCTGCACCTCTGCCTCCTCATGAGCCTTCAGGTCTCTGCCTGTCCACCTCCTGTAGCTCTATTCCCTTCCACTAACTCCAGCACCTTTAGTTCCTTCTGCACCTCAGCCTCCTTGTGAACCTTCAGCTCTCCGCACCACTGCCTTTCCCCTGCTTGCTGCTCTGCTACTCCAAACACCCTCTCCCTCTATCTCTGCCTAGGCTTTTTTAGAGCTTGGCTTTCTCTCCCTGTGCCGGGTCTGGGCCCGGCTTTTGTCTGTGACTTGTATGTGTGTCTGGTACTCGTTTCTGGCTAGGAATTGGTTACAATGTGAGACTTCAGAGATTCCCTTGCTGGGTACTTAACCCTTTAAGGGGCCAGTCCACTATCATTTCGCACATGCGTGGGGAAACACATACACAGAGTTCGGGAAGGTGAGGCCATGGGCCCTGCAACTCCTGGGTCCTGATGTCAGGCCACTACTTTCACGGGAGATAGGTTGAGCCAGGGATTGAAACTGTGACTGACTAATGTCAGTACATATATTTCACAGATCCACATGAAAACAAGCTGTGGCTTGTCTCTGCCTCTTATGCTAGATCCTTTAAGGGCAGTAGTGGGTGTACATTCAATGTGGCAGTCCTTCCCACACCATTCTGGAACCCGAGATCACATAGCAGATGGTGGGGCTCAGCCGTTTGTCCTCCCACACACACCTTGATGGCATGGCATGGGAGCTAATTTCTATTGCAAGGCTGTAGCTGGGAGGCAGTAGAGCAGAGTACAGTGCAGGGAGAGGATGCAGTAAACGGCTGGAAGAGGACGGTTTAGGAGAGGATGAGAAAGGTTTGAACAGGATTCAGCATCAGTACCTGACCAGATGTTCTTTGAATAAGAGTCTTGATTTCTTTCCTAAAATTCATGAGGGAGAATGCCTTACTGCTGAGCATGGTTATGTGCCAATGTAGAAGGGGCATACTATCAGAAGACTTGCTTCCCTCTTTTCATCTATTTTCCGTTTTCCAGCCTGATAATCCCAAGGCTTCTTTTTTCCTTAAATAACTTTCCTAACTTTTTAAGTGACCTCCCCAAATCGCCTTAAACTTCCTTAAAGCCCTAAATAGATTGGCTACAATGAAAATAGTTTTTAAATCACAGGTGGCATCAACACCAGTTTTCTGATGCACACCAATCTATTTTTTGCAAGGAGGGACAATTATGTCAAGCGCTTAATTAATGGCCATTTGTATTGAATACCAGTGAATCATTTAACTTTTCTGAAGATATGCACTTTGGTAAACGATTGTGCTAAATTAAGATCTAGCTGACAATCAGGAAACGTTCCCTGCATGTCATGAATGCATACGTTCATTTTTTTGTTGCTTACATCAGACATATACTCCCGTAGTGATGCAGTTCTTTAAATACTTTGAATAGTGCAGGTGATTTGTCCTCCCCGCCACCTTGACAAAGTCGTCAAAATCCTCCACCCACTCCAGCCATTGCGGGCCTTTGTCATTGTGGGGCATCAATGTGAAAGGGAGCGCTTTTGGAGGATTGCTGCCCTGGAGTTGGATGCCATGGTGGCCTGTGGTGCCCCTGCGTCCTGTGCTGCTTGCTCCATCGTGGGAAGGTCTGGGCTGAGTAGGTGGAACGGTGCCCTGTGACAGTGCAGGCACCATCTACTATGGATGCAGTGATGTGCCCAGGGCGTGCGGCTACAGGGGCAGTGACTATGCGTACTCCTTTTCTGTGTCCCCCGGCAGGTTACCTCATGTAGCTCAGTCGGGCCCAGCGGGACTGCTGGCCGGAAACAGTGCGGTCTGGAGTGGCCCGGCAGGCTGCTGTCAGGTTGGAACAGGTGCAATCGCCTGGGTTGAGTTCTGTTTGGCAGGATCCAGTCTTTCTTTTCTGGGTAACCAGTGATTAACTCTGAAACAAAGTGGGAGATCTCTATTCGCACTCTTTCAAGACAAACATTAGCAACCAGCCTTGTTCAAATGTCATCAATAAACAAAAAATTTGGAGGATACAGTGTGACACTCCTAATCATTCAAGCTATCAATTAGGGGATTGCTCTTGGCGCATTATCATAGAATGGCGTGGGTGGGGGTGAGGCGGAGGGCAGCCAGATGTAACCAGTGGAACCCTCCACTCCCATCTTCCTGCTGGCACACTCAATGTTGGAGGAAGAGGGCCGAGAGGGGGCTAGCTTGGGGGTTCCAGTTCCAGGTTTTCTAGTATCCTCCTTACTGGCAATGATGTTGGAATGAGCAACGAGCAATGGCTTCCGCTTCTTGTTAAAAAATTCCACCTCCTGTTAGATGTTCTTGCTGTCCAAATAAGTAGTCTTCCTGTTAAAGGAGCCTATGAAGTCATTCTGCACCCACCACCACCCAGCTACTCCCTCATCCTCACGCAAAGGATTGGGAGGGAGTTCCCCCAGTACTTTGTGTCCATTTCCATCACTGAGTTCAACAGCTTTCTTTCATGTCCTCCTGGCACTCGGGGGCATGCAAGTGATGAGTTTAGTGGGGTGGGAAGTTAGTAGGACTAGAGAGGGGCAAGCAAGACCGCTGTAGCTGCAGTGTAGAGAGCTTGCAGATCAGTGGCACCTGGCCCGGTGTGCATGAACATTTCCATGTGCTTTTTGAAGTGTGAATTCCATTTAGACATGGCCGGGTTATAGCCCAGGGTGGGTATGGTTGATATTACGTGTGCATGTTTGTGTGATGAATCAGTAGTATTCATGCATGACCATCAAGTGCTTTGAAGCCGTTGGGCCTGGCCTTCTTTGGTGTTATGCTGGTGTTGAGGGATGTGGTGATGGTTAGGGTGAGAGGATGGACATGTTCGGTTTGTAATTAGTATTGACTTTGAGCGAGGCAATGCCATGGTGTGCTGAAACCTGTACCCTTCATCTGTGGTCCATCTGTGAATAATAATAGACATTTGGTAATGCAGTTGTAGAAAGGTAAACTTTGGGCATTTTTAAACTTTGCAAATTGGCATGAGCAAAATATTAGCATGCAGAATTCCCTACCAAATCACAGAGTGTAGTCATTATCTCTCACTGGTGCGTTTCCGCATGGCAATCCTGTGCTTGCAATGCGTTTGGTTACAATGTGGTGTTTGCTTGCATATGTAAGTGATTGTGCCAATTCAGTGTGTCCGGTCACATATCGCCATCCCACGTAAACCTTAGTGATGTTTTTTTAGTATCTGTGTGGTGCCATTGTGGGCAGTCAGAAGGGGTGGCCTCGCAAACCGAATGTGGGTTCTGAGACTCCCGCTCTTCTTTAGTGTGACCTGACATAGTATCGGTTAGCTTTCCATTGGGTAATATGGCCAGAAATGAATGGCACGGCATGGCATAATGCACGAGAAGGCATACAGTAGAAAGGCATGAAAAGACCCAGTATGGTGGCCTGTTTACTATGCTATCCTCAGTCGCATGTTCATTGTCCCCTCTTTCTCTCTATGGCTCGCCTGCTTGCTGTGTTTAGAATCGATGCAATGCACCCAGTTTGAGAAAAGAGCAGAGGATGGCAGATGCATGGCAAGGGGCTGTCTGGGTTCTGCCCCCCAAGTGTCCTGTGTACCAGTACAGAGCAGCTCTGCATAAGCACTTGCAAATAAGGTAGTGTGTCAGAAGTGGCTGCGTTTTGCTTGGTTGGTCGAAGTGCAGTGAGGTTTGACTCAACTCTCAGCACTTTCGAAGGACGCTTTTAGGTAATTTCCTCAAACATCTGTTTGCCGTTCACTGTCGCCGCCACCGCTGTTTGTGGAAATAGAGCGCCTGACTCCTATGAGCCAGGGAGGTTGGCGAGAGGCCGGTGATTGGCGGCAGTGGGCAGCAGTTGGCAGCGGTGTGCCATGAGGTTCCGTGGAATTCTGGAGGTAGAGGTACAATTAGATAATAGAAATATAGAAAGACTCTAGGGCTGAGTCGGTGAGCCCATGCTAATAGGCGGTGAGTGCACACTGCACCCCGCCTAGCCCCTTGTGCGAGGCAGCCTCCCCCTTTCTTTTCTTTCCTTCCCAGCAGCTCCCTCCTACTGGTTTTCACTGCAACCCAGCCCTACATGCGAGGCACCTTTCCCTAATCTTTCATAGAAGCTCCCTTTGATGCAACCTGTCTTGGACTGTCTTTGACTCTGACGACCCCCAGACGTTTTTAAGGTTGCTCTACCTACACTGACACCATTCCACGATACAAACTTGCTTTTTGCATTTCCATGTATCACCCTTATTAGCTGTGGAAACTGTACGACTTCCTTTTATTGCCTTCCTATTTATAACTTTTCTCAGCAACTGCAGGGACATTTAAAAAAAAATGTTTTGATATTGTGAACCGCGTCTATTTTATCTCATTTAACCGACGATCACAGGCTCCTGCCTGAGTAATTTTCTAACCCTTGGTATTAATACTCTGATTTTTACTGCAAGTAAAATCCATTGGCAGCATTGTTGTGAGCCCTTTCAGTTCTTTTGCGTGACTGCGGGGCTACTGCTATTGTTCATTGAGGCTGAATCTCTGGATTGGGCGATTGCAGCTCTGTTCCTTTCAGCCCCTTTTCCTCTCCTCCATACATTGTTTCTACAGACCTGTTGTTCATCATCCTAAACTAGGTCTACAAGAACTAATCTTAGAAGTCAAATCACTGCTACAGAGCCATTCTAGCTTCTGCCCAATCCAAAAGACTTGCCAAACATGAAGGTTCGTTGTCACTCTCCTAGAACACGTATTGAAAACGTTGAGAAACTGAGTACTGAAAATACAGAGAGAGAGAGACCAAGCAGTGAAGCAGATATTGTTGCAGCCCTAAGATACAATCTTGGAGTAACAAACACTAATGCAAAAGACCTAATGGTAACAGCAGCCACCGAAACAAAATTGAAGGGCACCAAAGCAAAACCTGTTATCAAGAAACTAGGCCCCTCATTCCCAATGTTTCCCATAGTGGGTCAATGTATAATAGACTACTTTCCTAAACTTGCAGGGACTATTACCAAAGTCAAATACTCCCAGCCAATTAGAAAGTCTGTTATTATAGACTGCACACAGATGAATGTGGTAACAGACTTACGCATGATGGAGTATGCAGACTCGGTCCTACTCCCAACAATCTGCGAGACCACAAACCGTGTCATCCAACAGACTTGTGATGCTTCAAAAATTGGATCACGGACAGAACTGACTGACTATCTTTCACAAGTGAGTCATAATGAGCATCCGATCTCCTCCCCTGACTATTCCACCCAACCAAGTGAGAGTGCAATTTACCATACTCTACGTCAGGGTGAGTAAAGCTATTTAGCTTAAAATATATCACTTCTTCTCTTTCTTTGTTTTCTTCTTTCATGAAACTTGTGAAATCTTCTTCACCTCCTCATAAAGTTGACAGATTTGAATTCAAGAACTACTTCCTGAAGAAAGGTTTGCCTTACTGAAGATCTAGGCCTAAAAACTCAGGAACAGAGTTTTAAATGACCTTTTCACTGGTAATCTAAAATGAAAGGTAGTTTAGAATGTTCATTCTTTTCCCTTTGTTCTTTCATCCTCCAATCAGGAAGCCTGTTCCTTTCTTCCATCTTGGCTAGGGAACCCACCAACACTGTGGAAACAAAAGTCAATGCCCAAACCAAACTCATAAGGGATTTTAAAAGCAAAGATTTGTACAAAAGAATTAAGGTAATTTTTTAATACAGATCTAATGCGCATGTAATCTACCCAGGGACCTGACACACAGAAGAACATCACTGGGAGAGAAGTTTGTTTATGGATAGTGTTCATGACACAATAGCAGTTGCAGCCTTTTTCAAAACTATTGATTTGAAATCACTTGTCAACCCCTTTTAATTTTTTCGTCTGAGATGCATGATCCTAGAACATTTTATTAATGATATGTAGTAACCATTTCTTAACCACTTAATAATTGTTCAATATTTCTTTTATGGCTTGTTTATACTGTTTCTCGCTTTTTTTTTGGTTGCTTTGAATTTCTTCTTAATCATAACATCCTGTTAGGTTGTATTATTAACAAGATTTGTAATTTAATGTAAAGTGTAAACTGTTTTATTTGTAAATATTTTTTAAACCATAAACAAAATAAAGAAAAGAAAAAAATAAGCAATCGCAACTACTTTTTGCACTAAATTGCATTCAATCTGATGACTCTTTTGGAACAGTCTCTCCTCTTGCTCTGAAAATAAAATGAAACCTTTAAAGAAATTATTAAAAGTTTGCATATTCCCATAACATGTTGCTATATAACTCCACTCCCTGGGTTTGACGCAATGTCCGATCCTTTGACACAATGTCCTTTGTTAGAACAAGGCTCTCCCGCCCTTTAGCTTTATGTAAATCTAAGAAGTTGAGTTCACTCATTCCCCAACCAAATTTGTAGACAGACTATCCCTTTTCTCTGTCTCCACCTCTTATTCCCTCCCTCTTTCCACAATTGAGTGAACATGTGGCAAATAGAGTTCTGATTCTTCCTTTGAATACCATTGATGAAACTTTACACTATGCTTTCTTTCAAATAGTTTATGAAAAAATTAAGTTGTGTTCTGTTAATGAGTTTTTGTACTGCGCCAAATCGCCACCTTAGTAGTTTTAGAGCGTATTTCCTTTGAATGATTTGAGCGAAAGTCCTACCCAGCATGACTGGTGTTGGAGAGTCATTTATTTGGACTAAAATAAACCGAATGTACTTATTGTTTTCTAAAGTAGTTTAGTCAGAAAACAATTACAGGAATAAGCTCAGACTACTAATGTAAGCGTGGCTTAATATGTCATTTTGAAACCTGCTGCTTCCTCCCCTGAGTTAATAGAACACAGAGATTATTGTGTGAGAGGCAGGTGGCAGCAGCTGTGAAGACAGGGTTTGTCAAAGATGGAACCACTGACGGCATCTTCTTTGTCTTGACAGAATGCAGCGTTTTCTATATGGGCCCTTTGCCCAGGGAGTGGAGCTGTCCTGCCGAACCCTTGCCGTTTCCCACGATGGAAAGCTGCTCTTCAGTGCTGGACACTGGGACAACAGCCTACGGGTCACCTCGCTCAGCAAAGGAAAGGTCATTGGACACATCACCCGGCACATAGGTAAGGGGGGTTAATGCATGAGGAACTTACTCTACAGGCAACCACAATACAACCTGAATATATTGATAAACCCCACAATGTGGGGGCTGATAAAGCCAGTAACTGCTCGTCGGTGTGTGTAGTGCTGGGAAGGGAATGTTTGGTGGGGAAAAGGAGGGGTTGGGGGTTACAACCCTCCGATTTAGAAAACAAGTAGTGGGAGAGGGTGGGGGAGTGGGGAAGAGTATATGTCCTATTTCCGCATTTCAAAGCTGACACAAAAACGGCCGAAACAAATCTGCCTTTTTTGTGTTCCGTCTTTAAAATGCAGAAATATGACAGAACCAAAATGGAGTCTGCATTTCCAGCCACCTGATTGTTCAGCCGCTCTCCCACGGTTGCTAATTAGGCATAATGGGCCTCATTCCGACCCTGCCGTTATCCTGGCGGTAGAGCCACCAGGATACCAGCAAATGTGAATACCATTTCCAGCACCCGGTCCGGCGGTATTGCCGCTAGATTATGGGTGCCGGTGGAGCAGTGTTGATCCCCATTCATGGAGTCCTATAGGACTCCATGAGGGGATTTGCCGTTGTTACCCAAGGGCTTTTTTATCCGGTAGGGCGCCTGGCTTACCTCCAGCATTTAGCTAGAGGGTAACCCAGGTGCCCCACCGGGACACTCCTGTAGTCGGGCGGTACGGTAAAGTGCTGGTATCCTTGGATACCAGCACTTTTTTACCGGAATGCCCGACTTGGAATGAGCCCAATGTCTTTCATCAAATTCTGTATGTTCTTATAGGCAATTATCACTGCTGTCGCTACTGACCCAATGATTTTCTTAAGCCTGTTTATGGCTTGTTAGTGTGATGCTGTTGCATACTTTGTGATGTAGGATCAACCGATCATGAGAGTCAGAAATGCCATTTTTGACAAGTTTTTATTAACTTGGTCAACACGGGTGGGTTCAACGCCCATATGGGCAAGAGATTTTTCAACTAAAACACATTGAACATTAATTAGATCAAATGTTAGTTTGAGATGACTGAAGTTGGTGCTAAGGCCTATTGAATGGACCACCAGCCCTGCCAGAATTCCCACATCTAATGTACAGTCTGAGATATAGCGTCCGGCTTCCTTCTTGCCTCAAATTAACTGTCTCAGCGATCTAGCACCCAGCTCACTCACTTTTTAACTTTGCCCACCAGCAACCACTCCCCCATTTCCTCCTTTGCTTTAGGGTATGTGCCAGGACTAGATATTTACACCCTCTAGCAGTGAGTCATCCATCCTGGGCTAATTATAATCATTTTCATACACTTCTTACAGTAAGTATTTTTTTTCCCATACCTAGGTTTTTCGTCAGCCTGTAATAATGTTACCCACCACAGACGGTTGCCCAGAGTTTGAGATATAGCCCTCAGCAGACTTTTAGTACACTTTCCTGCTGACCTGGTCTCTCCCAGTGCCTGAGATATCATGCCATAGAATTGTTAGACAAACTGGCCTTTTCTAGGGTATGGCTATGCTTCTCTGGCTCCTTCGCTCGACTTTCAGAACTCTGGACAGCAGTATGTCAGTGTCCCCCCTCTATTGTATTCAAAGTGTTTTTGTGTCCTCCCCAGGAGAGTGACTCCCTTCTCCTGGTATTTGAAAATTATGTGTCATTGATTGTCAACTTGCTGTCCGTTTTGCCACTCTCTCTTGATACCAGCAAAGTTTCAAACCCTTCTCTGCTGGTCAGTGGACTTACTTGCCACTTCACCGAGGAAGTTCTCCTTGGGTTCGCAGATCCCCTGTGTTGGGGTCCCCGACCCTTCTCTGGTGGTCAGTGGGTTTATGGTTACCACTGCTACGAGGACTTTCTCTTTGGATGCTCAGTTCCTTTTGGTTGGGGTCCCAGACCCTTCTCTGGTGGTCAGTGGAACTATTACTGCCACTGCAACAAGGAGGTTCCCCTCGGATGCTTGGTCACTCTTAGGGTCCCAGACTTCTCTGGTGGTTAGTGGGCTTATTGCTGCTACTGTGACAAGGAAGTTCTCTGATGCTTGGTTCACTCTTCCAGTGTCCAGTAGCTACCTCGTTACTACTGGGACAAGGGAGATTCTCCCTGATGCACTCTACACAATTCTGTTCCCCAATAGCTCTATAGCTGCCACTGGGGTGAGGAACATTATGTTCTGTCCCTTTCTCTGCCTCCCTTTACCGTATCACCGGATGCAGCACGTCACAGGTCCTTCCAGTGATGGGGCTCTTTGTTGGCGACTTCCTCTGCTCTTTTGTCTGCTTCGACACTCCCAGTGCACCTTCGCGGCGATCCTCCGCACCTTACAGTCTTGGCTTCGCTATAGGACCAGACGGTCCCTCTTGTTGTGATCATGCCACCAGTGCTTCTTTCCTTCGGCCTCACAGTTGGGTCTGCTCCCCTATGACCCGCAATGAACTCTTGCAGCCGCCGGAATCCCCTGCATAGCCTTTCTTCCAGCCTTCACTCAGAGTTTGATACTCCTGGGCTCCAGCAGGCTCCTGGCTTCCCTGCGATAGGCCACTCCTTAGTCCCTCTTCTTTCCTCTTATCTCCAGGACTCTGCCCCAACGCAGCATCAACACCTGCAGGTAAATTCCCTTTGGCATTCCTCATGCTTCCCTGGTAAGCCACCCTGTGGCAGTACTTGTTGTGTTCTTCCTCGTCTCAGTATGTTCTGTTCTGGCAATATCCCATGTGCTACAAAAATACAAGGGCTTAATCTCTATGAATTGGCTTGGTGTGAAAGAGGGGGCTAGGGAATGTTGGCGAGTGACGTGGTTCAACAGGCTGTTCCCCGGGTGATCATCCTTGTCACCAAAGGGGAGTCCCTCCCTATGAGGTCCTTCCACATTAAACCACCTCTAGGGGGACTATTGGGTAGCGGACGCACCACCTTAGCCTCATGGTAAAGGGCTACCCCTGGGGAGAAGTGACAACACCATGCGAATCATCACACCCCAGGGCTGTGGGCAAGGGGCTATCTAAAGTCCTCTATCTCCCGATGGCTATCGGTTTGCATCTCCCACTGCCACTGCATCGCTAACAGGTCGGCTTCCTGGTCGGCCTAGGGCGCATTTCACAGGGGCCCTTTCTTCTAACATGGCCTTCCCTCTCCGTTGCCCCACTGTTTGATATCTACAGGGCAGCCACAGGGAGGTCTGGCCACACCTTCAAAAAGGTTCTGCTGTGTATACTGGATTCCACGAGTCAAGGGTCCGACAAGCAGTGCTTCGCCATCTGTTCACAAAAGATGGGCTTTTCTGAAGGTAAGACCTTTTTCCTCTGCCCATTTGCATTGTATGAGTGTGTGTATACTGCTTTATAATCTTTTCAAACAGCATGTGAATCTACAAAAGATCCAATGCTGGAAAAGGAATAGGTTACTTACCCCTATCTCCTGTTCTCCGGTATTGGTATCTTTCTTAGATTCACATGCAACCCTCCCACCTAACTCGTATATGGGTCTTCTAGGCTCATCTCGTCACTTTCACGTGCCCTATGCTAATCTGAAGATGGCCTCCAGGGGTGGAGCTAATGGAGACTCTGCCTATTGGGTATGGGGCGAGAGAACACAAAACGACACGACGACTCTAAGAGAACACTAAAGTGACTGCAGATTCAAATGAAAACTGCTTTAATGTTACTGAGGATTCCCTGCGTGATGACGGGGAATATTCATACAGCATGTGGATCTATGAAATATACCAATGCTGGAGAACAGGAGTTATAGGTAGGTTATTTATTCCTTCTTCAGGTGTTTATTCCAAAATGACTTGCACCCAACTGCTCGTTGGGGAACAGCATTCCATGAATTTGCCTCTAATTCCCTAAATCAGCACACAATTATTTGTTTAATCTAAAAACCTATTTTTTCCTTCCCTATTCTAACTATATGTAACCATTTTTCTAACTATTTACAAATGTAATTGTTCCAAATCACTTATTTTTATCAATATGTTCATGCAGATCTGTAGAAATTTGCCTTCATGTTGCAGAGCCTTTGATGAGATATTTGCACCAATTACTGAAACATTGCTCTTTTCCTAGAGCTGTCTCTCTGGAGTTACAAGTATTGTCACACAACTGCTGTTGAATGATGCCCGTTTCTGAAGCGGTGTATGCAGGACTGACCTCACTCCATTTATTTCTCTCACTGCTTAGCGGTTGATGACTGAGCATGTGCAGACCTTCGATCGGGACGTTTACCACTCAAAAAACAGTACTCCGGCTCTGTTAACCTTACAAAATGCGGCATTGATAAGTTACTTCAACTGAGATGGCAATGGGAAAGATCATTGGTTGTCTGACTCAAGATCAGTATTACTGTGCAAGATGGTGAGAGCTAATGCTTTTAAATGTTCTGTCAAAAGTTTAGCATCTGTGCTCCCACTGGAAAACATCTGGATCTAGTCCCACAAAGTCACTACTGGATTTATTTTCCCTTTCCATCTTTGTTTTTTAATTTCTTCTTCCAAGTACCAGAGTTCTTCAAAAAGAGACCTACTCCCAGAACTGGAAGCAATGAAAGGCAGTTTAGAACCTTGGTATATGTGCCAAGTCTCCTCTCATCCAGTAAGCATTCGTAAACTTCCTCACCATCTTGGCATGAGAGAGGCAGTGACTCCTGGTTACAAATCTATTTCAGGAAAGCACTTTTACAAAAATGTCTTCACATCCTCCAATACAAAACAAACAGTAAACACTTTGGTAAATCAAAATCAGGAGATGGGTAAGGTGGAATTTTGGGTTAAATAGTTCTTTATTTAAACACCAAAAACCCTAAGCCATCCCTGTGTTTCTTTACCCTACTCTTCTAGAAAAGAAAGGAGTTTAAAAGAGTGCTTTTCGGGATGCCCTACAAAATAGTCTGCTGTCCAGAAACTTGCTCTAGCCTGAATCCTGTCCCTAACACTATACACTTAAAAGATCCTAACTTTAACAAAGGTACAACAAGGGCCTTTGCCCAACCAAAAGAACAGTGGCTGGTTTCTGACTCCAATGTGATGTCTCTTTATCAGAAAGGGGTTTCTTGCCCCGTTGCATAGTTAAATTAAAGGTTCCAAATGTCCCTGTCCCCTTCCCCTCCTCTGTTGCGTACCAGTCTTTTGTTAATCTCTCTCCCCCTGGCACCTACCTTTTGGCCCCTGGTTCGTAAGTCAACACCAGGTACTCTCCTGGGCTCCCCACCAGGGAATCTTGTGGTACTTTCTACACTGTAAGGGTGCAGAAGTAAGGCTCGGATACAATGGTGGCATATTTCTGGCAATAGACTTTCATTAATTAAGAAAGGGATGGAAAAGGGCCTCGCTATCCCTAAAGCTAAGAAGGGTTTCCCTACCTCAAAGGTACAAGGGAGGCATGATATCACAAGTGAAGACAGACACAAGAGATACACTCTTGAAGGCTGTTTATTGAGCAAAAGGGTTGGATAAACTCCTGTCTCTAAAGATGGAAGCACGCTCGACCATCAAATAATAATGCAGTCCTAGTAGTGTCTGTCAAATCAAAATGCCTTACACTAACAAAACCTATTGCCTGCCCTTACAAAAAGTGTGTACAGGGGAATATATATGCAAAGGAAAATCAATGTTATAACATAAAGGATCAAAGTGGCTGAGTCAGCTCTCCTCACCACGTTGGACAACACGTAGTAAGGCGGCCCCCGTAGAAAGGATGACGCACTGTGGCTCAGGTTCTCAAAACAAATGTAGTTCAAAACGTGGATCAAGGCCCGCCTGGCCTTCCACGTTAGTCTCTTTTTGCAACATTCCGAAGTTTTTTCACAGTTCAACAAAAAAGTTCATGCAGGTCTCCCTCCGTCGGGCTCGGACCTCTCAAAGCTTTAACAGTTCACATAGGTCTCCCTCAGGCAGGCTCGGATCTCTCATTCGACAAGTACCTGATTCAACACAGATATCCCTGTGTCGGGCTCAGACTTCGCAATTACAGCACTTGCAGGGGTTCCCTTCCTCAAGCTTAATTCACATTCGTTAGGGGTTCCCTTCCCCTAACTTATCACACTTCCGGTCTCCCTCAGTCGGCCTCAGACCTTTCACTGATGTCATAGACTTTCGAATGTGCAAGGCTTTTACTATAGACCTTTGCAGGACCACTTTGAATTTCTCTTCAGCTCACACTCTTATGTTATTTGTCTCTTGGTCTTGGTAGTTCAGCACCATAAGCATAAAAGTTCAAAGAAATCTTTCTCTTCAAGCATTCACCTTTTCACTTCCCTTTTGCTGGGGTTAATCTTGACCATTATGCATTTCAGAGTTGGTTCACTTTGCCGCTTTATAACAAAACATTTCACATTTTGTGTAGTCTTTTGAGCAGGCTACTTCCTTTCCCCAGACCACTCTGCTACTCTGTATCAGTGGCTTCACAGTTATCAGCCACTTAAAAGTTCATCACTGGTTAGCTTTCTGTCGCATCTCATCAACACGTGTGCAACCTTCCCTTGTGAGTTATACTGTTGCAACTTCAATCTTGCCTTGACACAAATCGGCCTTTTATGTCTTTCACTAACTCACCAGGTGTGCACGTTCCTACCTTTTCTCTGTGGCTTTGAATCACGAGTCAAGGTTAATACCACAGGCTTGGCCTCACCTCCCCAACTCTGTCGTTCACACAGGAGGGTCGCTGGCATCCTTGAAACACAATGCAGGTTTCTTCTTGTCTGCGATTGGGCTTTCTCTGCGTCTCCTTCACGGTTTCACAGAAGCAACAACCTTCTGCAGGGATCTTTAGGGTTTCCCTAACCTTTGCTCTAGTCCCTCGATCGGTCGTCCTGCTCCAATAGGTTCGCAATCGGCCCGGATGTTCTGCTCCTTCTCATGTTCCACCTTGCTCAGAGTTTGTCACTGTTATCCTTTTAACCGTGTGGGGAGAGCTAATGGGTATCAGATGTGTGTGATTACATTCAAGTGCCTGACTTTGCCTGACTCGATTAGAGGGACATGTCCAATGTAATGCTCGGGTGTGAGTCTGTCTTTCCCCAGAGCGCACTGTCCATGTGAAAGTGTTTGTGTAGGGAAGGGGGCAGGGGAAGTTGAAGTCTTAAGATATCCTACCAGGTAGGATGGGGTAAAGGTGGTAAAGGGAGGGTATACTGCAACTCACCAACGGGTGTCCCAACCCTACTGCCGAGGACCCATCACCCAGTTGATCCTCCCGCACTGGTCGACCCCAAGGAACTGGATCCAAAAGCAATGGTCGTGTCCTGGCCACCTGGATGACAAGTCCCCGGGGACTAGCTAGTGAGACACACCTTCTGGTTTCTCACAAAGGAGATAATTGTCAGGAAGTCCAAAACTAAAAAGTCTGTCACTGTCGTGTCTGAAAGCCTACCTCCGTCCCCAACACTAATTATCTAAAGCAACTGTGCAAGGATGATCTCTTCTCAAAATAAAGTGTTATTTGTGTTTTCAACCAACAGAAAAGTTCCCAGTCTCCCTGGTACTAAAAAGTGATACAAAATAATGTTCCGAAATGCAAGTTTGCAATGCTAGGGTTGTACTCTTTTCCCCTTGTCGTCTTCTTATCTTGTCACTGGGTAACTCATAAGGAACTGTTTCTTGACTTCACAGTTCTTTATCCTACCAGCTTGGCACACTCCGCTACCAATCCTAGGACCCCAATGCTAGAGTTGTGTTCCTTTCCCATAGTCTTTGCTTATCTTCTGTTCCTTTAGGGCTTCTGAGCTGCTTTTATCCCTTTTGGTAAAGTGTCACTGGGCAATTCACAAGGGAATGTGTCTTTCATTCTCAATTCTGTATCTTACCAACTTGGCACAGTTCACTATCAAGTGTAGGATTGTAGTTCTTTCATCCTACCAACTCGGCACACTCTGCTACCAGTTCTAGGATTCTTGATCCTCTTATTCCTAGTCTCTCATATGGGTGAGGTTCCCAGACTCGCAGAAAGACTTGGTTCACTCTCCTGCCATGCCAGTGTATTGTCATGGACTGTCTTGTTTGCTCTCTGAGTTCCAGAACCTCTTATGCTTCGTCACTTTATATTTTGCTTTCTCACATAGGTGCGGGTCCCAGACTCGCACTGTAGTGTTGTGCCTGCTTGATTCACTCCCTGGCCAAGCATACAACTCTCCCTTGTTTCCTTCTTTTATCATCAAAGTCTCACTGAGGGAATTCTTGGATATCTGTGTAGTCGTAAATGGAGAAAATGAAAGAATGGGCTCGTCATGATCCAGTTCGGTCCATTTCAGAGAATTTACCCTATGTTGGAACCAGATTATTTCTTCTGAGCGAGAAGTTGAAAGCATCTTAAAGGAATGTCACGATTCGGGTTTGACGGATCATCCTGGGTTCAAGAAGACTCTGGAGTTGGTGCAAAGACATTTTTGGTGGAAGAATATGAGGGAGGACACTCAATTATGTAAAGATCTGTGAAGTCTGTGCAAAATCCAAGGCAGCAGTTGGAAAACCAATGGGATTGTTGAAACCTTTACCTGTTTCGCCACGTCCCTGGTGCACTGTACCTTTAGATTTTGTTGTGGGTCCTCCTGGGGATCAGGGATGTTCTACCATTCTAGTGGGGGTGTATTGTTTGACTAAAGAAGGTAATTTTATTCCAGGTAAGGGGCAGGCTTCAGCTTCTAATCTTGCTCAGAGATTATATGAAGGAGTTGTATGACTGCATGGTTTACCTAATCAGGTGATTTCGGATCGAGGAGCAGTTTGTTTTCAAGTTCTGGGGGACTTTTTGCAAGGAACTTGGGATAGAAATTCAGTTGACTTCTGGCTATCATCCTGAGATGAACTCTCAAGTCGAAAGAGTCCACCAAGAGCTGGAGAAATATTTACAATGCTACTGGCAGGAGGGAAAAGGTTGGGTTGATCTTCTTTGGGTGGCAGAATTTGCATATAATGATTCTAAGAAAGATTACATTTCTATGTCCCCTTTCTCCTGCAGTAGAGATTTTCATCCTCAATTCCTTTTAGGTTTGGTAAATGAAGAGTCGTCAAATCCAGCTGTGGCGGATGGATTACAAACCATGCGAGAGGGTTTGGCAAGGGCGACTAGAGCTTTACAACAAAGTAAGGAAAGTTATCAAAGGTTTGCAGACAGAAAACGTAAACCTAGTCCCCTAAGTATTGTGTTGGGAATTTAGCTTGGCTTTCCATGAGATTCTTGAAGATTAAGGGAAAAACAAGTTTAGTCCAAGGTTTGTAGGTCCCTTTGAAGTGGAAAAAGTAATTAATCCAGTGGCTCTTAAATTGAACTTGCCACATAGTTTAAAAACTCACCCGACATTTCATGTCAGTCTGCTTAAACCTGCGACTAAAGGAACTAGATTAGATCCAGTTTCCCAACCTGTGTTAGTCTATTCTGACTCAAGAATATGAGGTGAAAACTAGATCCTGGAAAATCAAGAGGAAAACTGCAGTATTTGATTAACTGGGAAGTGTTTGGTCCGGAGGAGAGATCTTAGGAAGTTGCTGAAGATGTTCACGCCCTGTTGTTAGTTACCAGATTTCACAAGAGGTTTCCAACTAAACCAGGCCCTAGAGTCAGGGCTTGAGGGGGGGGGGGGTCCTGTCCGGTCTGGGTCATGAGACATGAGTGATTTAGGTTTGGAAGTTTGGGGGGTTTATTTATTTTGAAATTGGGGAATTCAAAATGTTGCCTTCAATTGGGAATGGCCCTTAACTATTTTGTCTGCAGAAAGAATGCTCCCCAAGCTATCATGGCTGTGAAGGACCGAGCAGCTGATTGGAGATGAGGAACTGGGCAGCTGATTAGAGGGTACAATGTGAACTTAGAATCTGAACAGGCATTCTGAACTGCCTTTCATTGTCTTTCGTCAAGTAGGAAGGTCTTGTGTTGTAAATCCCTTAACTTTGAGGCCAAATTTCTGGAACAAAGGAAGCAGAGTCAGAAATTGGAAACATCCAAGCTTTGAGCTGCGTGGGACAAGTCAGCTGAGTCATAAGTGGGAGCGCAGCGCTCTAGTTATCGTAGAAACTTACTGTAAATATCTTTGTACATAAATAGTTTAGGTAATTAGCTAGGATTCTAGTAGTGTGCCAAGTAACTGTACTAATTAAAGTAGGCATTGAATTTAAAGGAGTGAATAAATCCTCACGCACTTTGTTTCCGAAATTTCCGTTCAGTGTAATTCGAGGTGTGCCTGATCTCTGAGTAACATTCGGAGTAATTCTAGGTGCGCATGATCCCTGAGGTGACGTCTCTCCTGGACGCATAGTTTTGAACTACGGCTTTGGTTTTATTCCAAGTGCGCCTGCCCCGAGAGACCAGCAAGAGTCCTGAAAAGAAACCGCTCTCATGGGCGCATTGCTAATGACTTTCAGTTCTCATTTTCAAACGCGATGGTGCCGAGAGACCAGTCTCTCTTTCGGCAAATTCAGTTTGCGCACGACAGTAGAGTCTGGAGGGATTTTTCTGTGCGATAGCAGTCTCCTAGTTTGTGCACTTATTGAATCAACATGAACATTTCGAGGGGATTGTGTCCTCCGACGTATTCCACATCTATGACAGGTAATCACCTCTGCCGTGCTGCTTTGGAAACATTTTCAGCATCTGCGTCCAGCGTCGATGACGTCGATACGCTCCCTTGAGGGCCTCCGTCGAGCCGACGTCACCAGATGTTATAGGTTGGACGCACAACACCCGTAGCCTCTGTTCCGTTTTTTCCGCGAACATGTTCGCTTCGGAGATCTCGGCACGCCTCGGTTCTTCTCTAGATTGAATCGGTTCTTTGTTCTTGGTATTGTGAATCATGTCTTCGACTTCTTCTACCCCGCGGCTGGGCTTCAAGAAGTGCCGCGGCTGCGGTTCCAAGATGTCGCTTACAGACCCGCACAATGTCTGCCTGTGGTGCCTCGGCGAGGACCATGCCACCGATGACTGTGATGATTGCCAGTCTTTGACTTCGAAGGTCTTGCGGGAGCGGAAGAAGAACTTGACGGTCGGTAGGGTTTACAAACCCTGTAAGTCGAGATTCACTGGGCTTTCGACTGACGATTCGAGGGGCGACTCCCCGTGTCGGCGTAAGTCCAGGGGGTCTCGGTCCCAAAGTGGTTCCTGCCATTCCTCTGCCTCTTCTAGGCACTTGTGGAAGCGCCATCACCGGTCGCCTTCCCCGTCCTCGTCCGAGGACTCCGCCAGACGGCGGGTAGCTTGTCCCAACAAGCATTCATCTCCTGCGGAATGGGACGCCTTTCGCAAGGAGATGGAGATTTTTGAATCGCAGGGCTCAGTTCCGTCCGCGCCTTCGAGAGAAGCCGGCAAGGAACGCACTAGGGCCACCGCTCGTACGCCTTCGGGCTGGGGCAGTCGGCGCGATCATCGGGAACCTTCGAGGTCCCGAGCAGACAAGGTAGATTGCTCTAGCCATGCCCGCTCCAGGTCCCGGTCCTTGACGCCCTCGAGACCGTCGAAGCCTATGAGGTCTTCTGAGAAGACATCGACGCCATCGGCGCCTTGTCCGTCGAGGGACTCTCTTTAGGCTCCGCCTCCGAGGGAAGTCGTTAACGCCATTGGTGCCGAGGCCGTCGAAGGACATGCTCAGGGCTCCGGCCTCGAGGCCTGTGTCGAAGCCGTCGACGCCCTTTGAGGAGGCTTTATCGGAGGTGCCCCGGAGAGTGGTGGAAACCCTGAAGAAGGCCCTGAGGAAGTCAGTAAGGCCTGCATTGGAGCCTTTTTCTGTGCCCTCATCTAGGGATTTGTTCCAGCCTCTGGATTACATCTCTGAGGTGGATGAAGGGTCTGATGAAGGTTTGGTTCCTGATGAGGTTCCTGACAAACTATTGTCTGGTCATAGCCAAAGGGAAGACCTGCGTCAGTCTTTGCACAACACCAGTGGTCTGGACACCTCTCCGTAGGTTGAGTTCGGTAGGTCTGAACCTGGCACGCACGCCGAGTCTTCATGCCGGCATCTCATGTCGAGGGTGACGGAGTAATTGGGGTGGTCTGCGCCACCAATGGATTTTCTGCAGGATGACCTGACAGATATCTTGGACCATGGTCCACCAACTGACCCGGTACTGCCATTTCATATGGCCTTGCAAAGAAGGGTGACAGCAACTTGGACTGCTCCGGAGAGTCTCCCGGCAGTGGGTAAGTCGTTGCTGAAAAAGAACTGTCCAGCCAGTGGCGACCCCTGCTCCTTGTCAGCATACCCCACTCCGGAGAGTTTGGTGGTGCAGGTGGCTACGGCCCCAGCAAAGCAGGCGTCGTACCCTATCATCCCTCCTGATGGGGACGACAAGCGTTTTGACGGTTGGGCGAAGAAAGTATTTTCTTCAGGGGGTATGGCTTTGAAGGCAGCCAACTCTGTGTGTGCCTTAGCACGTTTCACTCGCACTTTGTGGAATTGTGTATCTTTAGCGGCTGAACATGTTTACGAAGGGGAGGAACGGGATGGCTTTCTTGCCCTTGTACAAGATGGCAAGGATGCCATGTGTGAATCCGTTCAATCGGGTCTGGACGTGGCAGACTGTGTCAGCCGGTCCATGGCGGCGAGCACCGTGATGCGCAGGTTTGCGTGGTTGCGGAGGTTTGGGTTTGCTCCTGATGTACAAGCCCAGCTTCTCAACTTGCCCTTTGATGGTGAACATCTTTCTGGCAGCAAGGCTGACAAGAGCCTTGAGAGGTTGCAGACCTCCAAAGCTGCAGCAAAGTGGTTGAGCGCTGCAGTCCGTCAACCTCTGCCTTTTCGTCCTAGGGGACAGCAATGGAGGGAAGGTTCCTTTCGATACTACTCTACCTTTGGTAGATCGAGGGGGGCTGCCAGTCAAAGGGGCCAACGTAGGAGTACCAGAGGTGGAAAACAAGGTACTCGAGGTGCCAAAACCGCCCGGGCAGTTGCCTCTTTGCCCTCAGGCACTGCCGCAGCCGCTTCAGCTAAGTCATGAGGCCATGTCCCATGGTTTGCCGGTTAGGGGAAGGCTGGCGCAGCATCTTGTAGAATGGCGTGCCATTACTTCAGATGTGTGGGTTCTGGAGATCATATCCCACGGCTACTGTCTTCCTTTCCGGCAGAGTCCTCACGACAATCCACCGGGGAAGCTCTCTTTGAAGAGTCCAGATGCGCTCCTTGCGCAGGAAATCAAATCCCTGCTGGAGAAAGGCGCCATAGAACTGGTGCCTGTAGCGGAGAGGAACAAGGGATGGTATTGCCCATATTTTTTGATCTCGAAGAACGACGGGGGATTGAGACCCATCATGAACTTGCGTGGGTTGAACAAGCTCCTCAGGAAGGACAAGTTCAAGATGGTGACTCTCTCTCAAGTCCTCCAAGCCCTTCAACTTCAGGACTGGTTGGTGTCTCTCAAACTCAAGGATGCTTACTTTCATGTGCCGATTCATCCCAAGCACAGGAAGTACCTGAGGTTTGCGGTTGGCGACTCGCATTTTCAGTTTCGGGTCCTGTCGTTCAAATTGACATCCGCCCCGAGGGTCTTCACCAAGCTCGTGTGGTGGTGGGAGCGTATCTCAGGAAAGGGGGGATTCACGTCTACCCCTACCTCAACGATTGATTGATCAGGGCGCGCTCTCCCGAGAAAGTCCTGGATCATCTGTTAGTCCCCTGCCACTCCCTTCACTAGCTGGGCTTCTCCCTCAATTTAAAGAAGTCCACTTGACACCTACCCAGCGGCTCCAGTACATCGGACCAGTGCTCGACACGTCCCTGGGGCAGTGTTCGCCTCCGCAGGTAAGGGCTCATCACATTCTGCAGATGGTGAACAAGTTTCAACATGCCCAGAGTCTCCCGGCGTTCGAGTTCTTGAGGTTGCTTGGCCGCATGGCATCCTACATTCTACTGATGCCAGAGGACAGATTGCGGATGAGATCTCTGCAGTGGGCTCTCAAGATGCAGTGGTCGCAGTCCTCCGGCAGGATGTCGGATCCCGTTAAGGTGCCGCCCTCAGTCGCCCAGGATCTTCTGTGGTGGGCCGTCGAAGGCAATCTGATGTGGGGTGCACCATTTTGGCTACCCTGGCCGGAGGTAACGATCGTGACGGACGCATCCCTCACGGGATGGGGAGCTCATGCCAACAAGTTGACAGTCCAGACTCCATATCAATCTGTTGGAGCTGAGGGCCGTCAGGCTAGCCCAGAAGGCTTTTCTGCCGGCTGTGCGGGGGAAGAATGTCCTGATTCTGACGGACAACACAGTGGCCATGCACTACCTCAACAAAAAGGGGGGGCAGGGTCACTCCCTCTGTGCAGAGAGGCGATGCAGCTCTGGTTCGGGGCCATACAGCAAGAAATTTCGATCTCGGCAGTTCATCTGGCCGGAGACGAAAACCAGGCGGCAGACGCTCTGAGCAGGCAGAGCATGGTCTCTGACGAGTGGGAGCTGGCTCAAGAAGTTCTCTTGGAGATCTTCGACCTTTGGGGGACCCCACAAGTGGATCTCTTCACCACCAGTGTCAACAGGAAGTGCGAAAGATTCTGCTTGTGGGAATTTCCTCCAAGAGGAGCCTTAGGGAACGTGTTCGTAGTGGAGTGGTCCTTCCCACTGCTGTACGCGTTTCCTCCAGTCCCCGTCATTCCGCAAGTGTTGCAGAGGTTACAGAAGTACAGTTCCCGAATAGGTACCTGGACCTTCTCGACATGTCCATCTGCCCTCCATGCCGTCTTCCCTACCGAGACGATCTGCTCCCACGGGAGGGTGGTCAGGTTCTCCATCCAGAGGTCAAGTCTCTCAACCTTCATGCTTGGTTTCTGAAAGGTTGAGGTATAAGGATTGGGACCTCCCCGAAGACGTGATTGAGGTGTTGCTTTCGGCCAGAAGGCCCACAACAAGGTCCTTGTACCATTGCCGTTGGAGAAAGTTCTGCGACTGGTGCAGGGTAAAGAATGTGGATCCTCTTTCATGTGCCATTCCTGTGGTTCTGTCTTTTTTGCTTTCATTAGCCCACAAGGGCCTGCAAGCAGGTACCATTAAAGGTTACCTGGCGGCGCTGTCCATATTTAAGCACTCGTCTGAGGAGTGTTCTTATTTTAAGATTCCTTTTGATTTCTCAGTTTCTTAAAGGGCTCACTAATGTGTTTCCACCATCACCTTTCCAGGTACCTGGTTGGGATTTGAACTTAGTGTTGAAGTTCCTGACGGGAGCTCCGTTTGAGCCTTTACATTCTTGTCCTTTGAGACTGTTGACTTTTAAAACTGTATTTTTGGTTGCGGTTACTTCCGCTCGCAGAGTGAGTGAGTTGCAGGCACTATCCGCCAAGCTACCTTTCACGGAGTTCCATAAGGACAGGGTTTGTTCTTAGGGTTCATCCTTCTTTTCTTTCGAAGGTAGTGTCAGAATTTCATTTGAGCAAGAATGTCAATCTTCCGGCGTTCTATCCTCCTCCGCGTCCTGGGAAGGAAGAGGCTCCATAGGTTGAATCCGAGGAGAGCTTTAAGTTTCTACATCTCACGCATGTCCCGGTTCAGAGTGGACAATCAGCTCTTGGTGGGATACGCTGGAAGGCGTTTGGGACAAGCTATCACTAAGCAGACTTTGTCTAGATGGATTATCTTGACAATCTCTGAATGTTATCGTTTGGCAGGTAAGGACCCTCCGGTAGGCTTACGTGCCCATTCTACTAGGGGTGTGGCTGCCTCTACTGCTCTGCAGAGGGGTGTTCCCATTCATAACATTTGTGAAGCAGCCACATGGGCCTCTGTCCATACTTTTGTCAAACACTGCTCCCTGGATTCTATCCATAGGCAAGATTTGGCCTTTGGTAAGACAGTCCTCTATTCTGCAATTTGATTGGGCATTGTAAAATTCCAAATTATTTTCCCACCTCCATACGTTGGTACTGCCTTGGTAGTCTGTCATAGATGTGGAATACGTCGGAGGACACAATCCCCTCGAAGAACAAGTTACTTTCTTACCTGGTAATGTTCTTTCGATGGGATGTTCCTCCGACGTATTCCACATCGCACCCTCCTGACCTGCCCCTCTACAGAATTTCTTATGCAATTGCAGCTTACGTTTCCGCAAGGCTTTCTGTAGTCATACTGGCAGAAGATTGGTGGTCACACGTTCTGGGGAAAAACTATAACTGAGGCTACGGGCGTCGTGCGTCCTACTTATAACATATAGTGACGTCGGCTCGACGGAGGCCCTCGAGGGAGCGTATCGACGTCATTGACACAGGACACAGATGCTGAAAAGTTTTCCAAAGCAGCACAGCTGTGGTGATTACCTGTCATAGATGTGGAATACGTCGGAGGAACATCCCTTCGAAAGAACGTTACCAGGTAAGAAAGTTACTTGTTCTTCTGACTCAAAAATGTGGTGAAATCCTAGGAAGAAACACAATTAAAGCAACCTGTTTACGCTGAGAGACAGTTACTTCTTGGAACTAAGTATTGGATCTGGATGTAGACACAAGGAGCTCCTTAAAGAACAGTTAATTAATTAGGAGTAACCTTGGACATTTTAAGTTTTAGATGCAGCATTTTTAAACCTGGAAAAGTTAAATAGATATTAAAAAGAGACGTCAAAATCTTCTTAAGAGTGAAAAAGTTAAGTCAAGTAGTAGTCTTCTCTAATAAAAGTTCCTTTTGTGTGTGCAAAGAACTCTTCCAGACTTCCTGGATACAAATCTACACATCTCAGCTATACAAAGAGGTTGAACAGGTACTGGTTGTAACTGGGGGAAGAAAGGAGTGTCAGTGAGTAGAATAAGTAACCTTGTTTTTGTTTTCTCTTCCTCTGCAGATTCTCAACTGAATTGAAGATTGAAGTCTGTGTTTTTTTTTTCTCCACTTCCCCTTTCCCTCGGTAGTGTAGGGATTTCTGCTGTTTTTGGGGTCAGCAGTTGCCCAAACACTTTGGAGGGTCTGTGGGGTCCAGCAGCTCCTGCAGACAAGTTTGACAGGACCTGACACCCAGACCCTTTTATCCCTGATTTCTTATTTGGGTGCAGATCCCAGACTTGCAATGTTGCATTCTATCCACTTGGTTCACTCTCCTGCCAAGCATACCAACTCTTCCTGGTTTACTTCATTTGCATTTAGGATTCCAGACCCTCTTATTCTCAACCCCTTATTTGGGTGCGGGTCCCAGACTCGCACTGCAGAGTTGTATCTGCTTTGTTCACTCTCCTGCCAAGTATAAACCTCTTCCTGTTTTGTTTGCGATCAGAGTCTCGGACCCTCTTCTTCTGGCTTCTGTTTTCATCCCATTGCTTGCCGGACCTCTAGCACCTCCTGGGTAACCTGCATACCTGTTTGCTTCTTTCTCGTAGGTACTGGTGGTTCCCGGGTAGCTGCATCCCTTCTCGAGGCTCCAGTAGCGTTAGAGTATCCAGGGGTTCTGCATCGACTTTGCAGTGTTCTGACTCTTCCTGGCTGCACGTTCTCCCTTTCTCACGCTTCGTTGGGGTCTAGGGCGCTCGGAGGATTCACTCGGCAGCAACCTATATAGTCCTTTTGTCGTAGACCAGGTTCGGGTTATCCTTTTCCTCCAGTTACGGCTTCCCTTGCTGCTCGCGTCCGCTTCTCCTGTGCACTGCTCCCGGTGTTCCTCCTCAGTGGAACACTCTCCTCCTGGGTCTGTGAAAAACCAGCAGACTGTGAATCCCAACTTTACTTCTCAGCTGGATGACAGTCTCTCCTTCTGCTGGGCCAATCTCTCCTCCATGGATTTGCCAGGGACCCCACTGCCTCTAGGTAAGCGTCCTGGTCTTCCCTTTTCAGGCTTATCTGGACTGGCTTCACTCCTTCCACATGGCTTCCCCAGTGAGGGCTCCCCTCATACTTCCTGAGTCTTTTTTCCCTTTTATACTACATCTGGCCAATAGGACTTGGGGAAACACTAGACTGCTCAATGTGGTTCCTACTGGTACTCCTCATGCTTCCACACTTCTCCCTCATCACAGTATTAATTGAATGACTCCCCTGTGAGTCACTGGAAAAGTGACTTTCACTTAGGTAAATCCTATTCTTCCTCTTCCCCGTACTTTCTAGGGGAAGGGCAGGGTGTGAGGTCATGAGCCTATTATGGAAGGGGTTGTTCTTAGAGTTGTAGGAAGGGGGTCTAGAGGTGGGTGATACACAGGGATACTGTGTTCTCTGGGGAAGGGTGTCTCCAATCCCATAAGGGGCTTGCTCTCCACTGCAATCCTCACCCAGAGCACCACTTCCAAGGGGATTTTTATACTGTGGCTGCACTGCCCTGGCCCCATGGGGAAGCCCCCCCCCCCAGGGAAGAAGGGGCAACATCCTCAGATTCGTCACACCACTCAGCTGTGTCCTGGTTTTAACCCCTCCCTAGGGGTCTCTAGTCTGACACCCCTCCTTGAGGTTTAGTTTTTTCCACCTCGCCCTGGAGCCTGGTTTCTTTAACCCCACCTTGGGCGTCTGATTGTTTTCACCCCGCCTTGGGGTTTGGTTGAAAAGACTCCGACTCCTTGTCTCTCTCTTTTGCCGAAGCGCAAACAGACTATACGCAAAGTCAAACGCGCACAGTCCGAGCCAGCCAAATGGTTGTGCAGGGCAAAACCAGTCACCACGTAGCCTTTGTTGACTTTGGTGGCATACGGCTGGCCGTGTGAGAGTGCATATTGCCACAGGAGTTGGAGGGGAATCCCAAAACTCCAACCCAGACTTGATTTACAGACCGTGGGCCCCAGACCCATAGGGGAACGGGAAGATCCCAGAGCCACCATGGGAAACTACTGAGCACCAATTAAGAGAGTGGGTGGAGCTTAGACCCTTTTTAAAGATTTCTAACTACACATACAGTTCTCAGGAGGGGGAGCCAGACATAGATTGGACAGGAGCCATGGACCAATTGGAACAGAGGAAGGGAACTGTTAGTAGGGAACAGGAAACAGGAAGTATGTGTTGGAACGGTGAAGTCAGCAGTGGAGGTTTAGGAGGACCAAGAGACTAGCAGGAGGAAAGAAAAAGCAATTAATGGTGGCAGTAGTTGAAGAGAAGGTAGAGAGTGTGGATGTGTGGCAATTGAGTAGAAGTCAGCAGAAGGAGTGATTGTGGACCAAATGACATTGACGAACGGGTGTTTGTGGTGTGGGAGTAACAGGATGGTGTGGATGTTGTGGAGCGGTGGGGGAGTGGAAGTAGAATGAGTGGTAGTAGTGGAAGGAGGAGTGGTAGTAGTGGGAGAATGAGTAGTAGTAGTAGTAGTAGTGGGTGGAGGAGGGGCGGCGGTGGTGGGATGACGAGGCACAGCGGTGGTGGGAGGAAGGTTGGCAGTCATGAGTGGTGGGAATTGGTGTGGCAGTAGTGATATGATATGATATGGTATTTATAACGCGTCTATACACGAGTGTTTCAGGGCGCGACGAGGCAGGGGAGGGAAAAAAAACTGTGGAAAGACAGACAAACGATCCTACTAGGCCAAGTGTCATTCAGATCGCGCAAGTGTAAGGGTAGGGAGAAGGGAAAAGTGCGTGGGGGAAGGGAGAGGGGGAAGTGCAGTACATGGGATAGAGGAATAAATACGATAGGTAAACGGCTGGATGGCAAGTGCAAGGTAGAGCAGAAGTGCTGGTGGAGGGACTGAAGGGATACAGAAAAACAGTACTTAAGTGCGGGGTTTCCAGGGAGGCAGGGCAGGAGTGCAAAGGGTGGGACCTGGCCCCAAGGTCAGAAGGGTGGCCAGGTAACCAGTGCAGGTTAGGCCGGGGGTTTCAACAGGGGAGAGAGGCAGAGAAAGCAGAAGCAAAGAGGAAGGTTTTGAGGTGTTTCCGGAACCAGAGATGCTTCTCCTCAAGTTTCAGGGAGGCAGGAAGGCTGTTCCAGATGGAGGCTCTTGCCAAAGAGAGATCGACCACCAACTCGTTGCTTGAAGAAGTGGCTGACCCTGAGGGAGTTAGAGGCAGATGAGCGGAGAGCCTGAGAAGGAAGGTATTTAGGAAGAGAGAGTTGAAGGTAATGGGGCCCCAGAAGGCCTTGTGGATAATGCAGAGGGTTTTGAACTTAATCGTTGCAGCCACTGGGAGCCAGTGCAGAGATTTCAGTCCTGGAGCGATACGATCCCTGGGTTTGAGGCCAAGGACCCGTCTCGGAGTCCTGTTTTGGATAAGTTGCAGGGGGCGGAGAGTAGAGGCAGGCAGGTTTAGATAAAGGCTGTTGCAATAGTCAAGCTTAGAGAGAACCAGGGCTCTGGAGACGGTGAGCTTCTGGGGGAAGGAGAGGAGAGGAAGAATACCTCTGAGGAGCTGCAGCTGGTAGTGTGACTTCTTAGAGATGTCGGAGATGTGAGGAGTCGAGGAGAGTGTGGAGTCGAAGATGACCCCAAGGTTTTTAGCCTTGCAGGTGGGAGCAGGAAGAGGGCCAAGAGAGGCCGGCCAGAGAGCTGCAGGGAAGGAGGGAGAGGGTGTGCCTATGAGTAGAATCTCGGTCTTGCTGGCATTAAGGCAGAGGTCATTGGCGGCACACCACTCCTGGATAGCAGACAGACAGTCAGCGATGAGGGAGGGAGAGGAAGTGGCCGAGGGTAGCCTGAAGATGAGCTGGGTATCATCCGCATAGCACTGAAAATTGGGGAAGAGAGCGGCGATGCGGTGGGCAAGGAGTGCCAGGTATTGGTTGAACAGCCAGGGAGAGAGGTTAGATCCCTGGGGCATACCACAGGTAGTGAAAAAGATATCGGAGAGGAAGGACCCAAGTTGGACCTGGGAGGGTCGGTCGGAGAGGAAAGAAGTCGGCCACGCCAGAGCCTGTCCTGTGATACCCAGGTTATCACAGAGACGGTTGAGCAGGATGGCATGGTTGACAGTGTCAAAGGCAGAAGGGAGATCAAGCAAGATGAGGACACACGGGGTGTTGGAATCAAGGTTGGAGAGCAGATCTTCACGGATGTTCAGGAGAGCAGTTTCCGTGCTTCTAGCAGCCCTGAATCCTGACTGATGGTCATGAAGACAACCAACAGATTTGGTGTGGAGATTAAGATGGGAGATGGCCAGTTTCTCCAGGAGTTTGCCCAGGAAGGGAGTGATGGAGATTGGGCGGTAGTTAGCCGGGCAGGAGGGGTCGGCAGAGGGTTTCTTAAGAAGAGGGTGCACAAGGGAGTGCTTCAAGGGGGATGGGAAGACTCCAGTGGCGAAGGAGTGATTGCAGAAATCAGCCAGGGCAGGAGCCAGGGAGTCGATGTGGTCCTTGATAGTTTTGGAGGAACAGGGGTGGACCCGTTTTGACAAGACTTTCATAGATCAGACTTGTCGAGAAACCTCATCTGCAGAGAAAAGGGGAAAGGCAGAAAGGAAGGGAGGGGGGTGCCAGCAGAAGGGCCAGAGGAAGAGCAGGAGATAGAGGGAGGGAGGTGAGAAGAGGAGATTGAGGACCGGATGTCCTGAGTCTTAGAAATGAAGTGAGAAGCCAGTGCCGTGCAGAGGGCTTGGGAGGGCACAGGAGATGTAGAGATGGCAGCAGGGTTGGCCAGTTCCTTGCAGATTTTAGAGTTCAGCCGAGTTGTTAGATGCTGGAGAGATCCGGGATTGGATATGGGCTCTCTTCTTGGTGAGAACGGAGAGCCGATATTGCCGTTGCGGCAGGCCAGTTTGTTAGAGGATGAACATGAAGCATGCCATTTCCTCTCGGCCACCCTGCACTTGCTGGGTGGTGAGAATTGGTGTGGCAGTAGTGGTGGGAAAGGCGTGGTGGTAGCAGTGAGAAAAGTAGTGCCAATAGTGGGAAAAGGATTAGTTGTGTCAGTAGTAGGGAGGAGTTATGGCAGTAGTAGGGTGGGGGTGAGGGTAGTAGTAGGGAGGAGCAGCGTGGTTGTAGTGGTGGTTTGGGGTAGGACGAGTGGTAACATCAAAGGGCGGAGTCAAGAAGAGTGAAGCATTGGAGGGACAAGAGTGGTGTGTGGAGTACAGTGGGGCAGTGAGACGGTAAGAGTAGAGGAAAAAGGTAAGGTGTCCAACTGAGTTAAGTGCAAGGCACCTCCCTATTCCCTTGGGAACACCACCAACTGGCTAGTGTAGGTACAACCAGGAATACCCTGAGAAAGTTCAGAATAGCCATTGTTTTAGGAATACTCCAGCAGCCTAAGACCAGAATTGGCCAGTAGGGGATGCCAATCAATAGCACTAACTTGGGGTTATGGACGCCTGGTTTAGAGAGGGAACCCAAGAGGGACAAGAGAGAGGGAGCTGGTTCTAGAGCCCACAAACTTATCAATAAAAACCATTGAACCATCCCAGCGATTCAGAGTGATTTTGTGGCATCCATGACAACGGTCCCTCCTCTAGTGTCCCCTAGTGTCATCATTGTATCTCAAGACCTGAGTTCTGTACCATCAACTACCCATGTGTGTTCTGCCCTTTTCATTTCATTTTGGGTGACATGAGCAACTGCTGAGTGCCATCTGCCAAAATTTTGCCAAAAAAACAAATTGAAAGATCTGGGGCAGGGGTGGCGGGGTGGGGGGTGGATAAGCGGTAGAGTTGGGGGGGGGGGAAATAGGCAGTATACATGAAAGGATTAGGAGATTGGGGGAATCCCCCACCCAAAAATAAAAAATAAAACGTTTGCGTTTTTCAGCAAAAACCTCTGCAAAAAACCCATCAAGAAAAAAACTGGCGATGTAGTGACATAGACCGCTTTTCTTCTATTCCTCTCTGGATAAAGAGGCATGCGTCTGTGTAGCTGGTTGTCTAGTAAAACTATCCTGCACTCTAAGTTCCTTGAGGCTTATGTCCCCCTGAGGGCAATCATTTATCTGCCAAATTTCTTGCTCAGGTGCTACCTTCTGGTGTTTTGCCCTTCTCTCTCCTAGTCTGAAATCTAAATGCATAAGCAGATTGATCAATTCTTCATAAGATTCTGGCCTTTTAGCTACCACGGCAAGGCCATCTTATACCTCATTCCTTAGACCCTGATAAAATAATGATCTCCTTCTTGGGCACCCAGCTTCCAAAAGTAGGGTCTTGAAATGGGCAATATAGTTGGTCAAATCTTTACTCCCTTGCTTAAGGTCTAGTAATTCCCTAACTACCGCTTGCAACAGGTACAGCTGATCAAACATTCACTGAAATTCTGCCTTAAATTGAGTGATATTCTTGAGTATGGGGAGGGTCCTCCTCGTGCCAACAGAAAAGTGAACAAGAAGCTGCATCCCCTGTCATGTAATATACAATGAAAGCCACTCTGACAGCCTCCATAGGAAGTCTCTGGCCTACATGAGAAATGTAACTCGCACTAGGTAAGGAATACTTGAAATGTTCTCCTCTAAACCTTTCCGGGGGAGCAAAAGGGGTAGCCACATACCCAGTTCTAGAGCATCCCTTTAACGCTGGTCTGTTGGCACCAATCTCTCCCTTGGTAGACTCCTCCATGGGAAATAACTCTGGACCTTCAAATGGAAAGTCAATTTCAGACGGAAGAGGGGTCCTCGAGGCCTGCATTCACTCACTCTAAGACTAAGTGTCTCCTCCCGGTGACTCCACCCTTGTCTTTCTCTACGACTCACTGCCAACTGTTCTCTAATCACCTCAAACCCTCTAAGAGACTTGACACAATGGTTTCTGATTACATGTCAGCTGAGCCAGTAATAAATTAGCATGGGCCTTTCATTCTGTCAGGAGCAGCCCTTCAAGATCCTGCAGATGACACTGTTCCCACAAACCCTCTTAAGTGTTCAATGTTGAGCAGTTTCTCAGTGTCTTGCTTCACCTACAACACCCCTGGGAGAAAGGGGAATGGGACAACATAACAAATTTAGACACTCCTCCTCTCAAGAGATATCTGCCAAAAAAGCAAAGCATTTATGTCTCATTATCGGTATCGGGAGGTAATATCCCTATATATATGGTCGCCGTATATAATATCACTGGGAAAGGTTGTGCCTATATTATATAGGTGACCATATATATAGGGACGTGGGGTTGCGGGGGTGGCCCCCGCTCCCCTTGAAAAAAAAAAAGGGTTTGGGGGTTACAAGGGTGTCCCTTGCATGTTCCATGTAACAATGTTCCAGGCAAAAACGGCCCTTTTTCAGCAATTTCTATTTTATTTATTTATTTATTTATTTTTATTTATTTATGTTGCATGGCGGTGATCTATACCTGAAACATGTCCACTTCTTGCTTGGAGATTCGTTCAATGAAGTATGGACCTTTTCTATTCTGAAGCAGTTATAAGATTAAAGTTCATGCTCTGTACTACTTTTTCTTTAAAACTGATCTGAAAATGACTTTCTTTCTCAATAGTAGGTTCTTTTCTTCTTCAGGCTTTTATTCCAAACATGTCTTACTCTCAAAATGCTCCCTGGGGAACACCATTCCATGAATCTTCCTCTAATTCCCTGATTTATCACATAGTATTATTTGTTTAACCTAAAACCCTATTTCTTCCATCACTATTCTATTTCTCTGTTCATGTGGCTTTGTAGAAGTTTGCTTTCACTTTGCACAACCTTTAACGAGCTATTTCCACTAATTACTGAAACACTCCTCTTTTCCTCTCTCTGGAGTGTTAAGTAGTATCTTACAACTGTGGTTGCCTGGTGGTGGTTCTTGAAGCTCTGAACACAGGCCTGACCTCACAGGTTTGTTTATTTCTCTCCCTCCAGCGGTTTTGCGGCTAAGCATGCGCGGACCTTGGATTGGGTGGCATACCGCTCACAAACAATTCAACGGGTCCCCTTAGCTCTGTTAACCTAACACACGCAACATTTTTTACTTTTATTTCAACTCTGGTGAGATTAGCTAATCTTTGCAAAAGGCACTAGTTCTCTGACACAATACCAGTAATACTATGTAGGATGGTGGGAAATAATGTTTTTGAATAGTCTGTCCCCACTGGAACATCTTGATCTTGTCCCACGAAATCACGGCTGGATAATTCTTTCCTTTCTAACGTCTTTATTCTTTAATTTGTTCTTCCAAGTTTCAGTTTTTCAAAAAGGGAACTTCTCCCAAGACTCCAAGCAATGAAAGGCAGTTTAGAACTTTGGAGCAGGTTACAGGACTCCTGCACTAAGTCTCTCATCTAATCAAGCAATTAGCATTTGGAACCACTCTCACCATCTTGGGCTGGTCCCAGACTGCCGGTTGCAAATCTAGTTAAGGAAAGCACTTTAGAAAAAGTCTTCACATTCACCCATGCAAAACAACTGATGAGGACTAAATCAAAATGATTAGTTTTGCTAACATTCCATACTCTAATCCTTAAATAATGTATTTGGGGAGATTTTTTTTTCTCTAAGTCTTACCCTCTGTCCTGAGTCTCCCAGCACTACTGCTGGACTTGCTCAGATTGTTTTCATTTAACTTGAAGGTCAGTGAAACTTTCTCGCTCACCTCCTGCGTTTACTTTTGTTCTCAGGACACTGAACCCTTCTTCTAAGGTTCCAGTGTGGTGGAGTCCTCTTCCCCTTTGCTTTGGCTTCAAAGGTGTTACTTTTGTACCCTATTTCTAGGTGCATTAGCCTGTGCTGTCTTTTTAGCAGCTACAATGCACTTAAAAGGATCATATTATATACTCAAAATGGCCTCTCTAAGTGTTTTGAGATCTGTCGAAGAAGGCCTGTCATACCTTGCCAGGAGGGGGAATATCCCTTTTCTTCATGGACTTTGGCAGGCTTCTTGCAAGAAGCCCCAAAATCCTCTTCCCGCCAGGTGCTTGGATGTTGCTGGGTAGATTCTGGGAGGTTTGAGGGGTCAGAAATGAAAGCCAGAAACAAAGTTGTCATGTTTTTGGTTAAAGACTTTTATTAACTTAAACAGGTTGGGAAAATGCCTCTATGATCCTGCTCTAAGAAGAGATTCCATACCTAAAACCAAATATTGAGGATTAGCCTTTGTCAGGATGTCATAAATCAAAAGCTGTTTCCAAACATGCTATCCTGTCTTTAACCTGGTATTTGCAAAAAGTGTTCTTAAATAAAAATAGAACAGCTCCAACGTAATGTTCTCCAAAAAAGGAAATACCTTAATTACAAAGGGAGATTCTCTTCCCTGATTCTTCACTGGTATCACAAATGTCTTTGGGTATGGCAGTTCTGTATGTCTTCTTTGACCCACAACAATCCTGTTGGATGAAAACTGTTCAACCTTGTAAATTCTTCTTTAACAAAAGTTCATTCGTTCTTTGACAAACACCCTTTCTACTTGACACTCCTTGTAAGTTTGCAATTTGCCTGGTATACTCCCCTAGTATTCTGAAGGGTACCTGGTTACTGCCTTGCTCTGCCCAGGTTGGTACAATAATATCAAAAAATGAATGAGCAAGGTCAGGTCAATCTCTGCTGAAGAGTAACCACTGCTACACCCTGAGTGGGTGACCCCTTGTGTGGGTGGTCACAGAATTCTCATGAAACTGTTCTTCTGCACAAAAGGGTTTTATTTTGAAGTGCAGTGGTGTAGTAATACACTGGTATTTTTCAAAAAACATAGGTCATTCACATTTGAGGACATACAAAGTGTAGTACCTAAGTACGAATGATCAAGTAGTCAATATTTGAGACTTCTAGTTGTACAGTTTGGTCATTCTCTATAGGTTCCTTGGGAAGAGTTGAACAACAAGATATAATACATGTCAACACGACAGTGTTTCGGCCATTTTGCGTGGAGCTAGGTGAGCTCTAATGGTGTGTTAAGTGCAGGCCAGGGCCATGTTAAAGAACAGGGGCCCTGTGGTGGGGTGACTACCTAAATGCCTGTTTGGAGTTGATGCAGGCCCTACTGACACTTGCATCCTCGACATCCGAGACGTCACACTGCTGCTTCAACGATCTTGGCAGCTGAATGCACTGACAATAGACGTGACCGCGCCTGTTGACAAGATGACGACTGCATCCTAAAGAAGTGGATCCTTCCACCTCTTAATCTGAGCCACTAAGCTCCTCGGATTCAACCACATAGGACCCTCCACTCGTAAAGACACTCCTGTCCTGATGAAGGCCTACACCATTAGAGCTCACCTAGCTCCACGCAAAATGGCCGAAACACTGTCAAGTTGACATGTATTATATGTTGTTGTTCAACTCTTGATTGTGCCTACACTTTATGGGTCCCTCACCTGTTTATGATTCCACTGAATTCTCTAAGCTTCCTTCCCAAGGAACCTATAGAGAATGACCAAACTGTACAAGTAGATGTCTGAAATATTGACTACTTGATCATTCGTACTTAGGTACTACACTTTGTATGTCCTCAAATGTGAATGACCTATGTTTTTTGAAAAATACCAGTGTATTACTACACCATTGCACTTCAAAATAAAACCCTTTTGTGCAGAAGAACAGTTTCATGAGAACTCTGTGACCACCCTCACAAGGGGTCACCCACTCAGGGTGTAGCAGTGGTTACTCTTCAGCAGAGATTGACCTGACCTTGCTCATTCGTTTTTTGGTATACTCCCCTGCCAGGACTCTTCATGTACTTCCAAATGCCTGGTGTACTGTCCTGCCAGGACTTCTCTTGCACTCACACGTGCCTGGTGTACTCTACTGGCAGGACTTCTCATATCTTAAAGTTCCTCTGTATGCCATAGTTGCATTTACCTTTCTTGGCTTGGAATATCTGTGTTTCACTGCTCTTTTTAAACATTCTCCATATTTGCATTAATTCATTATTGGGGTTTGGGTGGGCGCTCAGCCCTTTCCAAACAATCTTCTCATTATTTCATTTTCCGTTATTTCGCAATGTTAGATGTTTCTGTGCTGTGGTCGCTGAAACTCCCCGGGATCCCCACTGTACTCTGGCAAATTCACTGGCTCTCTGTAGCATTTCCGGGCTTGCTTGTGCTTACGCAGTGTACCTTTGATGCTTATTTCCCACTCTGGGCGGCTTTGACATCTCTTCAGCTTCTGTCGTGGCTCTGCTCGTGCATGCTGGCTCCTCCTCTGCTCCCGGTAAGGACATTCTCTTGGCCGCAGGACACCCAGGGACCCTCTTGCAGTTTCTGGACAAGCCCCCTCCCGCCAGCAAAGTTCTTTACTGGTGTCACTATCGACTTCAACGGGTCTCTCCCTCAGTGAGGGATACTACAGTCTCTTCTGGGTTGGGGCACTCTGCTGATGCCCAGGCATTCCCCTTCCTCCTGGGGGAGGGGGGAGTAGACCGGCTTCCTTGCCACCTCCAGTGCTTTCCAGCTCCCCACAGGCAGTTGGGTGGCAATGGATCACCCTTTACTTCTCTTGGCACAGCAGTTTTCAGCCCTTCCTTCTCCGGCACAGGCTTCCTGCAGCCGCCAGGTCCTCCAGGGACCTCTCTCACACTTCCTGGGTCTTTCCTCCTTTTTATACCAGCTTTGGCCAATAAGATTTGGGGAAGGACTAAACTGCTAACAGCGGGACATGATCATCATGCAAGTTGTAATTTTGGGTCATGTTGAAAACATTTCCGGGCCAATTTTGATTCTCAGGCCACGTCTGTGTCCAAGTCAACATAATGTTATTTTATTATTAGCACACTGCAGGCAGAGAGGGGTGAAGAGATCAGGGGTCTGGCAGTCAATCTGGAAGCGCGGAAGGCAGGCTATACCTCATGATATTGTCTGTGTTCTGATCCTCAGAAGCAGGAGGCCCCGTCTTCCCTGCTGACCAGGTAGGCTCTTGGTGCCCCATGCTACCTTTCCACCCAAACTCACCATTTTCACATCTTCTACCCACTATCCGGCCCCACTTATCTACGGCCACCTCGTCCTTTGGTAGTCCAGAACACTTGCTGTTCCAAGCCTTCCCCCCTGCAACCATGGGTGTCATCGAAAGTGAGAAGGCAGTAGTTCCCTTCTCCCTGCGCCCATGGCAGGCATTTTGGTTTGTAGTTTTTTAAAAGTGGAAAAATGGCAACCGCTCTATTTCTCCACTTAAAGACTATTGGCCCCCCAGAAAGCATGCCAGGGTGTAAATAGCAATAAATCCCACGTGCCAGAGTATTACCATCAAACTAATGTCCACCCACTTTGGTTTTTATTGCTTAATTGCGCATTTAATAGAAAATCGCATTCATTGAGAATATAAAAACAATACAGTAGGTTTTAAAGGAAAAAAGAAAAAACAATCCAATCAGTCTTCAATTAGTTAAAAAGTAGTAAAAAGAAGAGCGCAATTACAGTACATTTATAATTCAACTCGCCTACATACAAATACTTCAACACCCTTTTGCAGGTTATTATTTTAAGTGATTGGAAAACTACTCCTACTACGTTTTTGGCTCTCCTGGTACATCTTAAGGCAAGCAAATGGAGCATGTCATATTGTCTCCAAAGGACTTTTACAGAGCCTAAACATTGTATGGCATTGTATGGGATCTCAAGATGTTTTTCCAAGCTCCAGGCAAGACAAAAACGTCCATGAATCCCATTTAAATCAAGAATGTCTTTCTGTGCTTTGGGTCTGGGAGCTCAATAAAGCATCTTTTTAGAGTAAATGTAGGAGCAAAGGTCACCGAAAGAAGGGTCTCGTTGGTCCATTGCAAAAGCTATCCGAGCAATTTTTTACCTTACTTTTGAATTTCCTTAGGTTAAATCCTAAAATATCCCCAGGGTTTTAGCATTTTCATGCGCCGTGTCTTAGGAAATGGGTACCTTTTTTCATTTGTTATTTCAGGCTATGGTAACTTTATCATGATAAAAACTCTGTCGAGTGGTTTAGAGATTAGAATGTATTTCTCTTTTATAACCACTGACGTGGTCTCACAGTGGCTAGTTAAGCCACTTAAATTCCTGATGCCTGATTTGCCTTTTTAATGCCAACTCCTAGGCTTTATCCCTTGCCAAGTCTGTTGATTTTCGACTTGAGAGGCCAGTCAGTCAAGAATAGTTTATTTCAGAAGTGACTTCTTTAAAAACATTACAGAGACACACAGTTACACATGTTCTTCCAATATGTATTGCTATTCTTAAATAAGAAAACAAAGTATGTGCAATTAACAGGGTTTCTCCCATTAAAATCTAATACATTGCAGGTCTGGTCAGCCTAGTTCTGCAGTAAAGGAGTCATGGGACGTTTACAAACTCTTGCGTATGCCTTCCGACCATCATTCCATACTTCGTAATTTGTATTATTTACTCTTCTTAGCAACCATTTTTCAGTGACTGCTGCTAAAGGAAAAGCATTTGAACCCAGCTTTTGGTATAACCGAGCGTTCATATAACAATTTGGGCCAACTAAAATAATTTGGAAGAGAATTAGTACTTAACATTTCATGCAAGTGATTAGATGGTTTTATTGGTTCCCGGGATTCACACTCCATTGCAATGGTCTGCAGCAACCTCTTCCTGTAGAGCAAACTAGACTGTGAAGTAATGGCTTCAGGATTGTGAAAAATATTTTCAACATTTGTCATGTTTGACAGTCTTTTGATATGACGTAGCCACGGGAAAGATACAAAAAAATCACATTCTGATGACCTTAGATGGTTAAAGAGTTGACGAGTCAAAACTGCTTTTATCATTGCGCCATATTTAGAGCCATGGTAACACTGTTTCCACTGTTAATTCATCCTCCAGGTAGGGAAAACCGGAGTCCTTGATGTACTGCAAAATTTGCAATTGAAAAAAGCAGACAAAACAGCTGCATTAGTCTTTACATCTTTTGCAAATTTCTTCACTGCTGACAGCAATTGTGTTAAGGTTTCTGTGAGAAGTGTAGACTTCAGACTTAATACATTTTTTTTGCCACAATACATAAATATTGTGCCACAAATTTTGCAGATTCGAAAATAAAATGGCCAAATATATGACTGAATCTCACAAATGGAGCATTCTTAATTTGAAATGGAAACCCTACTGACATTAATTCTGGAAAATGGTCTTGAGTTCTTATTATAAGATCCCGAATTTTTTTTTTTACGGGAACTATCTGCATGCTTGGCCATTTCTGTGGTTAACTTCGGAGCTCTTGATGAATCGCTTTTATGCAAGGCGCAAATTACTCTTCCTCTGTACTCTTCGGTATCTTCATGAATGCTTTGAACAATTATTCCTTATTTAATTACTTATGTGCTCTCATATTATGCAGCGGAATACTCCAGATAGCATACTTCTATTATTACTGATTTTAAAGCCTTGGAAAAGGATGGGGCGAAACCAGACATATTTGATGGATTCTGTATAAAGTGAAAGGCAATAGATGATGTGAATATGAGTAATGTAAAACCTCTTTTGTTTTGCTTAAGTCACACAGAGTGGGACGTGTATGTCCATATGTGGGTCCTGTGCCTGCTGGGCCTAGAGACCCAATCTGCTCCTCACTGATGAGGCCCAACAGGCTGAAACATGTTTGGGGATTCCTATGGTCTCGTGCAGAAGCAATGTGAACAAGCAGTTCGGGCTGGACTGCCTCATTTGGGGGTGGGACCAAGCCTGATTTGCATATGGTTTTCCCCTTTTGTAATGGATTGGCATGCTAAGAACAATGGTCTGAAGGGTTGCCCAGAGCAATTCCAGAAGTTAGGATTAATTCCAAACCTTCCAGCCATCACCTCTTTTGTTTTGAATATGTATTTATATAGTCATGTTGAATGGTATGCATTTTTTATATTATGCTTTTATGGTGTATGCCGAAATATAGATTAGCTTGACTTGAGTATTGTAAATGAAAAGTCATGAAATGTATTTGACGAGAGCATTTTTTAACACTTGATCCTTCCATTCATGGTGCGTTATACAGTCTGATGTTTCGCTTTGGCCCCGTCAGTGTCAGTCTCCCTCCTGAGTTGATGGTTTGTGACCACCTCTGCTTCTGCACTAGCATTCTTCCTTGCCCTCTAGCCCCTGCGTATACTGCAATGCTCACAAACTGCTTTGCTCATCTTCTCTTACCATCATTGGCTGTCTTGTCCCACTCTCACATTTTATTTAGTGTGGCACAGCTCTCTGCACTGCTGAACACACTGATGATTCAAAAGGCCGACAAGCAGGGGGAGAGTGTTATGTTCAATTGTCACATAGATGTTGTCCTCGATAACATGCTTTCCCACCTGTAACCCCAAGCACAGTGTGGCCGGAGATGCACATGTTTGCATTTCTCATGCAAAATTGTGCTACTTTTATGCTGGAAATCAATGAATAACATATTACCTGCTTGTTGGAAAACAGTGCTTTATAGAACAAAATGTAATTGCTTGTTGCTTTAGGCTCTGAATTACCTCTTCATTCACACTGCCTCCATAACTGATGGGTCGCTGTCCAATAACCAGTATAATTCAACCAAAGGCAGTAATGCATGCTATATTTCTCTTGGCAGATGTTGTCACATGCCTAGCACTTGACCTTTGCGGAATCTACCTCATTTCTGGGTCACGGGATACCACCTGCATGGTGTGGCAGGTCCTACAGCAGGTGAGGATATTGCTTCTTTCTGATTTCAAGACTTCAAGACACTTTACAGTCAAAGGTGTTCTTATACAGTGGAGACATGCCCACTCGTGGGTGCACACACATATACAGTTTCTTTTACTAAACAGAAAAAAAAAAAACTTAACTAGAACTCAAACACAAATTTGTGAATTGTCGCAAAATGTGCTAGCTTGCATAGCCTCACTGTCTGGCAAACACAATCTTCTGTCAAGGGTATTCCAAGATTTAAATACAACCTCACACTTACTCATACAATCACACCCTCGCTTACAGGCTCTGTCTCTCACACGCACAAAGATGCACATGTTCACTCTAGTGTACACTACCACATGCACATATCCAGCGCAATATCACACACTCAGATTCCTCTGCGAAAGGAAAGTGCAAAGTCATCTTTAACTGCTTCGCTCCTATGTTCAGACCAGAATCACAACAATGAACTCACAGGAAGCTCTATGCCTGGCATCAATATGTGGAAAATAGGCTCATGTGTTAGGCAATTCTCCAAACAGGGAGCATGTGAGGCTTTGCATATTTTCAATTTGATCTACATGCTGCCGAGTTCAAGTTCTTTAGGACCTCTCACTCGAAGGCAGAAACTTCATATTTAATGTTTTCTCACACTTTGTTGTCATAGTATGTTACCATTCAGTTTCACTGTTCTGGGACTGCATTGAGGCAGAGGTGACCACAGTGAGTTGGAATTACTGACAGAAGAGAGAATTTGAGTTCAAGTGTATGTTAGACATGTCTCGATCATGCTTTCCCACTGCATCACTTGACACACTGTCTCTAGTTTCAGACTTTGGCATTGGTTGTGGTAAAGCATAGTAAAACATTTGACCACCTACCTTAGCTTCAAATGATACATGTCACGTTACAGAAGGGATGCATAACCTTGCCTACGTTATGATGGTTTGTTATAACATAGAAGTTGTATTGGTTCTCCTATTTTGTATTTGTCTCCATCAGGGTGGCTTCTCTTGTGGCCTGGCCCCTAAGCCTGTGCAAGTATTGTATGGACATGATGAAGAGGTCACGTGTGTTGCCATAAGCACAGAACTTGATATGACAGTGTCTGGATCAAAGGTAAGAATTAGGTTGGTGTCCGGTCAGGAGCTCTCTTGTAATGTATTTAAGACCCCCAGATCCCTTCCGATGGCATATCCATATACGATCCACATCAAATGCAATTTAATCTGGACCTTTTAATTGAAAGCTTGCTTGTAGTCACCCTTTACTGGCAAAAAAGGTCCCTTGAATCTCTTAAGTGGTCAGAATATAGGCATCGATTGTGCGTGTGGCGGGGAGGACTTTTAGTGGCCCGGGACATATATGGCAATGTGGAAAGACATTACTCTGGGCAGTAGAGAACTTGCCAATATTGCTGGAAGGTGAAGGAGTAATACTGGGAACTCTGCTGCATTCTGGGTGGGATGGTAATCCTGTTGTCTGTGGGAGGTGTTTTCTTGTCTTCTTCCTTCTTGCTCTTCAGTTACGTTCATTAGGAAATGACGTAGAACCTGCTGGGCTTGTCTATGTTTAATCCGACTGTGTGAACATTCTTGGGGTACTTTATACTTTTTTTGTTGGATTGCGCCCAAAGATGAGGTTGAAGGAAATGTTTGAATTATATGTCAGAATCAAATTATTGTATAGCATTATTACCACAAATGCTGAATGGATGGGTCTAGCATGCAATTTACTCTTGTAGCATGGTAGGGCCCTTGGTTTCCAGAATGAAGCTTCCTATTCTTCATTTCATTTACATCTTATGTTCTTTCCCAGGATGGCACCATTATTGTTCACACCTTACGCCGGGGTCAGTTCATGAAATCTCTAAGGCCTCCATGTGAAAGCACGCTACCAATGACCATCTCCAATCTGGTGGTTGGTCTGGAGGGACAGATTGTGGCCCAAACCACCATTGAAGGCCGGTCTTCCCTCAAGGTGAGTCCCGGAAAGTGGAAAAAAGCTCTAGTTTCAGTATGTTGTTTTGTGTTGAGCTGGGATGAAGGTGAAAGGGTGCTGAATGGGAGAATGAGTAAATGGGTGATTATGACTGAAGGAGTGAATAAACATTGTTTTTGCAATAGGACAGTGGCACTCAATGTAGTTGCACAGACAGGTGCATCATAAACTATTTCCCCATCAGCTCTCTCAGGTCAGCTATCCGGATTCTGTGTTTGAATGGTTAAGGCCATACTTGCAAAGAAGGTCTCGATCATTGGTCTGTACATGCACCTTTGAGTCAAGCAAGCTCCTTTTGACCTGTGGAGTGCCACAGAGCTCTGCACTTTCATGGTTCTTTAATTTATATCTTTCCCTGCTAGCTGAACTTGTGTAGTACTGTGGCTTTCAATTTTACTATGACGCAGCTAATACCCCAATAATTCTTCAATTAAATCAATAAAACACACAAGATCGAAGATATTAAAGCTTGTATGATGGCTGTGGATCAGTGATGCATATAAATCACCTGAAGCTAAATGGCAACAAGGTTGGGGTTGCTTTTATCAAAAGACAAATCACACGTCTCGACTTCCTCTCTCTGGCTCTCATTCATAGGTCTGCATCCAAAGCCTATCCAAAGAGCATGAAACCTGGGTGTAAATTGGTGCCAACTTCACTTTACCATCACCAACCTCAGCTGTAGCAAAAGCAGGCTTTTTCAGCTAAGGCTTGAATATAGGATTTTACATTTTTTCTAATTCAGTGACCCAGTCCTATTGGTGAACAGCCTTGTTTTGTCAAGACTTGTCCTTAGTAATGCATTCTGCTTGGGTCTTGCAGACTGCTAGGAGTCTAGTCCAGGCCATCTGCTTAGCCCAGAAGGCTTGTATAGAAACCTCTGTTTCTTACTCGTAAATTCAAATTGATTTATATTTTGCAAGGGGTGAAACGTGAAAAAGCAAATTACTTCAAATTCATTGATCTAAAAGAGGCAGGCTTTGGGGACGGGTTCTGATACCAGGCAGCGGAATCGTGGTGCCTACTACCACTAGCAATAAGATCAACTAATGAGCTTGCTACATTTTCAAAAGCCGGGAAAGAAATGGCTGTTCAAAGGGTAACATGATAACCGCTGGATCTGTTTATTCTACGTGCCGGAAGGAAGCGCCTTTTCTTGCTGTTGCACTGTGATGAAATCCCATGGCGGGACATTCGTCTAGTGACCATGAGCGAGGAGGTTTGGGGAGCTGGGTGCTTGATAAGCCAGCATTGAAAAAAATACATTTCTCACAATGCCCCTCAGAAATAAAACCCGGACTGGATCTGCGAAGGGTAATTATGGGCTGGGGAAGAGAGAAAACCTTGCAAAATACTGTTGGGAACGAGAAGGAGCACTCTGATGATTAGAAGTCATTCTCAAGAGTCTGTATTGATCCCGGTGTACGAAAAGGGAGATCAGAACAATCTCAGAGAATTAAAGACTGCTGTCCATGCTGGACCTCACTGGGAAATTGTTTGCGTCCTTTATATTAAAGGAGCTGCAAAATTGGGTTGAGAGGAACAACATTTTATATCCCTTTCAAACTGGGTTTGTCCTGGTTCGGCGACGACACGCAACAGAAGACTGCTTGGCACTCTTCCACATGAGCCCCGGCATAGAAGAGGTCCCTCTCCATATGTAACCTGTGTAGACTTTCGATCAGCGTTTGACCAAGTAAACCACACCATTCTTTGGAGAAAATTGAGAAATCTCGGATGCCCAAATTGGCTATTGAATATGATTATTTCATTGCTTAGTAAATGCCAGGCTGAGTCTTGATTGAAGATCCGCAGGAGCTGCTGAACACTGACGCACCCTCATGGAGCACTCAACTATCTAAATTACACCTGGAGCATAACACCCGTGGGGGAAAGGGGAAGTGGATAAAATAAGAGAAGAAACAGATTCATTATGTGCCCACAGGATTATCTGTAGTAAGGAAAGAGAGATTAACAGTTAATTTACAAACTACCATTTCCTGCCTTATCACTCATGTCAAAAATTAATTATGCATATACCTGTTATTCCTCTGTTGATTGCTTAGAGGATGAACAATGTTTTCTCTTCAGGCGATGAACTGGAAGAGTTTTTATATTTTCTTCCTGAACACTGACCTTGTTGTCATTTTACTTTCACTCAAAAATAACCAATAGGTCCATGCCTTTAAACAACTCTTCTTAATCTGGTTAAAGTACCTGTCTATGGACAGAACTAACTTGAGTCCAAAGAGTTTTTGCAATCACAAGATCCCTCCTGCTCAGTGCAATTTAAGTTTGTGTTTTCAGGACCAACCTTGCCCACACATGGTTAAATGATAATGGCCTCCTGAATTCATTAGTTTGACTGGAAGAATTGCAGTAGCCCGCTCCCTGCCACGCTCTCCTGTCTCCTCTGGCTCATAAGTAAAGTCACTGCGCTTCCTGCAAGGGGAAAAAAGAAAGCAAAAGAAAAAATGAAATTGACTAGTTGCTGACAGGGGAGTCCAAGCAACATCGGTATTCTGGCTCCTGAAATGAGCAGTACGGTGAGGAGAGTAACACAGCATACAGTTTCTATGTTTGCTTTTAAAAAGGAAGAAACTGACTACTTTGCTTTGAGAACAAGCAGCGTCTGTAAGCCAACTCCTAAAATGCTATGCTGCCGCATGAGAAGGAGGCTGGCTTGCTCAATGTCGTTCGCGCATGGAAGCGAATGAAATTCACATTGAGATATCTTCTGCTACCTCTCTCTCACTAGTTTCCGAGCGGCAAAGGAAAGAAAAGAAGGCCGCGGTTACGGAAACCAAAACATTAATATGTACACTCGAGTGACAACAAAACAAGCGTTTGGCCTGCGAATGAGGGACGGAGTAGCTAATTCCGTCTGTCAATATCGTTGCTCCGGAAGAGAAGCAAACGCCTCACCCGCTCTGTTAGCCTTAATGGAATAACTTAAACAGTGCATTCTGTCAAATAACATACCGCGGAGCGCAAAAGCAAAGCGCCAAGTCAGTTACTATTTGTGTAATTAGGAAAATAATAAAGAACCAACATATTTACACGTTTCCTTATTTTGAAAATAACAGGGTTAACTTCTGATTTAATAAAACAGAAAGTTTACTTTTTACTGAAAATTGACGTGTAATATTTTTAAGAGTTCACTTAGCTTCTGAAATTGAAGACAGTTTCATAGAAACCTCAGGACATTCGACATTCATGTAGGAAGCAGTTCTTGTTCTGGCAAATTTCTTGACAAGGCCAAATGCATAGGCCTCAATTCCTGGAGCCTCCTTGTTCCTGACCTACTCAGCTGGAACATAGACAATGAAAGGCAGTTGAGAATGTTTTCCAACTGCCTTTGGGAATTCCTCAGACAATCGGATCAATGATTAGCTCCTCCATCTTGGTTTGGGCAGGTGTCCACACTCTAAACAAGGTAGTTAAGGCCCAACTCCCATGAAAACATGAATTGCATACAAACATTCACTGCCAATTCATTCTCCAGCCCAAACACACCACCCAATATAAAACTAACATACACTTTATTTGAAAAACCCTGACAGTAATACTATGCCTAAATTCTGTTTAGACAACAAGGGCCTATTTTCTGGCCTGGTGGTAGCAAACGGGGGAGTCAACCAATGTTGTGTGCTGGTTCCCCTTTATTCCACTTATATTTAGTTGTCCGACCAACACGGCTGGGAAAGAAAGCTAATTTTCCCCCGAATATTTGCCAAACGTGAACCATTGCAGTGCCGACGACTTGGTCATGCTCGACCAGACCTACACTTGTATGTAGGTGGGCTACTCACTTGAAGGTATCTTAATCCTATACAAACAATGTTTTTGCCCCACAATACTTTATGGACTTGTTGTTCTGTCAATGAAGGATTTTGGTTTCCTGAATAAACTAGAAGAATTCTTCTGGCGTAGATTCCTGGGACTGTCCACATCCACCTCCATGGAATATCTCCGTCTAGAGTTAGGCTTAATTTCATTGACAGGACAAGTCCTGAAAAAAAGAGAGGAACTCTATATGAAATCTAGAGCTTCCCATAAATGGCCATTATTGACAAAAATTGACAAAAACCATGAGTCAGTTGTTAGTGGCAGGAGTTTCAATGACTTGAACGCTGAACTCTGAGAGCATCATTTGGACCCCACATTTTGAATGGCGGAATATCTATGAAACCCTGAAGGATGTCTTTAAAAGAAGGCTTGATAGATGGGAATGGAGTAATAACTATTTATATCTATCGAAGCTATACAACTACGGGGGCATCATTCCTGTAATACGCTGCTATAAGAATTCACAGCTTTATTTACTCCAGACCCAGTGCCCGGACCCAGCAGTACGAAAGCTGAGGTGCCTACTCTGCACAAACCAGCTATCTTTATTGGAAACATGCGGCCCTCAGTTGAATTTGGCTGGTGAGCTCAGATATTGTCGCATATGTAAGATGCCCAACAAGTTAGAAACATCCAAACGCGTGTTTACAGAGTTTATCAAACTTGGATCACTTTAAATGTGTACTTTGTGCAAATTTGTTTTTCACTACGAAGCGATTAAATCTCAAGAATTCTGGAAATTCTGCCTAAACACTGACTCAACCTCTATGCACATAGCACTTTATCGATTATGGACACATGTTGTGAGATACTTGACTTAAAGCAAAGGACACGATTATGAAGATGCCTAAATAAATGAAAAGAACGTTATTACTAACAAGTTAAGGAAATTGATTTGATGGGTGTATGTCAATGAAACATAAAGTTTAAAGTTTTACATATGTTTTTTATATATATATTTAGACCTTTTTGAATTTGGTTATATGATTGAATACTTTTAATGCTTTTATTGAAATTGTGATATAATTCAGATGATTGTTTCTTTGGGTGAATGTAAAGTAAAGTAAACTGTTATGCTTGTGAAAAGTTCTAAATGAAATTAAACACAATAAAGTCGAAACGCCTAACCAGCCCTGCAGCTATGAGGGAAGTTCCCTACCTAACAAAATAAAAGCTACTGTGTGCTTTAAAGTCAAAAATAAAGTTCTTCCGTCTGAATCCTATCCAACTAATGGGCGCTGCCACTTTAGAAAAAAACATCTAACTAAAAGTGGAATGGAAGGCTTTGCACGATAGCCTCACCAGGGTGTCTGCATGGTCCAATTATATTCGGTTTGTTCAGGCTTTCAAAAATTCCTTTTTGGCACCACAGAACATTCTTTGTATCAAGTTAGGGTTCTAGTTTTTCCATTTACCAAAGAAACTGTCTCTACCGTAGAGGTGTTGGGTTCTCCCCAAAATCCTGTGATCCTCATACAGGTTTTCTTATATCCAAATTGTTTCAGATAGGGTGGCTCTTCACTCTGTTTTATCAGAGTTCTGTACCTTTTGTTGCTTTCTCAGCCTTAATTCAAAGTGTCCATCTTTCTTTCTCAATTCCCCTTTTCATAGGGTATTTGCACATTCAGGTTTCTCAGGCTACCGTAGCCTTGATGGCTTTCCCAGCTCTTATTCATAATGTTCGTATCTTTATCACTCCCCCTTTCATATGGTATTTGCATATTTGAGTTTCTCAGACTCCCGTAACCTTAGCTTTTGCAGCTGTTACACACAATGTTCATACCTTGTAACAGTATATTCTCATTTCAGTTTCTCAGGCTCCCATAAATTCGTTGGTTCTCCCTGTTGCTACTTGGCTTGGTAGTTCTGGTCCAATGTGTGAGGAGCTCGGGGACCCAGGCTCCCTCATGCGGTCTGGTCTCGCGTCCGCTGCAGGACTGCCGGCCTACCACAGCTTCTTTATGGTTGCACCACCAGGTGAGACAATTGTGTCTCTGTCTCTGCCTCTCCTCTGACCTTGGCTTCCCGGTCGGGTAGGACACCAGCCCCCAGGCGTTCGGCTAGCGATTCACTCGCCCTCCTTGCTGCCACAGGCTCCACGGCCCACTGTGGCTCTGCCACTCCAGGACGTCAGCAATATAGAGACTCGCCTCTGCTTAGTGGTGTTCCTCCCTCGGCACAAGTCTCTCTCTGATTCAAAGTTCCTCTTGGTTTTATATAAGTGCTCACAAACAAAAAGGGTGTGCTCTTCTTTGACTATGATGCTCAAGATGAAGCCAAAGTGGTTGAGAAAACAACACTATTCAGTGAATTACAAGTAGGGGGTTCTGTTGATGCTCTTTGACCATGGCGTTCAGGCTAGATCCAGCATTACCTGAAGGCAAAGTGATAGAACTGTCACTGTTTGGTGGTTTCAAAACAGGAGTAATAGGTCTTTTCAGTTTCCATACATGCTGATAACATGTGTTGGACTGGGAGTTCCCTGTCAGAATGGGAGTCCTTGTCCCCATGAAGGTAGTCACTTCCAGTGACGTCCCACTTGCACAGACCCCGAGGGAGGGTGTTCTTGCTTAGCGGGCTCACATCCCTAGACTCAAAGGGGGTGGCCTCCCTCTGGGAAGAAGAGACAAATAGTCCAGATTCATCACAATACCCAGTCCTGTCACTTAAGACAGGAAAGACACAAGAAAGCCTGCCACAGGGCCTAAACATCAAACCTATGCAGCCAAACCACCTTTAGATGGACTAGATCTACCACAATGCCCTTCTCTCCCAACCAGAAAACCTAGAATGCATCAGGAAAAATAAATGTTCCCTACATGGACGGGGAGGCCATAGTAAAACCCTTAAAGGACAGAGTGAACCTGGGGGAAACCTAAACCCTCTGCAGTCACCATAAGACACTTGCCTTCCCAATAGCAGCAGAGCACAATATCCTCCACGCAAGCAGCCTGTTTAGCTTCTCCCTGCACACAAAGTTTCAAAATGTCCACGAGGGTTCTTAAAAAAATGGACACATCCCCTTCAGCCTCAGTCTAACTATCAGGAAGTGAGATAGACAAGCCAATCCTAAGCCAGTCTGGTGGCTGACAGGAGCAAAGGATTCCTGTTTGGAGAAGGCTGGAGAGGGAAGATGGCTGGAGAGAAGATGTGTTGCAGAGACTTTGGTGACTGGAGTGTGCTGCAGAGGGGAGCTGGAGAAGTGCAGCAGGGGAGAGGAGGTGGTGATCTCTACAGAAGACAAAGTGGTTAGATTTAAAGGGAAAGAAAGGAGGGAAAGTAAAATCAGTAACAGAGTGAAAGGCAGTGGTAGGAACGGGATAAAGGAGATAGGAGCAAAAACCAGGAGTGGAGTAGAAGTCTGTAGTAGCAGAGGAAAGGCAGGAGGAAGTAAGACCCGGAGTAGAGTAGAAAGCAGCAACAACAGGCAAGGCAGTAAGTAGTAAGGAGACAGTAACAAATCAGCAGGAGGAGGGGGTCAGCCAGATATGTCTTCAGATGAGCAGAGTGAAGCAGATTGTCCAGGGGTTGACGTGTATTGGAAGAGAAAGTAGAAGGCAATAGAGATAAGAGATTGGAATTTTTTAAGATATTGTGGAGAGGGGCAAGTCAGTGTAAGGAAGGCATGGTATCAAAGTAAGACAGACAAAAGGGGCCTATACTAAAAAATAAAAAAAAAGCTATTGGCAAGTCTTACCACTATGCTACAAATAGTGTTGGATCATGTTCACAAAAAGAAAGAAGTGTTCACAAAAGGATAAATCAGGATGTTTAGGCCGTAGGCATCCCTTCCCTGCGTTTTTAGCACGGGACAAGGCAGGTCACTCAAGCACAGCAAAAGCTTGAGCTTCTTCGGCACAAGATCATAGTTCCTTTTACTGACATCAAGGCCTTCTGCGCCTAAGTCTCTTTCGTTCCAAGTCTCTTACTTCAGAGGGCCTGATGTGCCAGACACAACAAAAACCTTTTCCTTTTCAAATATTCAAGTCGGGCTATTAACTCTTCAACTTGGATCCCCCTCAGCCGGGCTCAGATCCTATTTTCATAATTAGCTTTCCTCAGTCAGGTTCAGACCAGCTTTAATTTGTAGGCATCCCTCAGTCGGGTTCACATTTGCCACAGCAATATCTTCTCGGGTGTGGTACTGTTCATGCAGGATCCCCTTCTTCTGGGCTCAGACCCCTTTTTCTACAATTAGTTCCCCTCAGCCGGGCACAGACCAATTTCAGTTTAGAGACAATGAAAGACTTTCTAATGTGCACTGGATTCAACTGAACTAGCTGCAGGACCACTTCAATTTCACAGTTCAATAACTCTTACCCGCTCAGGAAGGTACCAAACAGAGACCTTCGAGTGAGCACACATGTGACGCCGGACCACTCTGTATCTGGTACCTATTTGGTTTCATACATTTCAATTGTATACAAGTTCTCTTTCTTCATACAATGTTGTCGCTTGCAACCTTGAGCATAACACAGTGTGGTCTGTTATCAGTTTCTCCAACTCACCGGCTGTGCTGAACTCGCTGGCGTTGCTTTGCTGTCGAAGTCCAGGACAGTACCACGGTAGCAATCGCTTCTCCCCGCCTTGCCTATCAATGCGGGAGGGCCCATGTACCTTTGACCCACTACACAGTCCGCCAGCTGCAATTCCCGGTCTTATGTTTCTTTTCCTTGGGGCTTTTTGAAAGTCACGGTCCTTTATTGAAAAGGGTAAGGGTTATTTCCTCCTACTCATACGTCCGTCATCTTTCCTCCATACTGCATGGGCGTCCCTTCCAAGGGACACGAGGCAGAACCTTTTTTACCAGAACAAACCTTCTTCCCCTTTAAATTTAGAGGCGCGCAGGGGTGCGGCCCTGGGAGTATGCACTACCCTGACACCGTCCTCCGGCGCCACACCTCAGTCCCCTTTTCTGAATCGACGGGAACGGGCCGAATTCACCAGCGCTCCTGGTTATGGCTTCGGCCATGTCTTTTCACGCATGGATACTACTTCTTTGTCTTTTTATCATTCAGCTACTCTGTCCTCAGGCGCCACGCTCCTCCCCGGCGCATGTCGACTTCCACAGGGTTCAGCAGGTGCCCATCCTGCAACGGGCTCTTCCCAACTTCAGACCCTCTGCCTACGTTGCCTTGGCCCAGACCACTGTTGGCAGGCTTGTACAGCATGTGGCTTGCTGTCATCGAAAGCGCTGAAGAACAGACTAGCCAGGTGGAGGAAGCTCTCCCAGAAGTCGCCTCCAGAGGCCCGCAAGAACTTCGTGAAACACTGAGCCAGGCCCGAGGGAGGGCAGCTATTTTCCATTGCACCACGCAAAGGAGACTCCTTCCCAAGGACTCTCCCACGCGGGAGGGACCGTTCAGGTCCTTGTACCAGCATGTGCACCGAGGCTGCTCCAGCTACCGGCCTTTGGGCCGAGGGATCCATGGATCCTCCTGGTGGCAGTGTTGAGGGACCGGAAGGTTCTTGTACCTGATTGTCATCCGAGGGGATCTGCCCTTATACCGGCAATATGGCCAAGGGGCTACACCCTAGTACCGGCAATCCATCTGAGGAGGCGCCTAAACGCAGCTCTACCAACCCCCGAGTCGAGGGTGTCACACCTACCGGGCCTAGGCCCAAGGAGCAGGGCAGGCCTTGTGATCCACACGCAAGAGTCTTGGAGGAGGCTGGGCCCAGTGAGCCGAGCAACACGTCACAGGCACGTGGCAGGCATCTCGACAAGATGGCTGCCGCACCAGACAGAGGCACCCGCCTGACGCCATTCCAGGAGTTCGGCGAAGAAAGAGTGTCAAGGTGGGACTGGCCTCAAGCAGGTACGTGACCTACAGCCTATCCTTCTTATGCACAGGGCAGCTTTCCACTGTGTCCATACGGGCAGGGTGTTCAGTGGCTACATCAGCTCTCGGCTACCTCGTCAGTACCCCCTACCACCTCTCCGGCCAGTGAAGAGGGGTTCTTCGAGAGGTTCCTGGGGCTCATGAAGTCACCTCGGATGCGGGTTATCTTCGAGGATGCCATCAGGGAAGTCCTCCCTACGATGCTAGCGGCACCACAAGCGCCTCCGCCGGTGCCTCCACCCCGGCACTGCCGCTGCCTCTGGCTCCCCAGCCGACTCGTCAGGCGATTCCGTGCCAGCCTCTGCTTCCTCCTTAGCCTCCGGCCACGGTCACTGTACCCCAGCCTCCAGCTCCAGCTACTCCTCCACCTCCGCAGGAATCCCTGATACGCAGGATACGGATGAGGAGGAGGATCCGGACACACCATCCTCAGCCAGGGCCTTCCACTAACGTCTTGCTGGGCTGGCGTAGTACCTAGGCCTACCCAAACCCGAGGTCGAGCAGCCGGCAGAGGGGGTTCTGGCTGAAGTCCTCACGCGATGCCCCTCTGCCAAAACGGGGATACCTCTGCAAGCCGATGTAGTCTCCCTGACCAAGAAGGGTTGGCTCAAGCCCCACTCTGTCCAGCCGGTCAAACGATGCCTGGACGCCAAGTACAGGCAGATGGAGGGGAATATACTCTTGCTCTCGGCCGATCCTCAGCCGCACTCCTCGGTTATTGCTGCGTCATCACTATACTCCAAGCCTCAGTCGTCCTCAGCCTCTTCCTCTGCAGTGCTGCTAGGCAAGGAGGAGAAGATCTTGGAGGTGTACAGGAAGAAACTCTATTCCAACGCATCATTGTATCTTCGTCAGGCCAGTGCCATGCTGGCTGCCACTAACCAAAGGTTATGGCGGGAAATTGCAGACTTCTCCCGGAACTCCCTACGCAGAGCCAATCACGTTTTAAGGCGGGGCTGGCTGAGGCCAATCTGGTTGCTCAGGACCTCATGGAATCCACCGTGGCCCATATTGACACCTCTGGCCGTGCCATCTGTATCACCACGGTCATGAGAAGGACAGCCTGGCTCCGGGCGACGAAATTCAACCCGGATGTCCAGGAACGCATATTAGATCTACTGTTGGAGGGGGGGGGGAGACCTCTTCCACTCCACCACGGACAAAGATCTGGACAAGAATAAAAACAGCTCACAAACGCCAAGTCTTTATCCATCTTGACAAAGACCACACCCAAGTCGTACACCCAGTCACAGCAGCGCTCTGACAGGGTGCGTACGTATGGAGGTTTCCGTGGCTTCCAGGAAACGAGATCCAGGCAGCTGGACCGTTCTCCATCTCAGAACCGGCGCAAGCAACAAAGAAGGGGGGGGGAGTAAGGGCGTTTTCAAGTCCCCCTCCTTCGGGACAGCCTCCGAGGGAAAGAAGGCATGACACGCCCCTTCGGGTCCACATGTCTCCAGTGCGGGGGCAGGCTTGCTCTCCATGCACATTTCTGGCACCAGAATTTCACTGACCCCTGGATCCTCTCCGTAGTATCCACGGGGTACCGCCTTCCCATGCCAGCCTCTCCTCCCTTCTCCCCTCCACTCCCTCAAGTTGGGACAGCAACTCTTCTGGCGGAGATCCGGTTGCTCGTAGAGAGCCAGGCAGTGGAGGAAGTCCCAGCCTCCCAGCGAGGCTTGGGCTTTTACTCCAGGATTTTCGCCATTCAGAAGAAGAACCAGACGGGCCTGAGCGTTGTGCTGGATCTTGGCCATCAAGAAGGCCTCAACCCACTTCCTCAGCAGAGAGGTGACCTCCTCGCATGGTGGTATCAGCATCTCATGTGTCTCTTGGCGGCAGTCCTGTTAGCCGTCCCACAGACGAGATTGAGGATGAGGAGGATTCAGCTGCACTTCGCAGCCTCATGGAACCAGGAGCGGGGCTCTCAATCCGAGATGATCAACGTTCCTCCATCTCTTCACCCAGACCTAACATGGTGGTTCAGGGACTGCAACCTGTGGACGGGCAAGCCCTTTCGACCGCCCACCCCGCAGGCCACCATCGCCACAGACTCCTTGCTCGAGGGCTGGGGAGCCACCGTGGACGACCTCTCGATCCACGGCACCTGGAACTCGACAGGAGCAGGAATACCACATCAATTGGTTAGAGCGGAACGCCATCTGGCTAGCGCTCAGAGCATTCCTACCACTTCTCAGGGGCAAGGTTGTCCTCATCCAGACAGACAACTCGACCAGCATGTACTAGGTCAACATGCAGGGAGGCACCAGATCCCCTCCTCTGTGCAGACTGGCAATCAGCATGTGGGAGTCGGCCTTGGAAAACGACATCTACCTCACGGCAGTCCACCACCCGGGGGAGTCAAACCTGGAGGCGGACGGGCTCAGCAGGTTAGGAGCAGACAATTACGAGTGGCAGCTAAACAACCTAGTTATTCAGGAGATCTTCAACAGGTGGGGTCATCCCAAGATGGATCTCTTTGCCACCTGGCACAACAAGAAGTGCCCTCAGTTCGCCTCCTGGTAGGAACAGGGCCCCGGCTCCCTGGGCGACGCATTTCAGCTTCAGTGGAATGGCATGAAGGCTTACGCCTTCCTGCCCACACAGCTGATTCACAGGGTGATTTACAAGATCAAGGAGTCTCACCAGGTCAACATCATTCTAATAGCTCCATGGTGGCCGACCAGGCCATGGTTTTCGGAGCTGCTCAGGCTCTTGGAGATGCCACTGATTCACCTCCCGACAGGCCCAGCACATCTTCTGGCACAGCAGGGGGCAGGGTCCTCCACCCAGTGCCAGAGAAACTAGCCGTCACAGCGTGGTACCTGAGCAGGTAACGCTTTGGCACCTCATCCTCTCCCAGGCTAATCTGGAAATCACACAGGTCACAAGGAGCAAGGCTACCAGGGCCCAGTATAAAAGCAAATGGACCAGATTCTGCCACTGGGCAGACTACAAGGAAATCGACCGCCTGGCATGTACTTCGGACAACGTGCTCTCCCTCTCAGGTTACCTCGCCCACTCTGGTGTGCAGGTGGACACCTGCCGTACATACCTTGCAGCAATCAGGGCTTACAGGAACTTGGAGGAGGGGATCTTCTCCTCCTCCAATCCTATCATCAAGAAACATTTGACGGGGCTTGCAATGTTCTACTCGCCTGTCAAGAGGCTGCACCCCGTGTGGGACCTCAACATAGTCTTGGGCGCCCTGGCGCACAAACCGTTTGAGCCAATTGCGTCCGCAGACATCAGGCTGGGAAGAAAAGAGTCATAAAGGAAGGCTAGTAGTGATTCCTCCTGGCTGACCCTAAAACCATCTGAGAGCCCTGAGAGTCCTGCAGAACATCAACGACTGGTCTAGTCGGACGTCACCATCAAGACGGCCTTACTAGTCGGCCTCACCTCGACTCATAGAGTCAGCGAAATCCAGGCGCTGGTCGCCTTGGAATAATATATAACCTTTCACAGGGACAAAGTAGTCCTGCGGACACACCCAGCAATTCTGCACAAGGTGCCGTCTGCTTTCCACTTGAACGAGGAAATAGTCCTTCCTACGTTCTTTGCCGATCCTAAGGACGAGGCATAGAGATTGCTGCACTGCCTGGATGTCAGGCGTGCCCTGAAATTCTACTTGGACAGGACCAAGGGCTTGTTTGTCACGTTTGGAGGCTCAAGACCAGGCTATCAGACCTCCAAGGCCTCCATATCCCACTGGATGGTCTCACCCATCAAGGAAGCTTATGAGGGCCAGCACATCCCGCTTCCGGGCCAACATGCACGCCCACACAGGTAGTGCCAAGGGAACGGCCATCGCATTTCAGCGCCATGTCCCTTGGCAAGTCATAAGCAGGGCGGCCACTCCCTCTGCTTTCTGCAAGCTTACTGTTTAGATGCCGGCTCTAGATCGGATGCGGCTTTCGGACAGGCGGTTCTCAGGAACCTATTTGCTTAAGGAGGACCTCGTTTCCACCCTGGGGCTACATTCAGTTGTAATCGCCCATGCAGTATGGAGGGACGGGACGTAAGAGTAATTATAAGTTACTCACTGTAGTAACTAACGTACTCTTAGTCCCCTCTCCTCCATACGTCCCACCATCCACCCACCCTAATAATACTGGTGTCATTAGGCAATGTTAAATCTATTGTCGACGCGTCAATGGGGACGGAGGTGTGGCGCCGGAGGGCGGAGTCAGGGCAGCGCATGCTCCTAGGGCAGCACCCCATGCGCCTCTAAATTTAAAGGTGAAAAAGGTTCCGTCTCCCGCCCCCTCGAAGGGACGCCCATGCAGTATGGAGGAAAGGGGACTAAGAGTATGCTAGTCACTACGGTAAGTAACTTATAATTTATCGTCCTCTCCGGTCTCGCCGCCTTTCTCCTGGGTTTAAACTGCCATCTCGGAATTGCTGCTTTCTTGTGCGTTTTGACTTGCACAGAGTGTGCTTTTGTGCTCCGCCTTTTATCCGTTTGGGGATGTTTGATGGAAGTCAGGTGTGTGTAATTATCAATAATTGCCTGACTCTGCCTGACCCTTGTGTTGGGACATGTCCAGTATACAGCTCTCGTGTTAGTCCATTGTCGCTCATGATCAACTGTCCGTGAGAAAGTGTTTGTGTCGGAAAAGGGGGTGGGTTGAGTTTCTAGGTATCCTACCTGGTAGGATGGGGAAAAAGTATTATAAGGAAGGGGATACCGTGTCGTCTCACTCTTCGGTGTCCCACTTCCACTCCCCTAAAACCACGCATCCATGTGATCCTCCCACACGGGTCCACCCCTAGGAACTGGATCCAATGCCGATGGCCGTGTCCTGGCCACCTGGATGACAGAACCCCAAGGACTAGCGGGTGAGACACCTTCAGGTTTCTCACATCAGCTAGAAGTAGGAGTTTCCGGAGGGCCAAGTCGGGCTCTAGTCAGGTTTAACAGATGGGAGGAAGTTCCAGCGGGGGTCAGGGAGCCTAGTGACAGTTGAGAGAGCAGGTGGGAAGAAAAGAGTCACAATGGAAGGCTAGTAGTGATTCCTCCTGGCTAACCCTAACACCATCTCTGAGAGCCCTGAGAGTCCTGCAGAACATCAACGACTGGTCTAGTCTCAGGGTACAGGACACCGGAAAAGCCTGCACATAGCTCTCAGAGGATTAGAAAGCCTGACCACTCAGCCTAAGATTGGGAAAGCTCCTGCAAGACACAGTTGTGGAAGAAGGCCATTCTACGTTTCTATATTTCTTTGTGAAGGATCATATTTATGTTTAAGTTGTCCCACCACTGTACACAGTTCCTAAATAATTGTTGATCTTTGCGCATCTGGTCTTGGCATACTTCTTGGTCCCAAATGTCCAACCTGTGACAAGCACCGAGAAACCCTAAGGTGAAAGTCTGATCCTTATGAATACATATAAATGGAACCGGCCAGTGAGGCATTAACTGAGTGGCTAAATAGGAGCATGAAGTTATGGGTTTGCCTTTCTGAATAAGGGCATTTCTTTAGTTACAATGTTATGTGGCAGTGCAACAAATATGAAATGTGCTCATAAAACTAAGTTAAGGAGAAGGTGCATGAAAATGCTGAGTATTCATTGATGGAGTCCCAATTTGAAAAGACTACCTCCGTTGTTGATGCTGGATGTGGCTGATAGAGGGTTTAGAGTGGAGACTCAATTATTGAGCGAGTTTGGAGATGCAAATCAGATTTTTGGCCATGAAGGCTTCTTCAGACATACGCACATTGGTCAATTTCCCAAGACCAAAGCAAATTAATATACAATGTTTTTGTCTTAATGAGAATGCTTGGTAAAGGCTTGTGGGGGTTTGCACTTTATCAAGCCCATAGTGACCTGTGCTGCTCCTACGAGGCAACCTCAGTTAAGAAACACTTCCTGTCTGGCAACCTCCACCTCCCTTTTGCGTGTGCGCTGATGTCATGCTCGTAAAATGCTGTCATTCAGGCATAACCATATTGACAGGTCTACTCTTGTGCAGTGGGAATAGCACACATCAGGTTGATTTCAAAGAGCAGCAGACCCCCTTCTAAATAAAGTGCAAGGTTTTTGTCTTTTGGGAGTTCACCTTGTTTGTCTTAAGCTTTTGGTTGTTTCCTAGCATCTCTATACCCGGTGTGTTTCTTTGTGGACTGTGCATGACTACTGAGACATACTGCAAATGTTATCTGAAAGGGGATTGGACAAAGCCCTACACTAGTTCCACCTAACTTATTTCAGCTTTTCCCTTTCTGATTTTCTGCAGGATAAATATGCCCTGCACCTTTACTCTGTGAACGGCAAACACTTGTCCTCAGTCCCTCTGGAAGAACAGGTGACAGACTTGTGCATCACTCAGGAGTATGTGGTCCTGGGGACAATGCAGTGTTCTCTGCACATCCGAGACCTCCAGAGGTAAGGTTCCCTTTTTCTGTCTAAAGTACTTATGTTTGGAGCATAGGGAGATGTAGGTGGCTGCACATATAATACCTCTTGTTCTGTTTCACTCCTAAAACCTTAGCTACAGTTTGCGTGAAAACACATGTTTTCAAGCCACAGCATGTTAAGACTTTGAGTGTACCATTCAATTTGCAACCCTGTGCTTCTCTTCTAATTTACCTGAACACTGAAATTAGGTTATCAGTGACACAACACCATAGTAAGGTTTACACACATAAACTTGCCTACTTTGCCATGCCTTTAATGGTGATATTTCTTCCACTCTGCACCAATTATTCCAACTAACTGCCTGATTCATGGAATTATTTGCGTGAAAAATGCAGATTTGCGTGCCTTTCTGCCTGAAAATCCCCATACTTCAAACAGGGATTTTCAGGCAGAAAGGCGCGCAAATTTGTGTTTTTTGTGGAAATAATTCCATGAATCAGGCTGTAAATTTTGTCGGTTCAGAATTGTGGGAAATGTGGGAAATATTGGGCTGTCATTTTCATCTCTGCCCATCCATCCTCGGCCTGCGTGATTATCTCCTTTTTCCACTACCTTTACCAAGTGTTAGTCGGGTTGTATTTTGAGACCCTGGGCTAAATTTCAGTAGTGAGGTACTTTTAAGCGTCACTCCCTTGCTTAACTCACTTTGTTTTGGAGGCACTGGCAGGCTACCAGTGAAAATCTACCCAGTCCCCAATTTAAGTAAATTGTGCAACATTACTACCTCTCTTAAGAGAGTGGTGCAGCAGAACCCTATATTTAATGGTTTCGTTCCTCCCACAGATGCCTCATCGCAGCACAGCTGTTCTCTCGAAACTTTTCCGCCACCAGGGGGCAGAGCCTGGCACCACGTCTGCTTCACCTGACGTCTTTATGCACCCTGCGCTGGCTATGACGTTGGGGCCAGTATATATCATGGCGGTGCACCCCATGACCTCGGTTCCTTTTTTCCACCCACTCTGTTCGCTAATCGGGAACATGTTCAAGTTTTCTCCGAAGTCATGCCTACTCCGTCAAAATCATTTGGATTTAAGCCTGGTGTAGATTGCGGCCGGAAGGTTTCGGTCTGGGATTCGCACCAGGTCTATTTATACTGCTTAGGCGAGGACCACCACAACCAGGACTGTGGGTCGTGCCAGTCCATGCATCCGAAAGCCCTTCGGTAGAGGGTGGCAAATATATTCACTTTCGTCCACAAGGCAAGGTTGAAGCTACGTGATCTCTCGGTCGAGGTCACATGGTGCGAATCAGCGCATTGAAGAACGGGCAGCTCCGTGCAAGGAAAAGGAGAAGAATAGGAAGAAGGATCAGAAGAGGTCCCGCTCTCCGAGTGAGTCCTTACACCGACATTCATCTTGCTCTTAAAAGACGACGAGCCACCTGTGAACAAATCCTTGGATGTTGTCTCTTCTCCCATAGGTGGAACTCTCTTCCCATGGGGCCAGGGCAGTGTGGCCACAGTCCAATAGTCGCCCTGGGGGTGGTGCACCATCGAAGGATCCCATGCGTTCAGAAAAACCATATGGTAAAGGGGAGGACAAGCCAGAGAGAACGGAGTATAGTTCCACTAGACCCCAATGTCCCTCACCCGGTTATCCTGCACAGGACGCAATAACCCCACACACTTCCATGTATATCCACAGAATAGACAATGTCACTTATCTAAGAAACACTGAGACAAGAAAGAACATTGAGTACAATGATGACGGTAATACTGTGACGAGGAAGAAGTACAGAGTAATGTGGATTATTACACAAACAGTACAAACGTACAAGTCAATTTATATTAACCAAATATGGATGATAAATAAAAAGGGAAGAAGGACATTGTAGAGAGAGAGAGACCCTCCCAGGAGGAAGCAGGAGATTCGAACTCCGATGGAAGAGCTGGGACACCGGGAGTGGAATGCTTGCCAGTCTGCAGAGGCACCCCTAACCAATCTGCCGTGGTCTGAAGTCTGAAGACTGAGAGCAGCAGACTCCTGGGCAACCAGCCGAATGGGAAGGCTGGAGCGCATGGTGCAGTCCAGAAGTAGGGAATTGCTGCGGAGCTACCACATTCCTTGGAGCAAGCAGAGGGTGGCCGCGAAGCCAGGAAGCACCTGCAGACAACCCGAAGCTCACCGGTAGCCCTTCCGTAGAGGTCAGCGAAGCCGGGACGGTTGGCGGGAGGACTGAAAGAAGGGAGAGTCACAAAAGAAGGGTCTTGGACCCGTGGCGAGTTAGGTGCCTCCATGGGGATCTTCATGTTCACCTGGTACAGTACCTAGCAGGCTACTGTACCAGGTGAACAGAATCCAAAGAGAAACCAGTGTGTGTCTGGGACCCACTCCCACAGAGACAATCAGGCCAACCAAGGAGATCTTCATAGTCACAGTACCTGGCAGGCTAGTGTACCAGGTGGACATAATTGGAGCCACAGCCACAAATCTAATCAAGGCCTCCAACAACTTCTTCATAGTTACAGTGCCTGGCAGACTAATATACCAGGTGGACAGAACACCTGATATATTAGTCTGCTAGATATTGTGACTATGAAGAAAAATAAGTGTGAGTCTGGGACCCACACTCACAGAAACAATCGAGGCCTCCATGAGAATGACCATAGTCCCAACACCTGGCAGGTGAGTATACCAGATGGACAGGACACAGCAAGAAGCCAGTGTGAGTCTGAAACCCACATCCACAACAGAAGTTAAGGCTTTGACAAAATTATCCAATCCTGAGAAGAAGTAGCTCAAGTGAAGCATCTGTGGAGAATGGCAAAGATAGAGAAGCACAATACTTCTTGTTGCCTAACCTATTTACAGTATCCTGATAAGTAGTTGAAAGCCAAGAGAGGGGAGACATTATCTTGCCACTTGAAGAAGCCTCAGCCAGACCAAGAGTAGAGAATCATTTTCTCAATGCAAAGGGCTGGAACTGGGTTTTCTTTAAGAACTTTGTATCATTTGGCACTTTGGTTTGCACACTTTTGGAACTTTTTGTTACACCATTTCAATTCATTTACATCCTCAAAATTAACAAAACTGGTGAAGGAAGTCATTCCCCCATGCAACGGACATATGACTGTAGACTATTTTCTTTGGACACACATCCTGACAGAATCCTTAGTTTTTGTTGGGGCAGGAGAACCCCTCTTAGTATTGGGGAAAGTTTGGTTTCTCCTTTTCTTTTTGATGAATAAAAGTTTATGCCAACCAATACGCCACTCCTGTATCAGTCTCCTCCTTCTGGTTGCTTACAACTGCTCCAGGTATTCACCTAAACGGCAAAAGGACGTAGCTTTTCTGACCAAATCCTCCACACCGGAGGAATGGGAGCGTTTTCGCCTGAAGATGCGGCCTCAGTGCCTGTGGTGCAAAGCGACGGTACTGTTCCCTTCGGCCATGGTGCCGCAGGGTTCCACTGTATATGTTGCGCCCGGCGGTGTACGCATGGGACCACTCGCGCATGCCTGAGGACTCGCGCCTGGACTAAAAAGAAAGCAACGCCACTCGGTAACAACAGGCCCAGTCTTCAGGTGCTGGGACCGTCAGCGGCGCCAATCGGTGCCGTGCATACTACGGCTCAACGGGAATACGCCCCACTCCCTATAGTTGCTTTTATGTCAAACATGTTTGACATCTATGATGATGAGGGTGACTGGGTCCCTTTTAGGCTAGAACCTATGTGCTCTAGGGAAGTGGGGGATTTCCCAGGGGAATATTACCGGGAAGGTTAGGATGTGCTGGCACTGGTTCAGGACCTGCAAGGATCAAGCGGTCTTGACGCCTCCCCGTAAATTGATTTATTGCCATCTCCCACAACGGAAAAGCCACAAGCCACGTTCCAGCACTTGATAGCTAAGGTGGCCAGTACTCTAGAATGGTTGACTCCATCCATGTCCAAGGTTGAATATGAACGTTGTGACATTCTGGTGAAGGCGCCCAAGAAAGAGATGCTCCTGTTCTTCAAAGTGGCGGTGGAAGCACCACTACTGGAGGCGTGGGAGAAGTCTGTCTCTGTCCCAACTGTGAACAGAGACAAGGAAAAGAAATGCGCCTGTCGGACCCAGCCTTTCTCTCCTCACACGCTTCAGCTAGCCTGAAGACCTCCACTTTCCCATCCCTTCCACCGGACAGGGAGAGTAAGGGGTTTAACATATGGGCAAGAAGGTTTTCACATCAGGCAGTCTGGCATTGCGGGCCATGAATACCTCTTGCGCCATGGTGATGTTTTCCTTCGGCCTTTGGATGGCAGTGGCCAATGCGGCCTAGCACATAACGGAGGAAGAGATGAGGGACGGTTTCCACTATATAGTCTCTGATGGCAAGGAGGCAGCGCGCCAAATAATGCAATCAGGGCTGGACACAGCAGACTCTGTGGGTACATGGCCTCCAGCACAGTGGTCATTTGCTACTCCTGATAGAGGATGTCAGGGCAACAACCATTTTGGTACGAAGGCTGACAACGCCCTCCAGAAGGTCCAGTCATCAAAAGCGGCAATTAAGTCCTTGAGACTTCTCCTCCGCACAACCATCACCTTGGGGCAGGGGTTTTGGCCTAGAATGGTCGTGGTCAATTTGCCCCAGGAAGAGGAAGATGCTTCCAGAGAGGTAGGGGGAAGAGGTGCCAGGAGGGGTGGTTTGGCCATTGTCCACGTCCCACCTCCGGTTGCCAAACATCAATGACGCATTTTGCCACACGTCTCCAGTGGTAGGAGACTCCCCTTGTTCAGCACGGAATGGTCGAAAACCACATCTGATGCTTGGGCCTTACAGGTCACCTGACAGGTTTATTGTCTCCCTGACCCCCTGTTAGGCCACCTACCTGGGGGGGGGAGACGCTCCCGGTCCTGGAGGATCTATCCGAGGTTTCGGTTAGCAGGGAGAGGAGTCTCCCGGCACCCGATTCCTCGGATAGTATCCGTTGTGCGCATGCGCCACGGCCCGCGGAGTCCAACGGCTTGCGCTTCAAGCCTCGTTGTCACTCCGGGGTTTACGGGCTGCGCATGCGCAAGGCGGCCTGCGTTCCACGCCTCGGCTTCATGCCGAGGGATGTAAATAGCGGCTGTGTCAGGTAACGAATGGCGTCTTAACGCGGTTTGTTCCTGACCAGCCGTAGCAGCGCCTACCTTCTGTTTTGCCTCCAGCCTGAGTTCCTGTTCTTGGTCCCTTTGCCTGCTCTCCTTCCTGGGTTCGGTCCACGTTGGCTCTCCCGAACCCTGCCCTCCTGGGGTTATCTGGGAGCCTTTTCTGGCTGCCTACCAGGAATCAGTCTCTCTTGCCTTTTGGACTCACCCTGCATTCTCACCCTGCATTCATTCTCTCCTTGGTTACTAAGACTTTACTGTTATCATTGGCAAGCCAATCCCTATACCCTGGTCTCCTGCCTACTGGGATTCCGCTGGCTCTCTGTGGTACCTTGCCCCTTGAAGTTATCCCACCTATTGGTGGTCACCGCTCCAGAAGAATCGGTGCACTTACCTGGTACCTTAGCCAGTGATTAGTCCCTCAGCCTGGCCTCTCCAGTACAGACGTCATCCAAGAGTCCCGCCTCGACAGGTGCTGTCCGCCCTAGGGACACACACCTTAACAGATTAAGACGCCTACCAATCTGTACTGTTCCAGGGATGGATGACATTGAGGAATTAAGAACTGAGATCCGAGCCTTACGAGCCGAGATGACGGTACTCCACCAAGAGAACGTGGCCTTACGGCAGATGGCTGCTCAAGGATCCGGAGCAAATATAACGCCAGAGTCTGTGATGGCACAGACCAGCCCGGTGAAATTTGATGGAGATCCCAGACGAGTAGCAGAGTTCTGCAACCATTGCCGGATTCATTTTTTGTGTCGCCCAACCCATTTCAGTCTGGACAAAGCCAAGATTGGATATATATTGGGTAACCTGGTTGGGAATGCGTTGGCTTGGGCTACGCCCCTGGTTGTAGCCAAGAGCCCGATTCTGGAGGATTTTTTAGCCTTCGAGAAGGCCTTTTTGGACGTCTTCCAGTCGCCAAACCTAGCAGCAACAGCACAGAACCAGTTAATGGACTTAAAACAAGGCACCAGTGATATCATTGCCTACATCAGTCGTTTCCGTCAGTTAGCCACAGATTCCCAGTGGCCAGAAGTCACCCAGAAAACCCTCTTTCGTAGAGGATTAAGGGAAGAGTTCAAAGACAAATTATTACATATCCCAGAACCTGAGACCTTACAGGCACTACAAGAACAAGTCCTGCGTATTGATCATAGATTGACGGAGAGGCGAAATGAGCGACGCAGATCTGACAAACCACTTCCTAGAATCCTGCCAGACATTCCCAAAGTCCAAGGCTCACAAGAACCAGCATCCGAACCCATGCAATTGGGAGCTCTGAGAGGACCCCTGTCAGAAGCTGAAAAGAAAAGAAGAAGAGATCTCCGGTTGTGCCTGTACTGTGGGGCCTCAGGGCATTACCTTTCCACGTGCCCACAACGTCCTCTCCGTAGGTCGGAAAACTAAACGGCCTGTCGTATGTAAGGAAGGCGACGACAGGCCCCTCTTCTTTGTTATCAGTCCTTCCAGAGAACGACCGGGAGAAACAACCCATGCAGCCAGTAGTCCTCATGGCCTTGAGGATCAATGTTACCTGGGCGAGAAATGACCCTGTAGAAGTCCTTGGGCTGCTGGATTGTGGGGCTTCCGGGAATTATATCGATGCTGACTTCGCTGCCAAGACCGGGATTGCCTTGTTACAGAAACGTTGCGCCTCCATGGTGGAGGTCATTGATGGCACTCCTCTGTCTTCTGGACCGGTCCATCAGCATACTGGGACACTACAACTTCAAATCGAGGAGCACCGGGAAACGATTTCTCTTGACGTCATCAAAACTCCTTTGTATCCAATCATCCTGGGTTTGCCTTGGTTGTTACATCACAACCCCAGTATTAACTGGGAGACCAGGACACTGGAATTCTGTTCAGTCCATTGCAAGCAGGAATGCTTTGACCACTATCATCCGGCTCTGAAGGCCTCGTCTTCTACTCAGACCGAAGTAGGTAACAGGACTGGTCTCTACTCGGTCACTACGATACCAACTGAATACAGGGAATTCCACGAGGTATTCTCTGAACCCAAAGAGATTCCATTGCCTCCGCATAGGAGCTTCGATTGTTCGATAGAGCTCCTTCCTAACACAACGATACCACATGGCAAGGTCTACTCCTTAACAGTGCAAGAAAAGGAAGCTCTCCAGGAATATCTACAAGAATGCCTTCAAAAGGGATACATTATACCCTCCACATCTCCTGCGGGATTTCCTTTGTTCTTTGTTAAGAAGAAGGAGGGCACTCTTCGGCCATGCATTGACTATCGTCAATTAAACGACATCACTAAGAAAGACCGGTACCCGCTCCCCTTGATACGTACCATGATGGAGTCGTTACATGAAGCCCGGGTATTCCCGAAGCTGGACCTCAGAGGGGCCTATCATCTTGTGCGGATTCGAACCGGTGATGAGTGGAAAACCGCATTTAAGACCCCGATGGGTCATTACGAGTATCGCGTGATGCCATTTGGGTTGTGCAATGCCCCCTCCATATTTCAACGCTTTATGGATAACGTCTTTGCTGATTTGATCGGAGTATCAGTCTGGGTATATCTGGATGATATCCTTGTGTATTCCAAAGACCGCAAGGAACACTTAGTCCAAGTCCAAGAGGTTCTCAAGAGGCTACAGCTGAACCATCTGTACGTCAAGCCTGAAAAGTGTCTTTTTCATCAAGCTCAAGTGGAGTTCCTGGGCTATGTTATCAGTGCTACGGGAATACATATGGACCCTGCGAAAGTCCGTGCCATCCTAGAATGGAAACCTCCCAGAGACCGACGATCCTTGCAACGCTTCCTTGGGTTTATAAACTTTTATCGGCGATTCATCCCTTCATTTTCCAAATGGGCAGCCCCGCTCTCTAACTTGACCAGCAGTAAGAGATCCTTTTTGTGGGAACCGGAGGCCGCTGCTTCCTTTCTGCGGTTAAAAGAAGCCTTTAGCACCTCCCCCATTCTTCAACATCCACGGGAGGATAGACCCTACATTGTTGAAGCAGATGCATCGGATTATGCTGTGGGAGCAGTTTTATTGCAATTGGATCCAGACGAAGAGATGGAGCTTCCCTTAGCTTACTATTCCAGAAAACTCACCGCCAGTGAGCGTAATTATCCCATCATCGAGAAGGAGCTCCTTGCCATCAAGACTGCTTTCGAAGAGTGGCGCCACCATCTATTGGGAGGACGTTTCCCTGTAGAAGTGCGCACCGACCACCGCAACCTACAGTTCCTACGTTCATTACAATGTAGAACATCACGTCAGGCTCGATGGGCCTTCTTCTTTTCGCAATTTGATTTCCACATCACATACATACCCCACAACAAGAACGTCAGGGCTGACGCATTATCCCGCTCACTGGAGGATGACGTAGCACAAGAAAACAAGGGAGAGCTTGTGCTAGCCCCGAAACACTTTCTTCTGGCTCTTACACCCTATCTACAGAAAGTCGCTCAGGAGACTGCTGCGGACCCAAGACGTACAACTTTATTGAAGAACCCGGAAGTGTGCGAAAAGGACGGCTTCCTGCTCTTCCGAAATAGATTGTACGTACCCTCTGAAGAACTCCGTAGGGCCATATTACAAGGACTACATGATTCAAAAGTTGCAGGACATCGTGGGGTACGCGCTACACAGGAGAAGATAGCTCGTCAATTCTGGTGGCCTGGCTGGGCTAAACAAATCAAGCAATATGTGGAGACCTGTCCAGTGTGTGCCCAGGTCAAGACACCTAGACAGAAACCTGTAGGCCTATTGCAACCCACTGAAATTCCTCCTCACCCCTGGCACACACTTGCCACAGACTTCATCGTGGACCTGCCAAGCTCCGAGGGTCAGACTTGCATCATGGTAGTGGTGGATTGCTTCACCAAGATGGCACATTTCGTTCCCTTTCCGAAAATACCCACAGCTACTCAGATGGCCCAGTCTTTCTTACAGAACATCTATCATCTACATGGCTTGCCAGAGAAGATTATATCTGACCGGGGCTCTCAATTTGTATCCGCCTTCTGGGGTCAACTCTGTCGCCATTTGAGTATACACAGGGCTCTCAGCTCTGGCCACCACCCACAGACCAACGGGCAGACGGAAAGAACCAATCAGACTCTGGAACAATACCTACGTTGTTTCACCAATGCTTCCCAATCCAATTGGGTGTCTAATCTAGCTTTGGCAGAGGTCGCCTATAACAACTCCATGCACTCAGCTACTGGGTTTGGCCCTTTCTATTGTTCTTCCGGCCTACACCCCAAACTCCTACCACTCTCACCCGTACAACCCAGTCCAGTTCCCTCAGCTGATCAGCTGATAGCCGATATACAAGGTTGTCATAGCCAGGTTTTGAGTGCCTTGCATGTGGCTAAGGCGAGTATGAAAAAGGCCGCTGACAAGCATCGCAAACTTGGTCCGGTTTTTCATGTAGGAGACCTAGTGTGGCTATCATCCAGAAATCTCCCGGCCCGAAACCTTCCGTTGAAATTGGCCCCTAGGTTCCATGGTCCTTTTCGTATCACTAAGCAAGTGTCTCCGGTAGCTTTTAGACTGGCTTTACCAGCTTCCTGGCGTGTTCACCCGGTCTTTCATGTGTCCCTGTTAAAACCCTATCGTCCCGATTCCTTTGGTCGTTCCCACTCTCGGCCAGCAGCCGTCGATGTTCAGGGTACGCCAGAGTTTGAGGTCCAGGAGATTTGTGACTCCCGTTTCTATAGGGGTAAATTGCAATTTCTGGTGGACTGGAAGGGCTATCCCCCCTGTGACCGCACCTGGGAACCGGTCATCAATGTTCATGCCCCTCGTCTTGTTCGGGAATTCTATCTCTCTCATCCTTGGAAACCCGGTTCTCCTGCCCTTTCTGTGGGGGGTTATGGTGTTAGGCCACCTACCTGGGGGGGGAGACGCTCCCGGTCCTGGAGGATCTATCCGAGGTTTCGGTTAGCAGGGAGAGGAGTCTCCCGGCACCCGATTCCTCGGATAGTATCCGTTGTGCGCATGCGCCACGGCCCGCGGAGTCCAACGGCTTGCGCTTCAAGCCTCGTTGTCACTCCGGGGTTTACGGGCTGCGCATGCGCAAGGCGGCCTGCGTTCCACGCCTCGGCTTCATGCCGAGGGATGTAAATAGCGGCTGTGTCAGGTAACGAATCGCGTCTTAACGCGGTTTGTTCCTGACCAGCCGTAGCAGCGCCTACCTTCTGTTTTGCCTCCAGCCTGAGTTCCTGTTCTTGGTCCCTTTGCCTGCTCTCCTTCCTGGGTTCGGTCCACGTTGGCTCTCCCGAACCCTGCCCTCCTGGGGTTATCTGGGAGCCTTTTCTGGCTGCCTACCAGGAATCAGTCTCTCTTGCCTTTTGGACTCACCCTGCATTCTCACCCTGCATTCATTCTCTCCTTGGTTACTAAGACTTTCCTGTTACCATTGGCAAGCCAATCCCTATACCCTGGTCTCCTGCCTACTGGGATTCCGCTGGCTCTCTGTGGTACCTTGCCCCTTGAAGTTATCCCACCTATTGGTGGTCACCGCTCCAGAAGAATCGGTGCACTTACCTGGTACCTTAGCCAGTGATTAGTCCCTCAGCCTGGCCTCTCCAGTACAGACGTCATCCAAGAGTCCCGCCTCGACAGGTGCTGTCCGCCCTAGGGACACACACCTTAACACCCCCCTGACCACGGTCCTCTGGCTATCCCCTTGTCTCCAGACCTTGTCCTCCTGTAGGCGGTCTGTCAACTTCTGGCGAAAAGCACCAAGGAGCTTGTTCTCTGCTCAGAACGAGGAAGGGGGGTGGTACCACAACTATTTTCTGGTACCAAAGGAGGACTGGGGCTTGTGAACCATTCTGGGTCTGTGGCTGCAGAACGTATTCTTCTGTGATGAACCACTTGGCTTTTCTTCTTCATTGTAGTCAAGGCCAGTAACACGATCACGGGAGCTTCCCTCGCTCCTGCTTATTGGCATAGGCTTGCCCCATGTACCTTTAACATCTGCTACAAGATACTCATGCTATTGTTCGGGGTCTTAGGCTCTCTTCCACAAAGATTCCGCGGGCCTGGGATGAAAAGGGCAAGTTCACTTCTCTCCACGCCATCCTCTTGATTCCTGCTGCCTTTCTCCTTCTCCTGAACTGCTGCGCCTGCGTAGCTGTGCCGTCGTCCTGTCTGCCGTGCTCGTCTTGCTCGTACTGTGCTCTCTGGCTCCACCTTTTTATCCCTGTGGGGAAAGTGAAGGGCCGTCTGGTGTGTGTGATTCTGATCAATTGCCTGACTTTGCTTGACCCTTGTATTGGGACATGTCAGGTAAACAGGTTTAACATTAGCCCAGTTTTGATCACAGTTCTCAAGTGTTACCGTGTTTGGGACCTTTGAGGTTTGATTGTATATGGGGGCGGTTATGGGATCTGGGCCGGAGAGATCTAAAGAGAGGGGGGGAGGCAGATGTATTGTAACCTACGAAGGCCTTGGGGAATCTCGTCCTCTTTTTCCCTCCTTGGTACAATACCACACCTCACCTTGGATATCCTGCCAAGCATAACCCTGGTCTCCCTCACCCAGGTGATCCTCTCCCAATGGTCCACCCCCAGCAACTACATCCAACAGCGATGGCCGTGTCCTGGCCACCTGAATAAGGGATTACTGGGCTCTACCTGGGAGAATACCCCCAGGTTTCTCACAAGCTCCATACTATGTGGCAACTAAATACCTGTTTCACTCCCAACTTACTGCCTAGAGCTGGAATCTACCCACCCCGTCCCTACACTAATCGAGGTAAGAAAACTTGTAGCCAACTTTATACTTCTACCTTTCCTAAAACACATATTCAAGGAACTATAGATCCTACTTGAACAGTTCCAAATTGAGAGAGCTTTACAACAGTATTTAAGGCTCTTTCCTCCTGAACTATTTGAGTTGACTTAACTTCCAGTTTCTTTCTAAAAATAGGATGTAACTTCCTGCCAGATGCAGGTTCGGACTGGCCTATAGGGCAGTATAGGTCAGTAGAGCCATGCCCGAAGCGCATCTCAAACAAAGCCTGATCTTTTTGGTGAGCGCCCCAGTTTTTTGGTCGAAGTGGAACAGTTTTAGTTACTTCACTATGTAGCTAGTAGGTGTGACGGCAAGTGTTAATGAACAAATAAAACTCCTCATTGCGTACTCAAACATTCTGTTGCAAAAGGAATGAACTACCATTTGTGACTGTGGGCTACTTATTTTATTTACACCCAAGCCAATTTCATGGCCAACCCTATTTCATGCCCCATTCTGACCCTGACCTCCCTCCAAAACAATAAGCATGTACAGCTCTAATCCCTACAAACTTTAGAAACTGCTCTCAAACGGAGTTATCTACAAGGGCTTGGGCTGCTGAACACTAATCTTCAGGTTGAGTTAAAAAGTATCTATTTGTACGCCTCTCCCAAACCTTGGGAAGTAGCATCTCTGCTCCCAGCTTGCTTCGGAAAAAGGCTGCAGGCATGTAATTGTTCTTCCAAAGGGAAGTGAGAGGCCCAGCAGGAGAGATGAACCACCATGTGCTCTGGATCCTGAAGCTTTGTTAAAATTAAGATTACCATTGGCAGCACGTGTCCAAAGTAAGACATGTCAAGGGCTTGCTCTTAACCAGGAGCCTTGTTCTGGTGTAAACATGGTTCCTAGATCTCTGTGGGGTGGCTCATCATGGCGAGGTCTGGTAACATGTAGTCAAGGAAAACAAAATAGTGAATTAGCTCCCATACACCACTTCTAACAAATAACCCAATGCAACAGCTCTTGCCACGAACCATCCAGAAGAATCTGGACACACCTGTCTGGCCTTTATGGCCCGCAGACCCGCATCCCGACAGGTGGGGACCAAAATAAACAAATGGCAGGGTTCATATATACTTTATATGATTGACTGATCTGCATCAGATGAGAGCTATTGACCCTGAAGAAGGGCTTGCAATGTCCGAAATACATTGGTCTGATTAGCATCTGTGCTATCACTTGAATTATTAAAATATACAAGAAACTTGATTGCTATGTATTACACCTCATTTGAACCATCACGAAATGTATGCAGCTACCAAAGGAACTCTTACACTTGAAAATTCAACCACATAGTGGATGATGGGGGTGTGTAACCCACACTGAAGGCTTTTCAGCCTAGGTCCTTTCACTCATTTCCACAATGTGTGTGCCAAGTACGGAGGCACTAAATCGTGGGTCTGCACCCCACTCACATTCTATAATGACTTGTTCGTAATAGAATAACCTGTAATCACAAAAACTGGAAAAACACGGTGCAGGGTTACTCATCGAAGATTACATTTAAGAGATATCTCATTGACCTATTGTGGTAACGTGAGCCGAGGGAAAGCTACGCTCTTAGGAGGGGTGTTAATGTGATTCAGTAGCGATCCAAACAGCCAAGCATAACAGTCCAAAAGAAAGGGAATGTCCAATCAGTTCTATAAATAAAAAAGATATACTTTAATAAAAAACACCATCTGCAAAATAACTAACTAGATAAACACTACACAAAACCCACCGCGAAGGAAAGAACCGAGAATAAGCAAGGATAGCACAATGCTGCACTATGGGTAATGAATACGGGGTATAAGGCAAGTAAAAACCACAATGTCCTTTTAAAAAGGATATGTTTCTTGGATGAAAAAAGGGAATTGGTGACCTAACCAGACGTTATTGCAGTGAATAGCCACTAGTGCCTTTTTGCAGTTCTTGGCGAAACAGATTTCTTGGCGCTCCATGAGCGATTTGAAGAACGGGAGAGTGCAAAAGGCAGCACCGGAGGCTCATGGTGGGTCGAATGTGTTAAGCGGTTCTTGAAAACACAGCTCCAAGCAGTTCAATGGTGGAACTACTAGGATCCCAGCCATCTTGGCTCTCGGGGTGCCGTGAGTGCCAATCCAGGAGCTGAGGGGCAGCATGAGTACTTTTCTCATGCTCCCAGACATGTCAGAGGCTGGCACACAACTGCCTGGGTCCTTGGTACACTGGCTGGCAGAGAGGCAGGTGCTTGTTCCAGCATCATTTTGCCCCCAGTGGTCCCAGGGAATGTTGGGTGACAGAATATTCTTCTGCCTTGGACACTGTCTTCACCTTATTGGCAAAATACTTTGGAAAGATCAATTCTCCTAAAAGAGGCCCACTGAAATCTTCTTGAAAGGTTTGAGTCCAAAAGATGGTTCCGAGATGATTCGAAGATGTGGTGGGCAACCCCTGCTTTTAAAACAAATGCCTGCAGGTGATTGGACTAAAGCTAGCCTGCCTTAGTGGTCCAATGCCTGTTCTCGAAAGAAGTAGACTTTGCCATTCTGACATCATACCCAAAGTACTTTGCTCTAGAGGAAATAGAGGGGACAGGAAGGAGAGATAGAGGCAGAGAGAAGCAAGATGGTGGAAGTCTTCCTCCACTGTATAGAGCCCTTCTATCTACTCTGACCCCTACCCTTCACCCTAGGATCCAAAGTCCTTTATAAATGCAGCACACTAGTGTGAGGCTAATCCCTTTGAATGGGTCTGCTCCTTTGATGCCTGGGCACAGGACAGCTGCCTGTTGTGCAGCTGTCTCTGGTGGAGGGTGTTACCTGCCTCCCAGAGATCAAAGAGGGGTCATGGCCATTCAGGTTCCTGTCCTGTTATTCGGCAGACTCAGCCTGCCTGACCAGAATGCACATAACCTTCCATAGCTGAGCTGACTCATAAAAGCTAACACATGTGTGATATCAAATTTGATATGGCTGCAATGATCATAAGAAGTGCCATGCACCATGCCTTAACAGAGGCGTAGACGGGGTAGGGCTTGGGTGAGGAAGGCCCACCCAAAATCTGTAAATGCCCACTCAGCAGTGCTGTGTGGGAATTTACAGATGTTAAGGTCCCTTCAGTGGGCCCAACTACATTAGCTTCAAGTCCCACTTGTTAGACAATCCTGGCTACGCCTTAACTTGGGCATAGCTATATTTAGAGTTTACCCTGCCATCATCTTGGGCTAATTATGATCATCATAGTTTTAGCACAGGGGTGCATATCTTAACTGCTGCCCCTGCACTGAAGAGACGTGGCTGTAATTTTAGCTGTCAAATTGGTAGAGCAGGCGCTGGAAATAATGGTGCTGATGCAGCATGAAACAGATTCTCACTATGCGTTTGTCATCAAGCTTTTGAAAGGGGAATCTGATCAGTAGATTACCCTTTCAGAGATGGAATTACCTACATCATTTTATTATTTAATAAAAAAGAAAAAGTCAGGACTTTCCAGATGGGATTTCATCACACATCCTGTTATGGCTGGTCTGGAGTATTCCAAGTTTACTTTCAAATTAATAGGGTGCCAACAGGGACATTCCGTTTACACTGTGCACATCATGCATGTACAGATACCAATGACACTTCACTGTCACCCTCCTCAGGATGAGTTTTTTCCAAATCCGTGGATCGCATGAGATGTGGGTGAACAAAATTCGACAATGCATGTGCCTCGACACCAAGAATCAACACCTATTGATGATGCCTGACCCGGATAAACTTCGGCCACCGCATAGCATTACAGCACAGAGAATGCAGAGACGGGTGCTCGATGATACAACCTTGAATCTCCTTGCACTTTCATTTGTAGGCTGCCACTCCTAATGGAGAACATGCTGCTTATGTTTTTGGACATAACATGAGCAAAGTAATCACAGTATGTACCCGTCAGCTCCCATGTGGTGAGGCAGGGAGGGTGCATGCGACTCTAAAGAAATACAAGCCACAGAAAGACTATTACTGGGTTGTTGCATCTGCTTTTTGGGGTTTGTGAATCTGTTTAGACTTGCATGCTTTGCATAGACTGGTGAGCAGTACCTGAAGATGGCGGTGGGTGAGCTGAAGGAACAGTGGAAAATTGATGTGTGTCTATAAATCTTTCTCTGCGTGTGTGTGTCTACACAGTAGCGCCATATAAACATTTCTTTTTGTTTTGTTGGGGTATTGGAACAACAGCTTCATCTACTGATAGTGCTTGGAGTTCACCTACTCTCATAATCACTGTGATGAAAAGCACCTTCTAAGTGAAGTCCTTTAAAGATGCTTTATAGAATGGCTCAAAAGGGGGTCCCATAAGCCTTCTGAGGACCATGTTTAGATCCCAGCCAGTGACAGATCCTCCATGGGTGGGGATTGTGTTTTACACCTTCCATAAATGCATTGTCAAAAAAGCATAAATGGTTTATTCAATAGTTGGAAAGCAGACTTGGTCTGTTCAATAAAACGTAATTCCCTTCTAATGAAGTCTAGTGATTGGCGTAACCTTTTGGGAAACCTTTAATAAACCGTCAGTATAAATTAGCCAATGTTAAACATATCTGCACAATTTTTACACTGGAGGGGAAAGGTTAATCCCTGACCGCCTGCATCTTGCAGACATCCATTTACAGTCCTTTAGGCAATATCACGAACCACAGGAATTCCACCACCTCTGTGAAAATGGCTTTTTTAGCAATTTAGCAAAAAGATGATTCTCTTTAAGCTTCTGCAACAATCTTTTCACATGTTCTTGATGTTATATGAGATCCGAGGAATACATCAAAATGTTGATTTTTACAAATACTTACACATCAAAAAACTCTCTGAGGACTTAGTTGATCAAAAATTGGATGACTCCATGTGCATTACATAAACCAAATGCCATAGCCAGCTATTCAAAAAGCCCAAATTTGGTTCTAAAAACTGTCTTCCATTCATCACCTTCTTGCACCCTAATCAAATGGGAAACCGCTTGTAAATCCAATTTAGTGAAAATGGTAGCTACCTGAATTCGATCTAACATAAAGGATGATAAAAGAAGAGGAAAGAGATTATTGATTGTTCATTTATTTAAGGCTCTATAGTCTGTATAAGTCCGTACGACACCATCCTTCTTCGGAACAAAGAAAGTGGAGATGTCACCAGAGACTGCGAATGACAAATGTAGCCCTTATCCAAATGTTCCTTTAAATATTTCTTTAAATGTTCATTCTCCTTCTCAGTAAGATCATAAATTCTACTGCATGGCATAGTGCACCTGCCTCTAACTCAATCTTACCATCATCAGTCCTAACAGGAGGTGGCTAACCTCCTTGAACATTTCAGAAAAAGTCTGGTAACAAATAGGGCAGCTCCCTGTCATGCCTCCAATACTACTGCCATCAAATCTCACTTCATCCAAACAACTTTCAATCTTATCACTCAGAATCTCTGAAGAGTCAAATCCTGCCTTTCCCAAACAGTTGGTGCTGCAAAAGATAGAACAAAAGATTTCTTGCATCTTTTCCCAATCTATACTGGGATTGTGCAAAGTAAGCCACGGCATACCTAATACAAGCAATAATGGTGGTGTATCAATCAACTAAAAATACCAACTCCTCCTTGTTTCCACCTTTTATCTCTCAAAAATGTTGCACTGCCTCTCACCGATTCTAAAGTTGAGCATCTGAGCTTGTTAACCCTGAGAGCCTGTCCTGTTGCGCTACTTGGTTTTTGCTGCTCGCTATCTTGTCTGCCTACTCTCGCCAGTGTCTCTCCCTCTCCCACCTACTCTATGGTGCTCTCGGTCTCTCCTATCTTTTCAAACTGCTTCTCCATCGACTATCCTGCTCTCCTCACTGAATCTGGTAGGAAGAAGTTTAAAAAGGACATCCTGGTCTCCAAACAGGCCTCCCTATCGCTGACACCTACACCAGTGCCTCCTCCAAGGAAACTCTCACCGACATCCTCTTTGTGGTGCCTTCACCTCATTTATGGACCCTTCATATGGTCTCTGTTCTCTCTCCCTTCTCCGATAAATGGTGGCACCCGCTGGGATGTCCTCCTGGCCTCCTTTCACTCCTCTAAGGTAATCATTAATGTTTACTCTAATGGAACCGTCTTGGTCCAAGGCCCTCAGGCCAACCTTCACCTCTTTGATAGACTCTTCCCGCGCCTCATCAACTTCCTTTCTGCTCCTGCTATCCCCCCCCTCTCCTTTCCTCAGCTACCTTGCCTTCCCCCTCCCTCTCTGCCCCCTCTCGGGCTCCTTCTACACCTCCGCAGGGCGTACCTCTGATCTGTGCCCCTCCCCGGAAGTCCTCCAAGGATGGCAACCTTCTCCACATTGCCACTCCAAACTCTCGCTCTGCTGTCAAACACTCCTCTGACATCTGCCACCTTCTTGTTGAACTTGACCTTGATGTCCTTGGTCGCACTGAGACTTGGTTCACGGCCAGCTCTGTCACCAGCTTTGACACGCTCCTACCTGATGGCTACAAGATCCTCTCTGCACCCAGGCCCAACAGATCTGGTGGTGTAGCCCTTATCTTCCCTGAGTGGATTCCTGCCTCTGTCACCCCTACGCAGACCTACTCCTCTTTTGAATGCCTTGTCTGCAGGCTCTCTCTCTCCCCAAGCCATTCCCTTACTGTGGCTACTATCTATCGGCCACCTGGTCAGATTTCTTCCTTCCTCTCTGAGTGGGCGGACCTCTCCTCCTCACTCCTGGCCTCATCCACTCAACTCCTCCTTCTTGGAGACTTCAACATCCACCTGGATGCCTCCTGTCCACCCTTTGGACTCTTTTGTGACCTCTGCGAGACTCTCGCACTCACCATTCTCCGCTCTGGCCCGACTCATTCTGCAGGGCACACTCTCGATGCTCTGATCTCCTCTGACCTCCCCCTCTCTGTCCCTCTCTCCACTCCTCTCTCCTGGAGCGATCACTTTCTCCTATCCTCCCAGCTCATCCTCCCTAGCCCCCAGGCCAAGCCACCTCCATCACTGCCACTCACCTTCTCGGTCAGCCGACCCATGAAGCGCGTGTCAGTTGAGGCTTTCGCCACCACCTTCTTACCCCCTAATCCCCCTTTGGCTGACTCTCACCCTGACACAGTCCTCTCCATGCTCCACTCCTCTATATCTGATAGTCTTGATATTGTTGCCCCAGTCATTGAGAATCCGCCTGAAGCCCAAAGCCAAGTGTAACTCCTGGTATGACTCAGATCTCGTCACCCTTAAACGCAAGAGCAGGGTGGCTGAGAGGAAATGGCGTGCTTCATGTTCATCCTCTGACAAACTGGCCTGCCGCCTGCTGCAAAGGCAATACCGGCTCTCCGTCCTCACCAATAAGAGAGCTCATATCCAAGCCCGCATATCTGCGGCATCTGACAACTCAGCTGAACTCTTTCAGATCTGCAAGGAACTGGCCAATCCTGCTGCAGTCTCTACCTCTCGTGTACCTTCCCACGCCCTCTGCACGGCACTGGCTTCTCACTTCATTTCAAAAACTCAGGACATCCTGTCCTCACTCTCCTCCTATCACCTCCCTCCCTCCATTCCCTCCTCTTCCTCTGGCACTTCTGTAGCCACCCCCACTCCTTCCTTCTCTGCCTTTCACCTTTTCTCTTCAGACAAGGTTTCTAGACGAGTCCAATCTATGAAAGTCTCGTCGAAACAGGTTCACCCCTGTTCCTCCAAAACTATCAAGGACCACATCGACTCCCTGGCTCCTGCCCTGGCCGATTTCTGCAATCACTCCTTCGTCACTGGAGTCTTCCCATCCCACCTGAAGCACTCCCTTGTGCACCCTCTTCTTAAGAAACCCTCAGCCGATCCATCCTGCCTGGCTAACTATCGCCCAATCTCCATCACTCCCTTCCTGGGCAAGCTCCTGGAGAAACTGGCCATTTCCCAGCTTAATCTCCACACTGAATCTGTTGGCTGTCTTCATGACCATCAGTCTGGCTTCAGAGCTGCCAGAAGCTTGGAAACTGCTCTCCTGAACATCTGTGAAGACCTGCTGTCCAACCTTGACTCCAACACCCTGTGTGTCCTCATCTTGCTTGATCTCTCTTCCGCCTTTGATACTGTCAACCATGCCATCCTGCTCAACCGTCTCCGTGATAACCTGGGTATCACTGGTCAGGCTCTGGCGTGGCTGACCTCTTTCCTCTCCAACCGACCCTCCCAGGTCCAACTTAGGTCCTTCCTCTCCGGTATCTTTTACTCTACCTGTGGTGTCCCCCAGGGATCTAACCTCTCTCCCTGGCTGTTCAACCAATACCTGGCTCTCCTAGCCCACCGCATCGCCGCTCTCTGGCCCAATTTTCAGTGCTATGCGTATGATACCCAGCTAATTTTCAGGCTACCCTCGGCCTCCTCCTCTCCTTCCCTCATCTCTGACTGTCTGTCTGCTATCCAGGAGTGGTGTGCTGCCAATGACCTCTGCCTTAATGCCAGTAAGACTGAGATTTTACACATTGGCACACCCACTCCCTCCTTCCCTGCAGCTCTCTGGCCGGCCTCTCTTGGCCCTCTTCCTGCTCCCACCTGCAAGGCTAAAATCCTCGGGGTCATCTTCGACTCCACACTCTCCTTCTCTCCTCACATCTCTGACGTCTCTAAGAAGTCACACTATCAGCTACACCTCCTCAGAGGTATTCTTCCTTTCCTCTCCCTCCACCAGAAGCTCACCGTCTCCAGAGCCCTGGTTCTCTCCAGGCTGGACTATTGTAACAGCCTCTATCTAAATCTGCCTGCCTCTACTCTCCGCCCTCTGCAACTTATCCAGAACAGGACTGCGAGACTTGTCCTTGGCCTCAAGCCCAGGGATCGCATCTCTCCAGGATTGAAATCTCTGCACTGGCTCCCAGTGGCTGCAAGGATTAAGTTCAAAACCCTCTGCATTGTCCACAAGGCCTTCTGGGGCCTGGGGCCACAATACCTTCAACTCTCTCTACCCAAATATCTTCCTTCTCGAGCTCTCCGCTCATCCGCCTCCAACTCCCTCAGGGTTAGTCGCTTCTCTAAGAAACGAGTTGGTGGTAGATCTCTCTCTTCGGTGGGGGCCTCCCTCTGGAACAGCCTTCCTGCCTCCCTGAAATGTGAGGAGAACCTTTTCCGGTTCCGGAAGCACCTCAAAACCCTCCTCTTTGCTCCTGCTTTCTCTCCCCCTCTCCCCTTCCGAATTCCTGGTTGAAACTGCACAGGTTATTTTCTTTTCTGATCTCGGGCCCAGGCCCTGCCATTTGCACACCTGCACTGCCACCCTGGCAACCCCCGCACCTGGGGAGTGTTATTCTGTATCCCAACAGTCCCCCTACTAGCACTTATGTTCTGCTCTTACCTTGCACTTGCCACCATCTGGCCGTTTATTTGTTTTATTTATTCTACTATCCCATATACTGCACTTTTCCCCTCTCCCTTCACCCATGCACTTTTCCCTTTCCCCCTTCCCACGCACTTGCGCAATCTGAATGACACCTGGCCTAGTAGGATCGCTGTCTGTCTTCCCTCTGTTCCCCTCCCTTGCCTCGTCGCGCCTCGAAACACTTGTGTATAGGCGCGTTATAAATGTCATATCATATATATCATCCACAGAAGACGTGTCTCATGGCTAATTGGTACTGAAGAAAGTTGTGACCCAACAATTGCCCGGGCCTGTTCTTTCTGGGTTCTGGACATCAAACAAATCGCAAAAGAATTTGCCAAACCCCAAATATTTCCGGTGGCTCCTGAATCTATCACTGCCGGCCCAGACCTCTTTGCGTTCCCATCAATAAATAAAGATACATTTACTGTAATATGGGGTGTAGCAGTCTCAGATAGGAAGGAAGTTGGCTGGATTGCTGCTCCTGCTCGTTAAGAGTAGCAGCCCAATTAAAACTGCGCAGGTGGGCCTGAGCTAGGCCTGTGTGTGCAAAGCTCCACGTTAACCCTGAACCCTTTCTCCAGGCTTGAAGGAAGTACTGCAAACATTACAGACTTTTCTCTTAAGAATCTTTTCCTGCACACCCTGGAGGTTTAACAGTCTCTCATAAACGTCCATCTAATATTTATGCACCTTAATAAGGCTGCACTCACACTACTGTTCTTTGAGTTGTCCCAATGAGCAGCTGTTGATGTTTTGTTGTTCCACTAAGCTGATAGGAACAACCTTCATGCAACTGGATCTTTTATTCTGATTAGGCTCCCAACTGGAACCTGAAAAGGCATGAAGGACAGCTATAGCACCCCTTAACAAGGTACTACATTGTCTAAAGGTACCAATCAAGCTGAGGCTGGAATCTCCCCTCCATCTTGCCTTGGGATAAGCTCAACTTCCTGAACCAGATACCAAAGGAATAAACGAACCACGGTTTCAGAGTCCATCCTCCCAAAACCCGGCCAGCAAGTCCTTAAAACTAGAACCAAACTCTATTCAGAAGTCTTACCAACTGGGAAGCAGCCCCCCACCCGGTGAACTTACAGCTGGGTGAAAAAGGTGTCTACAAGATGTGCAGAAGGCATTCTCAAGGTGTGAAGTGTTCAACCCTGACCACCGCACTATCCCTATTATTACGCTGTGCAGTGTTCAAAGCTTGCTGGAGTTGGGACTCATCAATCTGTGGGAATTTGTGGTGTTGCCGTTAAGATGGATTTCCAAAATTAGCCCCGGTGGGAGGATATTGGGAGGCCACCCTATTATGATGAACAGGGAAGACATTGAGAGGTTAGCCAAACCCAAACAAGGTGTGAGGTAGCAGAGCGGTCAAGACTTAGTTTCGGAAAGGATGTGGGAGTGGTCAAGGGCTACAATGAGTCCATCTAGAACAACACCAGTAATTCCATTTAGATAGGTAAGTATTTGAAAATGCAGTTGTTTGACTTTTGGTTCACACGCTAACCAGGTAAAAATCACAGGCAAATATTGTCACACAAAACCTTTCATTTTATATATAGATCCGCCGTTAGGAGAAATAGAATTGCATATGAATCGATTACCAGTGCAACATAGGTGAGTAGTCAGATGCATAGAAATAGACATAACTCTAGAATCAACACAAATCGCTTCTCTACTTCTTGTAAAGTCTAACCGTAAAATGGTTTGGGGCCTTATGCCCAAAAGTCACCAGTCCAAAGCATATACTTTTTCAGGTAAGTTCTTATAGGAATAGAATTGCTAGTGGTTATGATTTAATACAACAGTTCCAAAATTAGATAGTTCAAATCCAGTTCAGGTAAGTAATCAACTCAATCCAATACAGTAGGTTAGGCTTAGGGAAGGATCCTTAAACCAGGTTTTACCACCAAAGGTCAGGTAATAGTGGGTTAGAGCCAGCACTTTTTCGCCCAATGTCATCCTGTGGCGACAGACGATCTTCAGGTGGCCAAGATAGAAACATGCCAAGCACAGCTTCCCTTGCAGTGAGACAGCTGAAAATGGAGGAGCAGCAATTTGTGGCATAAGCTGAAGACCTGCAAAATTCCAAGACTCTGCTTGGAAAGGAGACTGCTCCATTGAGGTAGCCCAGAAAAGAGCTTGTTGGTCTATAGGTTGGTCCAGGACAACTTCTGAAGGCTCAGCAGCAGCACAGTGTTAGGAATTGGGCCCAGGCTTTGCAGCTGCACACGTCTGCATACATATGGCACCGCTGGAAGGGCTTTCAACCCTTACCAAGATGGCGTCCATGTATTCCATGTCGTAAAGTGGTGATGTCAGAGTCCTGAGATCTTTGGTCTTTTGTTCAGTGCACTCTCCTCTTCTATCGAACAACTCTGGCAGACTAGCCCTCTGCTCTACTAAAGCCATGGTCTTGTTACCTCGCCCGTGGATTCTGGTATCCTGTGATCCTACCACCTTTCACTGTGAGGTTTTTACCCGGTATTGGATTTTTCCTCATTATTGGAGACTTGTCAACTCAGGGTAGCCGCCTCCTGCCTACCTGTGTTCCTTCTAGGAGGCGGGGTGACTACTTGTTGACACACAGCAAGGTTCCCGACTGGTTGTTCCCACTGGTACAGGGGTCAAAGCATCAACAAAGACCTTCATGAGATCAGCTGCAGGGGTCATTTTCTGGTCATCAACAAGCTCCTCTACTTCGTAAAAGTATTGGTTCTAACCATGATCTGTTGAATAGTTGCAGGAGCCCTTCTTTGATCCAAGATTCAGGTTGGAAGCAAGCCCACGAATGGTAAGGAACTGCACCATTCAACCAGCCACTGGTCACCACATCAGCCCAGCAACAGACATTTTGGGCACCAGAGATGTGAGTTGGGACTAGACAGTCCCTGGTGTCTCTCCTCTCTCTTCTCTTTCCTCTCTCCTCTCCTAGCCTGCAAAAGCCACAACTTTCCCTGGGAAAGGGATTTCCATATAAGGCATTTCCTAACCTGAGAAGGTTGGAAGAAGGCCAAACAACCTAGTGGTACGGCCAGCTTCACTAGCCGTTTGCAGTAAATGCAAAAGTGCACAAGCAGAATGAATAAAATGGTAAACTTTCACAGCTGCCACTAGCTTGTCTTGTCACATTGTAAAAGTAACAAAAAAGCTGTTATATAAAAAGATATAAGGATACAAAATATCCAACTACACTTGAATGTAAGGTGGCCTGTGCAATTGTAACAATATCATCTCTCAGTACTGACAGTCTTGGGGGCCAGTAACTTTGCCCATAAGGATGAGCAAAACTGTCAAGAGAAGTTAAATAGAAGGCTTTACTTACCTCCAAAAAGTCAGGACAGGGTTCAAAAGAAGGGGTGTCCCATAGAAATCTATGGAGGGAAATGTGCAAAGGGAAAATCTTTCCTAACACCGTTGACATCAAATTGCACTCTCGCCATCAACCGATAGCAGAAAGATCTGAGGATGTAGACCTGTGAAGCATAGTAAGCCCCTGTACACATGGATAGAAACAGTGTGACAAGAAAGCCCCCTGTCAACGCCCTTTTAGTTTGGAAGTAAACAACTCGTAATTCTGCAGGCCAACCAATAGATGGCCTGTGCAAAGCATGTGACCCAAAACAAATGCAAGCCACAGAAAGACTATTACTGGGTAAGTAATGTCTGCCATACGCCACCCACTCCCCTGCTTTGCCGGTGATTGGGAAAAGTGGACTCACCTGTACTAGATCCATCTTTCTAGTACGGGGTGGGTGACTTCTCCAATGCGCCCCATCTCCCAGCTGGCTGAGCGGTTATGATATATGATATGATAGGTTCTTCATAACACGCTTTATACCCAGAGGTTTCTAAGCACAGACCTGGGGATCGAACCTGTGTTGCTCTGTCTCGTCTTGCTTCCAAGGTGAGCACGTTGACGCTGAGCTATCTTCCCAAGACCGAATTCAGCTGCTGAGTATCTTTCAAAAGGTTTGCGGAATGGTACCTTCATTTCTGGGTTCGCATCATTGTTAGGTGGGAATCAAAGAGCACCAACATCTGGTCCAGGTTTAACGGCAGACAAAGCCTTAACTAGGGTTGCCTAACAATTATGGTAAACCCATAAATGAAGCTCTGATTCCACAAATCCAGTTGAGCCCCCCCCATCCATCAGCACACGTGGGTCTCCTGCCCAATGAGCAGCTCAGCCAGAGCCAACCTATGTCTTTCCACCCCCATCCTGTGCTATTTGATTCAATTATATTGAGTGCTACTACTTTCCTTGGCCTCTGGAGACTTGGTTGCTCCATGGTGCATGTGCTTTAAGCATCATTAATTAAAAAATACATGGCATTCGCAATTGTTCACTCCTTTACTTAATGTAAGAGAAATATGTCCTGTGTATGTAGCTTATCCCCTTCGGCTCCTTTCGAGCCATGTAGTTGCTCTTAATCCTGCATCCTTGATTCTGAGCCTTTGTTCTTGCACATATTTGTATTCCAGTGCCTGTCAGCATTGCAGCCTTAGTTTCCCTTCTCGCGACTTCTTGCCTACTCTTATATGATGCTGACATCCATTTTCTTAGCATGGCTGCTTTACTCATGTTATATCTCTTACTTTAGCAAGCTTCTATGTGTCTCATCTACCTTGCGTTTCTGCATATATACATTTATCACATCTCTTGTCACTTATCATCTTAGTGTATATGTTTTTTTTTCATATTGTCATATATTTTTACTTCGTCACTTCAATCACATCTTCATTCTTTAGATATCCGTACACCGAGTTCAGGTCGTCCACTTATCTTCTCTTTAATTACGTCACTTTACATCTACCAGATTTTACTTCTAGTTCTTCTATATCCAATGGTGTTTGCAGGCTCATGTCTGCCGCATCTTTTGGGGGGTACATTCGATGCGGTTGTCTGAGCGTATAACATCTCTCATACCTTCTTATGTGGTATTTGGAAAATACCAGGTGTCAAACACAGTGCTTTCTTGTTGTTCTTCTAGTATGGCGGAGGTGAGGGGATGGGCTCTATAAATGACGTGTACATCTGCCTCTCTAGACTACTCTACCAGTGCCCCCTTTCCCTATGTACTATCTGGTTTGGACCAAAGGTTTTCCTTGACGCTTCCCTTGAATATGTGTTGTCACATTTCACATGTACAAACATTCCACACAGTTCATAATCTATTAGGTTTATACATGGTTTCTACAGAATCAAATAAACACACTCCCACCTCTCCATGCCGGTATCTCCATATTTTACATGATGGCGATTCAACCACCAAAAATCAACACAGTTCAGCTATTCACTAGAGCTAAAAACAAATCAAAGCAATGCACATCACCAGACCCCAATTAGCCATCATCTTATGATGATGTCACGTTCATCCACCAGTTGCGATTAGTTTGTAACAAAGTGAAGCGTGCATGCCTAAATTAGTTAATGATATAAGCGAAATAGATTAATGTGTTTGTCCCTGGATATACTCCACATCAAATAACACAAAGAAGACCCCACATTGCCAGTGGAGACCATTCAAAACGGCACCTATTTTATTATTTATGTATATCGTGCAAAAGTTAAAATGAAACCTTACTCATTCCATTTAACAATTCCTATTATAAAAGCACATATTTCATACATGTTCTCTACACATAATTAACTCCAAATTTCATTACACAATTTAACACCATAAATAAAAATATATATTCTCAATACAAAATCACAGACTTTCTCCATCTCTGAAACTCGAGCTGCAAATCTTAAGGCTGCTAAGCTTAATGGTATTTGTTATGGTACGACGTGCTTTCATCGCGGGATGTTTTTTTGCAGGGTTTTTTACAGCAGATTTTTTCATGAAAAAAAACCTAATTTTTCAATTTTGTTGATTAATTACTGAAGGGGTTTCATTAATGACATATTGAGCCGGTTTTCTGCTGTGTATTCTCGGCGTTGAGAAGTCACTGTGATACGGTCCTGGCTGAGCCATCAGGCTGAATGCTCACTATGGCCGCCTTTGGGATCCGTAGTCAACCTCACTTGCAGTCATTACTTTCCACATATAAGAACAATGAATTGAGGAACCTACCTGTGCATTACTGTCACCACTGGACTGTTAAAAGATGCATGAGAATGCTTGTATTTTCTTTGTAACGGGTTTCAAAAAGCGATAACCCAAACATGAACTCCTTTAGGGGGACTAGTTTGTGCTCTATGAAGCCAGAAAAGTGGATAATTTAGGATTGGTGTGTTTCAGAATGTTTTTGCAGCTGTGCACCACTATTATTAAACTGGCCCATGGTTGTGCCTAGTTGGAAGTGTCATAAATACAGTGGGGGCAATGCTATGGTTAATAAGCTCCTATCAGGTAATGTGATACAGTTGTGTAGGGTTGGCTTGCTTTGTCATACCACAGTGGCTGCACTTGACTGCTGGAACTTGTATTTAGGGTTCCCCGAAATACCCTTTCACATTTGCCACTCAATGTACAACCTACGGATTGCTGGATAGTCATTTAGCCTGTTCTTGCTGTTTGTATCCTTGATTTGTTATGGGTGTGCTATTGTTCTTTTCAGTCTCAAAGCTGCGGTGCCCCCGATGCCCATGAAGGTTCCAATTCACTGTGTGTCTGTAACCAAAGACAACAGCCACATCCTTGTGGGACTGGATGACGGCAAGCTCATCGTGGTGGGCGCTGGGCAGCCTTCCGAGGTGAGAGCCGACATTGGCACTTTATTTCCTTGAGGGACATCTTATGTTGAGAGGTCCTTATTACCTCATCCTTGGTCTCTCTGGTTTTTTTTCCGGATAATTCCACTCCCACCCTGTTTATCCAGTCTCTTTTACTCACAGAGCCCTTTCCCCTCACTCAGCGCTTTTCATTCAACCTTTATCACTTTCAAAGCTCGTCACGCTTTCTTCATCTGCCACTGTCTTACAAATCTTCACTCTTGCTCAGCTTTTCTCCTACATTGCTAAAATGCCCTCCTTCTGACTCACCCTTTCTCCTTCCAAACTTGGGCTTTCTCACTTCCCTGATATATATTTATATGTGTCTCTGTCCCTCGCATCCTTTCTAACACACTCAATATCAGCCTTTCTCCTGCTGTTGATCTCAATCCAGCCCAGTCTCTCCTTTCTGCCCAAGCAATACCCTGCATTTCTAACTTCGGTTTCCACATTTAAATGTTTTGCTGAAAATTGGAAGAAAGTATGGCAGTGTGAGATTATAAATATTCTGAAATTAACCTATTTACACCTCTTTGGTGTAGTTACCTCTAGTGACGACATGTAAGGACCATCAGGCCCATTTAGTGTTCCTATACTCACACCTGTAACCCAATTTGTCACTATTTAGTCTTTATCTCTGTCACTGCCCTTAAAGTGTGATTACGCCCTTTTTTGACGTGTTATTTTGAATTCTATTACGGCTCAAACCCGTCCCTCCCCTCCTGCAGGAACAGTGTCCAACCCTCTCTGAAGAACCTCTTCCTAATTTTGCTCCGTAATCTCCCCCAGAACGAATCTTATTGCATGACCAATTTTTCTAGTGTCACACTAGCAGAGTTGAAGGCATAGTTCCTCAGTTGTGTTTATCTGCCTGCTATGTGTAAATGCCTCTGTTTTATCACCCCATGTTCAAATCTACAATATTTTCACTCCTGTTATATTAAATCCTCTCAGGCCTATAGTTGGTCTCTAGCTCTCTGATGTTGATGGGTGATTGGTTGGGGCATAGTTTGCAAGGAAAAGTACACACATGAAACAAAAGCACTCCCTTACACCAGTTTGGACATCTTCATATCCCCAAACTAATTTTCTGTAGTTAAAAGCGGGTGTTTGCGGTTAAATGTTTCTGGAGTGGTAAATCGCCCAACCAGTGATTCCATTTGCTTTCTTTTCTACAGGTGAGGACAGGTCAGTTCTCAAGACGACTTTGGGGCTCCACAAGACGAATATCTCAAGTGTCATCTGGGGAAACCGAATATAACCCAACGGAGACCAAGTAATGGACATGTCCTTGATAGATTGAAAAGAAGGGGACAAACCCACCCGGAGGTCTAACGACAAATGCAGACAGAGTCTTGAACAGGTTCTGCATCATGACAATCGAGTTTGGGGGAGGGGAGAAACTTCATGTCCCAGCTTGCCTACCGTCCGATGGCAGGCGCTAGGCATGGGTCCAGCGAGGTCCCGCCGCAGCATATGGCTGCCCTCCTACCTCTCAGGGTCCGCATAAGGGGGGGTTGGATCACCCTCCACTATTCACTGCAATAGTTCTTGACTAATCCAAAGAAGCACAGGAGTGCTAAGGCTTGGGTTTTGGAGAAAAAAAGAAAACATTACCAAGAATTGCCCCATTTGACGGCACAGAGTCTGCTGCTTCCCTCATTCTTACTTACGTCTGTCACCTTAAAGTGGATTTCACAAGGTGGTGCCTTAGCAGACCGTGGATTTTTGTGCACAAGCAGCTTACAGTCCGGAAGAAAGCAAGTGCAGAGCAATGTTGTGTGGTGAAACTGTCATTCCGCATTGAAAACCTTTATAAGAGCTGCGTGTTGCACTACAAACGGAACTGTACCAAAAACGAAGGGAGAAAATAATACTTGGTGGTGTGTGGGTCTGCAATGTAGCTATTTTCTTCATGCGGTCGCATCTTAAGATGTATTTTGTGATCATGTTTCAATGTGTGATTTTGTAGTGGGGGCGGACCAGAGAGCCTATCTCTGAGAATCTACCCCAAAGCTTCCAATTTCTGCAGGTTGACCAGTTCCCATGTGGGCCTTCAGCTCCTGCATGTATTCTTCTGCCCGTCGGTTGGACTTTGCTCTTTCTGTGCACTGTCTGGAGCATCGGTTTTTGTTGGGCCCTGCCGTTCCGAAAAAACTGAACACAAACTGTTGTCAATTTTCTCCAGCTCTAGGGAACCAGCAATTCTGAAAAAATCTAACATTTTTGCACTTTGATCAAACACTGTTTAGGCAGAGCTCTGCCTCCTACTGAGATTTCTGAAAAAAGGGATGTCCACTCTGGGCTTCGAGGATTGTTGCATTCTTCTGCACTGTTGTACCCAGTGGCGGAGACCGCTCTGCCCACTGTTTTAACTACTGTATGATTATTCTGAATCTATGTACATATGTCCCTATAATCCCCTCCCCTGTTTTTATACTGTCACATCACTGGATCGCATGCCCCAATTTGCAAATGCTTATCTCGGGGACCGTATGATCCCTACGATACCCGCAGTGCCACATTCTTCAGCCACAAGCAGAAGGGCGTGTAGACAAATGGGGAATGCTCCCGACAGGGGGAGGCATCTGAATGCCTTTTGTGCCTTGCACAGAGTTGTTCACATGTCTGGCTCCGGTAGTTCGCTTTGAGATGTCTCCTTATTTCCTATATCCCAGTCCGCCTCAAATCTCCCCTATGTTACATAGGCACATATTTTAATGTCTTTGTTTGTACAATGTATAGAGTTGTTCCAACCACACTGATTCTTCTACGAGAGTTTGGACGTGTCCTGTTACTTATGTTGAATGTGGATTTCTGCTGCATCAGACGGTTTGAAGTTTACCCCATTTGTATTGCCTTACGCTCAAGCAGGCGATAACAATCCGAGAAAAACCTAAGCGGTAAATGGGACCATAGGTCAAAATTCCAAAGGGCAGCTTCCTTTAAAGCACCAAAGCTTCTGATATATATATATATATATATATATATATATATATATATATATATATATATATATATATATATATATATTGTACTTGTTTCCGAAAAGGTAGTTGTTGGGTGGGGCCATAAGGGATTGGAAATTTGCCTGGGAAATTAACAGGACTCCATATTCTTTGTTTTTAATGTTCTTTGGGGCGGGAGGGTAACACAAGTTGCAACTTGTGTGCACCATGGGGAAGGCATTGTTTTTACTTCCCTTTAGCACAAAAGAATCTAAACTTCATTTAAAATGAACTTAAAAGGTTTTTTGTGTTGCAGTTCAGTCTTGTGATTCTGCGGTACAGTGTGGAGCTGCTAGAGTCTTTACGTCCTATAGCACTAATGGTCTGGCATTGACTTTGGCATTATGCATTCCTTTTTTGATAGTTTGTTTTATGGTGAAGGGAGTAGTTCAAAAGGCAATAGGTTGACCAAGTGTGCTTTCCTCCTGGGAACTACTGCTGTTATGTGTGCATCCCTATTTGGCACTTGGAATATTGAATGTTCATGCTGTTGGGTAATGGTGAATCCCTAATGGGCAGTTAGGCCACTGACTATCTCTAGTTGACAATTTGTGACCCTTGTGCATTCCTGTGGTTCAGTCAAACAGCGCATACAGGGGTGTGCGGGACCATTGAACATTTGACTCTAAAGGTGGAGCAATCACACCCGTCCAGTGGGATAATGGAGTGCATCCTTAATGAACAACAGGAACATTAAGTACGTCAACAAGCTGGGCATTGTGAAAATTAAATATGCGTTGCTATTGGGTAGTGCCACCCATTGGGTGTGGATCCCTGCAAAGCAGTGGTATGTTGAAGGTCTATCCTTCCTGAGCAGTCAGACCATTGATGGTGCAGTCCTGCTAGGCAGCGGGACCATCCTTGGATAGCTTGACCATGGAGTGTGCATCCTTATCGAGCTTTTGGGCTTTAATAGTGCATTCAGTTGGGTTGTTGGGTAATCAATAAACCCAGCTGACCAGTGTTGTACTTTTCCCAGCTCTTTTAGGTTGATCCAACATTTTGACAATATGTAGGACATTCAGTCCTGAACATGATTTTAAAATGTAGTTCATTTATTTGTATTTAGTTCATCATGTGCCTTGACCTTATTTGTTCCTTTGCATTGGGGCACTGTTTCCCATCATAAGCTTCTGTGAATGGACAAAGGGCAGGATGAAACCTTTTAGAAAAAGTTCCACTTTAATATCCCATCTGGTGCTTCCTCCCCTGCATGCGACTAACATAAAGGTTTGACGCATGCCCATGTCTTTCATAGGTTACATTTGTGTTCCAAGGACAAATTGCCATCTCAGTGGCTTTGGGAAATCTGAAGTATCACACAGTTTACCCATTCAATGTACTCTGAATTTCATTTGTTGCCGTTGAGTTGTGGTTTCAAGCATTGTTTTGGCTAGTTTGCTCAGTTACAGAATCCCAGAACCAGTTCTTGAATGCAACTCACTTTACAGCACCAGAACACGGTCGGGTGGCTTAGGGAGCTTATTTCAGTTGGGCCAGGGCTATCTGAAGGGTATTGCTTTGGTACAGTAAAAGGTATAATCACTGCCAGAAAATCCTTTTTCTCTTGGACCAGCACAACATTGAAACCTTTTTCGAGAGTTATGATAAAGAGTTTAGAAACTTTCCCAAAGAGGACATGCAGCAAGTGGCTCCGTGTGGAGTATATCAGATCACAAAGTTCCAGCCTATTTGCTTTTCCTCAATATGACCGATTTCAGATTCAGGAGACAATGCTGGCAGAATGTCACAGCGCATGCAAACATCATACCTGCAAAAACAAGCCTAAGATGAAAGTAATCACAGGTTAAATTCATCTGTTCAGATAATTGAAATTAGACTAGACACCCTAGTGAAGAAAGGACCACCACCCTTACTCGCACTCCAGAGTTGAGAGAATTAAAAATCGGCCTATTTCTCTGTAACCATTTCACCAAAATCCTAGACTAGACAAAGCGAAATCACATCTTTGGCTTTTGATAACCGCGCAGAAATATTATCTGTTGCGCCTTCTATCCATGCTCACATTCAGGCGTTCCACTTCCCCGGGTAATAGGAAGCAGAAACCTAAGGGATGCATAGTAATAGAAGGAATAACTATGCTTCCCACAACTGGACGATAGCAATTAATTAATTGAGCAGTCTGCCTAAATCACCTTTGCTCAAACTCAGGCTTCATCATGGTGAAATCATCAGGTGATGGCATTAAGGTGCATTGTACAAATGCAGCTGTAACAATGAATCAATACGCCAATTCACTGAAACCTTTTGAAAAGATGTTCCCGTAATTAACACCAGCTATAAATCACAATGCAAAATGCAATATTACAAATTAGAACCCTGCTGAATGGAGTGCTCCATGTTGGACAATCTGTGGGCTAAACAGACTGGTATAGCCTTCAAATTGGTCATCGTGCTATTCACCTCACACTCTTCCTACACTCCTCCCATCGCTGTCCGCGCACTACTCTCTCCCAAGAGCTTCTAACCCTACCTCCTTACGGATTGTGAACAGGGCTATCAGATTCCGCTCCCTCTTCCAAACTCTCATGCAACTCGCCCCTCTCTCCCACCTCCTCTTCCTTGCGTCGTCGGTGCACATGGTTATGTCAAGTGATGCTCTCCACAGTTCATCCTTCACTTCCATGTTAGGCTGTGTACTGGGCCACCATGTCCCACATAGCTTGTACCAGGGATACTAATATATGTATAGCCCCCACCCTTGGTCTCCACCGGCTCGTGATCTCCATGAGCATCCATTGTGCTTCAAGGCCATTTCGAGGTGGTATTGCCCACATGCGAGGGATGTAAAGCTTCATGAATTACAACAGATCCATCACAAAAATTGACATCACAGTACCATCGACCTTGATTACCTTGTAACAAGTACTATCACGCAGTCTTTTGACCCTGAGGAAATCTGAGGAAGTGGATTCAAAATTCTTCTGTAAGTGTGAAACAACATAGAAGATCCCTGAGGAAACCTAGGAGATCAGTCCTGGGTGATCTGTAAATGATGTCCCTGCCACTAATTGGTGTGCTGCCAAATCCCTGCCCATGAGTTTCTTTGTGGTTCCTACTGCTCTCCGCTATGGCCAAGTCGCTCTTCTTCCCAAGAACTAGCATATATGACGTAGTAATTAAACCAGGGAAGAAAAAGGAATCCCTGCTTAGATCAGGGGCAGAGTACACTAGAATGTGCATCAAAATTATGCTGTATCATAGAGTGCAGCATGTAAAAAGGTCCTCTCCCACCTGTGTAGTTAATAGGAATATTTTAGAATGGAGACCTTTTTACTTATAGCACAAAACATTTCATTTATGGTCCAAGGAAATCAGGACAGTGCATGCATATAAAGGGCATTGGACAGGTCTACACAATGTAATGTTACAAAATGGCCACTGATTTCTTCAACAGACCAGTGTGGGCCCATTCGGTGCATTGGGACTTAATAGTTGACCCGCTGTAGAGGTGTGCTTTGCCATCTGTGTTTTTTGTTTAGCTTCATACGCGGCCAGTGCACAGAGCACAGCCATCGGTGCAAAAAAAATTACCATAATAATCGTCAAGTAGGCAATCACTGCCCTAGATGGAAGCAGTGTACGGTATAAATCTCAGTAACGTCACATATCCAGGTGTAATTATTGTGCCAGGAAAACCGGTATTTGTTTGTCTATTAGTCCAGAGTTTGTATAGCAAATGTTGAATGCTATTTCAAATGTCCGGATTTTGGCCTAGATTTAAATTTCCTTTTTTTGAGCCTCAAAGATTTCATACTTTTTGTCCTTTTGGTGTGATTCTGCACATCAATTTGCAAATGGATTGTTCAAGACATTGGGCCATCCCTGGTGTTTATAGAGGCTGCTGTCTTCTATTGACACAGGTGGAATCTGTGCTGGGATCCAATGTCTTACTAATGCTATCTGCTGGTTGGTATGCCTCTGGATTTGTTATTTGGCCATTAAATCCTGTATTGTTTTTGTGATGCCTATTGTAATTCTCTGGTGCTCCAAAACTACTGAAAACAGTTCTTTAGAAGCAGATGTGGATTTTGCTTGATAGGTGCGTGTTAGAGCTAACCATACCGTAGCGGTAATGTGTTGTCTGTAGGTTGCCCAGAAATACACTTATGCCACATGGCTAATTTGTGCAATTAAATATTTGTTTTAAATGTTTTAATCCCAACTAAGCAACCCTAAAACTCCATATGTAAAAGATGATACTTCTCTGCAAAGGTACGCCCTCCTCTAGGAGCAAGGACATTGATAGGCTGCAAATTAAACTAGTATCCCATAGAAAGAAGACAAGGACTCAGTCCTTCTCCTGCTGTGCCCTGGCATTCTGGGTCACCATCCTGGTGACAATCAGTAACACTTAAAAGTGTGTGCAGTTCAGGAAAGAACCGAAAAACCCATGACTTTTGGTAATTCCCAGGCATGATCGATGAAACTGTCCCTGGGTTTTCAACCACTACGGACACATGAACTGCCCTACTGTTCCTTGAACTCTTATACAACACTCCATTGCTCTAGAGCAAAAGTCTGCACCCTTTGGCTCTCCAGATATTTTAAACTACAACCCCAATCATCCCGAACCAGCACAGTCAATGATGAGGCATCCTGGGAGTGAAAGTCCAAAACATCTGGAGAGCCGTAAATTGCTGTTACCCCATATAAAACACACAAACAAAATACAAATACACCATCATGACATCACCATTCTGTTTCCTTCAAATGTTTCTGGAATGGCAAAGTTATGTGGCTCTAGCATTAGTTTTGCTTATTTGTTTTTGTGGGTAAATAGAGATGTTGCAGCTGGCTGTGGACCAATAGACCACATTTTGTTTGTGTACATGAAATTCACTAGTTTGGCTTCATGCTGTGTAATTTGCAGCCCCTTTTACTGTATTGGCTTTGCACCCCTCTGTCATAGGTTTCATATAAGATCCGTCTTGTAACTCTCAAATAATGAATTTTCGGAACATGCTTATTTGGATCAGTAAGAATGGTCGGTGCTTTGTTTTTATGTAGTGTTTCATACTGGTAGTCCGCTTTTACATGTTTCCAATTTGCACAATAAGACCCCACAAACCACCTGGAGAACAAGTCATTCGTCCTGGTTAGACATTTTTCAGTGAGGAATGGAACATGTTTATCTCGGTTCCATAGCAGGTAATGTGGCCACTATGCAACCTCTTACTTGGAACCCTTCATTGTTCAAGAGATGGGAAGGAACAGATCCAAGTGTTCACACTCTACCAATTCAATGGAACATCTCGGTGCCTTAGCAAACCATCTTTGTAGCTCAACTCTTCATCGAATACCAAATGGAATTTCCCCAATCTGGGTCAATAAGCCTCAAAGAAAGAGGGCTGACACGTCTTTACATTTGTATTTTCATCTGTTCCCTTTACCTCGATTTCATTTATTTTTCAGGGTACAAGTAAAACAGATGTAAGAATGGTAATGGGGTAGAAACAATTAAAAGGTATGGGGCGAGCAGGCCTTCTCCCTCTATTTTTTTTTTTAAATAAAAAGAGAAAAGATGCAAATGCACACATTTAAATGCATAGAGATGCAATGGAGTAGATGTAAAGCCATGGAAACAAAAGATGGTATGTAGACATTTTGAAACAAGATGTTTGCCTGTGACAGCACCTGCTTGATTGGAATAAGTTATGCAGTGGTTCTGAAAGGCATCTGGGAAATCGGCAAAACTGTCTTCCATAGTTATTTTTGCTTGCATGATACGAGATTAAAACATCTTTTCAGAAATGGCTTTTCAATAAGCAGATAGAACGCATCTTTGGTATATAAAGTTAATCACAGTTTCATCATTTTTACTGTCCTCATCTTGTGGATAGAAGATAGTCCGCAAACCACGAGACGAAACGGAGTGCTAACTGGGCGCTTTCTCTATATGGTACCTTCTAGTGCTGCTCCGGGTCGGACTGGACATAAAATTGGCCCGGGCACCAATGAAAAAGTGGCTCACACTCGCAAATTGCAATTAGTTTCCTTTCGGACCAGACTGAGTGCTCCGCAAGGGAATGTTTGTTACATTTTCTGCAAATAATGCATTCAAAAGCATATTTGCTTACTACTACTATTGGTTAAAACTAGTGCAGTAACACGTTACTAGCCCACTCTGGCCAAAAAAAGTGGGCCACTCTGGCAAAAATAAACTCGCCCACACTAGAATCGTGGGCTTGCACTTGGGGCAGTGCCCCTTCCTGCGATGGCGTGGCAGGCAAAGAACGATGGTCTGTAGGGTTGCCCAGAGCAATTGGCAGAAGTTTAAACCTTCCAGCCATCAGAGCTTTGTTTTTGCTATTGCCCTATGGCCAGTTCGACCCTGCCCCTACTGCCCACTGGAGTCTGGACCTTTTGAATTTGTTTTGCAGCAACAACGGAAATTCCAATGCAGGCACTGATGCAGGGTGTAGACCATGAAGCCTGAATTTCCAGAACCGAACTACTGCTTGGCTCTAGAAGCAAGTTCTCACTTTTTCTGGAATTAGAAACCTTCTGGTTCTAGGTACTCCAATCTTGCTGGTTTTGTCAGGTAGTGCTCTCACACGCAAATGCTTTTGTTTCTCTGTTTGATTTTGGAATCATTTTAGTATGGTGACCAGTACTATTACATTAATATTAACCATCCTAAAAAGAGTGCAAAGTTTGCATACACACTCCATGGTGCTTCCAGTGAATTGTCAGGGCTCCAAATTGGAAAGGGAATGTTCTTGTTATTAGACAGTCTGTATTATTGGGTAAGAGGCCGTGCACAGCAAGAGGAATGTGAGGTACAGGAAGGCCAACTCTCTACGAGGTGTTCAGCTTTTGTATTAAAACAATTAAAAAACAGCACACATGATTTTATATATCCACTCAGTGTCTTCTCCAAATATAAGCACAATCAGATGCAAATGCCTTAAACTTGAATACAAATGCCTTACTTTCTACTCTCTGTACCTTATTGGTTTTGCTATGTATGGTGTCTGTGGTCTTTTGAGAAAAAAACCCGAAAAAATAATAAAATATCTTTTTTTTTTAAAAGAAATGTGTAATTGTCTACATTTATCCTAGATGTGTCATTCTATTAGGATGTCTGTTCATTGGGAGCTGAGCATGTGCAGAACCATCCTTACCCTGGGAACTAGCTAACATTCTGTGCAGGGAAAGGAAACATTATCTCAGGACAGCCCATAGATTGAAATGGAGAGACTGATGAGATGTTTCTTTTCATTCACAACACAACCTCAATTTGCCACGTTTGTAAGGGCCCCATGACTCATGCACTTTGTCCTAAATCCTGTCGTATGCACACACGTTCACTACATGTGCCCGTGTACCTTCTGGCCCACAGAGTCTCTTTCTCAAGTCTGCCATGGGCCTTGCCCGTGTTTGCCCCTCCCTGGTTTTCACACTGCCCCTCCCTGGTCTTCACACGTGGAGGGCTCATAGGAGGAACTCCAGAGGGGAGTTTTTCTCCCAGCTCTTGTGTCCTTGCGATCACTTGCCTAGTGTGTGTTACATACTTGGAGAGTTAAGCATACAACACTTTTTTCTAATGAACTCCTTGCTCCCACGGACTCATCTATGATATCTATCTCCCAGTGCCATTTGCTCTCCTGACACTTTTTCTGCTGCCAGCAGGGTGCATGGAGCCTCCGCGTGGCACCTCTTGTGGACATGTCAGGGCCAGTATATATAGAAGCATTGCACCCCGTGACCTCAGTTCCTTTTATATTTATTTTTGCATTTATTTACAGTGCACATAACCCGTAGGTATCTAGGTGCTAGTTTCATTCATAACGCGCTAGTTATTCTTTTTCTTTCAAGCACGGGTCCGGGATTCGAACCCTTTGTTTGCACAGCGTGGTCTTGCTTTCAAGACCTGCGCAAACATGCAGTTGATGCACCCGAATGCGCTCCGTGAACGCAATGTGAAATTATTCACTTTTCTCCACAAGGAGAGAGGGGCTAAGCGGACACGCTGGAGGTCGCCAGGACCGCAGCACTGAGGAGTGGTCCCCTGTCCAGAAGGTCAAAAAGAAAAAGAACTGCAAAAGGTCGGGGACACCCAGCAGTTCTTCATGGCATCACTTGCCTTTGAAGAAGAGGTGCCACCACTACAAGAAAAGACTAAGAGTAAGAGGCCCCACATGTACCGTTTCTGACCAAATCCTCTTCACTGCAGGAATGGGAGGCTTTCCGTTAAATGATGCTTGACATAGTTGCCAAGGGGCCGGCAGCTCCGGCCCCTGTGGTCTGCCGTTGACTGATACTGCACACATTTTATTCTCACAGCCAAATCCTGTACATACGCTTCAATGTTACAAACGTTTAAATGTTGTGGTGAGTATAGTGAATAATGAAATGAGCACTAAACCCAGTGTATATTACGTACTTGGTGAGTTAAGCATACATCCCTATTTTCTAATGGACTCCTTCCTCCAACGGATTCCTCATCTATGATACCTATCTCCCAGCACCAGCTGCTCTTTGGATAACCTTTTCCGCTGCTAGGGGGTGCAGCGTGGCTTCACATGGCACCCGTTCTGGGCATGATATTGGTGCCAGTATATATAGAGGCGCCGTGTCCCATGACCTCGGTTCCTTTTTTCAACACGCTCTGCTCGCTACTGGAAACACCCTTCTTAGCTACATTTTCATTATAACCAAAGTTGTTGCTTCGCTTCTTGAATTTGTTGCAATACTGAATCCGACTAGGTCTTTGAGGTTTGAAACGTGCGTGGATTGTGTGCATACAATGTCCATGCCGGACCCGCACGTATATGCCTTTACTGCCTTGAAGGCCACAACGTGCAGGGCTGCACAGTAATGCAGTCGACAAACACAGACACTCCGTGAATGCAATGTGAAATTATTCACTTTTCTCCACAAGGAGAAAGGGAATATGCAGACTCACTTGAGATCACCAGGAGCATGGCACCGAGGAGTGGTCCCCTGTCCGGAAGGACAAAACAAAGCACTGCAAGAGGTCCAGGTCACCCGCCAGTTCTTCAGTCTTCGAAGAAGAGTCGCCATCACTCCAAGGAAGACCAAGATAAAGAGGCACCACGAGTACAGTTTCCAACTAAGTCTTCTTCACCAGAGCAATGGGAGACTTTCTGTTTAAAGATGCTGAACGACACTGATGCATTGCCAGCTCTGGTTTGGCCGAGCCAGCAGATCCGACCGTGCTTGGAGGTGCCGGCAGGGAATCCACAATAAAACGTTACAAGATTGCAAAGAAGAGGCACAACGTTCCATCTTCGGATGTCAGCCCCCTCACATATGGCCCCGGACCAATGGCATCAGTGTTGCAAAAGAGTTGCTTCTGCTCCCAAGAAGGGAATATATGTCACATTTGGAGGATATTTATGGTAAGGGGTGGGAGGCGTCCCTTTCGGTCTGAAACCCTTCCACCCCAGGGAGATGAGGTACTTCCCAGAAGAGTTTTACAGGGAACAGGGTGACTTGGTGAACCTAGAAGCTGACTTGCAGGAGACATGTGGCATGGACACCTTGCCAGAGGTTGACATGTTGCCTTCTGCTACCCCTGGCAAAAACCACAAGTGGCTTTCCAGCACCTGATGGTCAACACCCTGGGCTGTATGCTCCCTTGCATCCTAAGGTGCAGTATGTACGGTGCAATATTCTGGACGAGGTTCCCAAGAAGGAGAACGAGCTGTCTTTCAATCAGGCAGTGGAGGGGCCCTTGGTGGAACTGTGGGCCAAACCAGCATCAGTCCTCACGGTGGACCGTGAACTGGCCAAAACGCACAGGCCGGCTCCTTCAGACCCCTTTTCTCTCTAACCACGCTTCTCCAGGGAGTGGTGCCCGCCACTATGAAGAACCTCAAGAACCACCTTATTTCCACCCTTGCCTCCGGATAGGGAGACATGAATGCATGGAGCAGGAAGATTTTCCGCTCTTCGAGCCTAGGTCTCTGGTGCGTGTAGTGAAAAAGGGAACCCACACCCCCCCAGAGGCCAGCCCTTGGTGCAGTAATCACACCTAATCACTTTCCCACACAAGTAATTATTTATGCGAAGCACAATGAGCTCAGTCTGGAAGAAAACCAATCACACAGAAGATTTGATGCTTGCATTTATTACTACAGTGACTAATCAGAATTAAGCAGCAGTTTCAATAATATGGGAATGAAAGTTCAAGGTGAATAATACAAATTGTCATTCACAGATGAATATGCAATTATGGATCTTACACTCCTAGTAATCGTTGATGGAGATACGATTGGATCAAACCCAGGACCCACGCCACTCCGTGTGCCCTGCACCCCTTGGAGAGAGGGGACTGGCCTAGCCCCCAGAAGCCTGCACCAGAGTGGGGATGTGATGCTAGGGGCCTCTGCTCTCTAGTGCTGGCTGGTCATCCAGGCGCTGTCTTTCTCCGTGCGCGCGTCTCACGAACAGCCCAGGAAGAGTCCCTCCCTCACTGGCCCAGGTAAAGTTCTCTTATTAGGGGCTGCATGTCCATCACTATGAAGCACTAGCTCTTCTGGGCCCAACCTCTCATGCAGCAAAACATGTTTTGCCTGGAAAGTTACAACTAGAAACGGCCAGTCTTGGCTCCCAGGCCCCGTGTACGTTGTTTTGGGAAGGATTCCTGCGTTATCAGTGCACCTGACTCGCAGAGCGAAGAAGAGCAAGGCAGTGCCTGGCTCCTAAAGGCTGCGCAGGGCTTCTTGCAAAACTAGATGTTTGTCTTCAAGAAGGGCCTTCGCAGTTAACCCCTCACAAGCATGCCTGCTTACTCAGTTCAAGAGGCCTGGCTGGTTCAGCATTTTCCTCCACGCTTCGAATAAGCTTTAAATACATGCAAGATAGCTCAGTAGGTTAACGCAAATGCAGGTTACCCCAAGCGCCTAAAGGCTTTTCATGACATTCCACCCCTTTCGAAGTGAGGCCTGAAAAATGCTGACTCAGTTCCATGACCTAGAAGCGTGTACGGTGTGCTGTAGACCGATCAAACGTTTTTCTAGCGCAGTCATTCTATTATAGAGGAAGGTCATTCTGCGCAAGAGCCCAATGAAAACTATAATAATGAGTATTAGGGAAATCAGCAGCCATAGCAAGGGATGCAACATTATATTAAGCAGCCTTGTAGAGGAGGGTGACCATCCAGTGAATACATCCCACCAATGGTGAGTAATAACTGACTGCAGATGATCGGCAGTTTTGATTAATTGATTTCTGTCAATCATCATCTTGCACTCTGCAGAGATAACCGAGGTAGCTAACGTTTGGAAATTCTTCCAATCGGTTTGAGCAAATTGTCTAATGGCTTGAAGCCTAGCAGTGATTACTCCATAGGGTAGAGTCCAGTTAAGCAGTTGCGTTAGCTCGGCATGCAGAGTAGTGTGAGACCACCAGGTCAATGAATATAATGTATGAGTAACAATGTCTACAATAGTCACAACTTGATCTACGCAAAATACTTGTGGGTTCCCTAATAACCTATAATTGTTAATAAGCAAGGAATGATTAGCAACTACGCAAGCCTTATGCTGGTCTATCTGGAAAATGTCAGTCCCATTAATGTGGTATTGCATCCAGGTGCACTCCCCTGCTATGGGATGCATGCATGGGTCTGGAATCCTCCCAGTTCGGGGACACACCCACCCCTGATCCCAGGGCATACAGGTATGACTGTGGATGGTGTAGTTTTGGCTGTCTAACCATTCCCCTTGTATCTGCGGAAACCACCAGGAACCATTTATTTTCATAGCAAGACTATAAAAGGGCACCATATTTCTAAAGCATAAGCGGTTCTACTAACTTGCATTAAAGCATGGCATCTGTTATTCATGCAATCAAAAGCAAGTGGTTTAATCCATATGTTTGCTGGTAATTGTAGCTCTGTGTGCCAGTGGGTTGAGGATAGTCGCCCCCACTCGAAGCGAAAAGCCAACACCTGCTGATTTAACAAGGTTTGCCATAGAATGCATTGGGTGTCTCTAGCAGTCTTATTGACCTGCCCTATTGCAGAAAAGATGTCTTCATAGCTGAAATTCTGCCATCTCCAATGGTTGCCAATACTTGTAGCAGTGTTACGCAGGGCAGGGCTTATCAATGGGCCCCACTGGGCCAGTAGTTTTATAGCAGTGCTGGCATCAGAACCCATGGTGGCTAACTTATTGCACACAGTTTCTATATCAAAAGCATTTAAAGCTCTTTTTCCCACCCCTGCGGCTCCCGCAATCAAGGAATCTAGCCCCCTAGCTACGTGCAATTTGGCGATGGGCCATAGAAATTGACTCCATTTGTAGCAGCTTGGTTGTAATAAGGAAACATTGCCTTGTGATAAATCTATGTCTAAATGTACTTCTGTAATGATAGAGGCGTGCATTACATGCTTGCAATTTAAATGTTGTCTTACTACTGGAAAATCTAGCATGTTCACAGTTTCTACCTTGTGTGATTAAAAAAAAAACATCATTCTCCAAGTGAGATGCCTGCCATATAAAATATTCGTTTTAGATACAAACAGCATACTACCATCCGGTAGTGGCTGTTTCATCGCACAATTGTATGAAATGCATTTAGTCAAGTTATAGTACAAAAAATCTTGGCGAGTACACTTGCTGCAGTTATTGGGGCAGAAAAAACATGAAACATCAAACAAATTGTTGGATCCATTCACTGAAACGTTTGGGCCTAGGATTTCATAAGCACCAGTCATGTGAGTCAGTGATAAAAGGTGTCCGACAATATGCCAAGCTAACACATTAGCAGTTCCATGTGGAAACTCATTCGTAGCGCTTTTCCCACAGGTTACGGTGCGATTGTCGGCATCATGCAGGACTGGAGGATCGGGCGTAGTGCATGCGATTCTCAGAGTCCATGTAGCGTCTTGCATCAACCCGTTCTGTACAGAGAAAGCGTTTGCTTGGCAGGTCAGGAGCACCCATAGCAAGGCAAGTCCTATCCCCTTCATACTGCTCTACGTTCGTGGTGTGAGCCTAGTAGCAGGAATATAAACAGGCATGTCAGAATTCTGCAAAAGTACAACATAAGTAATTCTAACACACCTTGACTTAACACCTCCCCAGCCTCAGGCTTTTTGTTTGGATGGTGAACCCACACCTTTTTCCCGTGCTACCGAAGCCTCCTACCCCCCTCAGTGTAGTGTCTGGGGCTTGCTTACTTTCAACCACTAGGGGAACGACTGCTTTCTCACAAATCAATTGTGCAATTCGGTCATATTTGGTTAATGGTACTGCAGATGCACCAGCATTATGTAAAAGTACCGAAACAGTACCTCTATAATCAGGATCAATCACACCTCCCAAAATGTCAATGTCCTTTTTCGCCTGGCTGGAACATGCAGCAATGCATCCATAAGTGCCAGCCGGCAATTTGATGCCAATACCCAGTGATATGGATTTGGTTTGCCCCGCTGGTATAACATCATCTTCATAGGTAGATAAATCAAGTCCAATGCTACCCGCCGTGGCTTGCACAGGCAGCTTTGCTTCTTTGTCTGTTTTCCGCACAATAAGAGTCTTTGTGGATTCCACCTTCTCACTTGTCAGTCTCACAAAGGGTGTCTGCCGGTTTCCCAGTGGACGATTGTTCAGTTCAAACAGTGCTTGTGCCATATGTTTGGAACACCCCTTGAGAGTGTGAGTCTTAGTCAGTTTCTTTTTTTGTTGCTTGAGCAGCTCATTGCTGCGTTCCACCAGAGCAGAGGATTCTGGGTACCGGCTGATGTGCAGTGTCCATTTGATGCCTTGCTCTAGTGTCCAGTTTTGCACATTGTGTCCAGCAAAATGGCTGCCTTGATCTGATTGAATTTCATCTGGAATGCCTGATGAGGTATTCCATTCCTTGTAAGGTAGCCCGTTGATCTGCATGGGTGACTGGATAGGCTAACAGCAGTCCCGAATATGTGTCTACCATGGTCAACACATAATGCTTCCCATTCTCGGGCGGCAGAGGGCCAATGTAGTCAACTTGCCATACGCTAGCAGCTCTTTCACCTCTTCTCAAAGGGCCTTGAGGCTTCCTCTCCAGTGGATATTGCTTCACTTCACTGCACACGGAACATTGAGAGGCAGCTTGTTTGGCATGATCCATGGTAATGGGCAATTGTCTCCTCTTAGCCCATTGGTAGGTTCCTGTTTGCCCTTGATGCCCTGAGGTTTGGTGTGCCCAGTCTGCCATTCCTTGTAATACTTCAGCTTCTTCAGTTGTTGTCACTGGGGCAATCTTTGCCATTTGATCCACTTCTTTGTTGAACAGGGCAGCTAGTGAGGTGTCGGGGGGGCATGTGTGCATCGACATGCCCAAAGCAGATTTTGCACTTCTCACCTTTACGCCACATCTCTTCCCAGATGTCCGGCCCTCCCCAGATTGGAGGGTTTTTGATCTGCCAGCCGTCTCTTCTCCATGCCGGTGCCCAATGCATCAGGCCCTGATATGTGGCCCAACTGTCCGTGTATATGTATGCAGTTTCTGTCTCTTTCACTTGTTCAATCACAGAGGCCACCACCTGCAGTTCAGCATATTGACTGGATCCTCCCACACCTTCCCTCATCAGTAGTGTTTCTCAGTGGGGCTGGAATGCAACAGCTTGCCTGTGTCTTTGCCCTTTATCATACTTTGCTGTGCCATCCGTGAACCATGCAAGATTTTGTTCTTCCTCTGTCAATGTATCATAGGCGGGTGCTACTTTGATAGGAGATTCTGGCAACGCCACAGGGGTGCTCGGTCCAGGCATCGCTTCCAGGGGCCAGCCCTTGGTGCAGTAATCACACCTAATCACTTTACCACACAAGTAAGTATTTATGCGAAGCACAATGAGCTCAGTCTGGAAGAAAACCAATCACACAGAAGATTTGATGCTTGCATTTATTACTACAGTGACTAGTCGGAATTAAGCAGCAGTTTCAATAATATGGGAATGAAAGTGCAAGCTGAATAATACAAATTGTCATTCACAGATGAATATGCAATTATGGATTTTACGCTCCTAGTAATCGTGGATGGAGATACGATTGGATCACACCCAGGACCCACGCCACTCCGTGTGCCCGGCACCCCTCGTGTGCCCGGCACCCCTTGGAGCGAGGGGACTGGCCTAGCCCCCAGAAGCCTGCACCAGAGCGGGGATGTGATGCTAGGGGCCTCTGCTCTCTAGTGCTGGCTGGTCATCCAGGTGCTGTCTTTCTCCGTGTGCGCGTCTCACGAACAGCCCAGGAAGGGTCCCTCCCTCACTGGCCCAGGTAAAGTTTTCTTATTAAGGGCTGCATGTCCATCACTATGACGGACTAGCTCTTCGAGAATCTTCTGGGCCCAACCTCTCATGCAGCAAAACATGTTTTGCCTGGAAAGTTACAACTAGAAACGGCCAGTCTTGGCTCCCAGGCCCCGTGTACGTTGTTTTGGGAAGGATTCCTGCATTATCAGTGCACCTGACTCGCAGAGCGAAGAAGAGCAAGGCAGTGCCTGGCTCCAAAAGGCTGCTCAGGGCTTCTTGCAAAACTAGATGTTTGTCTTCAAGAAGGGCCTTCGTAGTTAACCCCTCGCAAGCATGCAGGCTCACTCAGTTCGAGAGTCCTGGCTGATTCAGCATTTTCTTCCATGGTTCGAATAAGCTCTAAATACATGCAAGATAGCTCAGTAGGTTAACGCAAATGCAGGTTACCGCAAGAACCTAGAGGCTTTTCATGACAGTGCGTCAATGCCTCTTGCACTCTGGCTACATTTTCCTTTTATCTCTGGTCAGTGATAACGGAGGCGGCAGAGCACATCCCAGACCGGGAGATGCAGGACAGCTTCCAGGCCATTATTAAGGATGGCAAGGATGCCTCCCATAATATTTTATGCATTCTGGCCTGGACACCGCAGACTGCGTCTCTAGCGTATTGGCTACCAGAAACGTTTCTTGGATGTGGATGTCAGTGTTTGCCACTGACTTCCAGCAGAAGCTTCTGGACATGCCCTTCGATGGCAGGAACTTGTTCAGCAAGAAGTCGCTCAAGAAATTCCAAGCCTCTGAGGGGACAGTCTAGTCATTGGGGCTGGCATGTACAGCGTCCTGGAAGCCTGGCCGGTAGGGGCAGGGGTTTTTCGTCCCTTCACCTCCTATTCCTAGAGGGGTGGAAGTCAGTTTTCCCCAGGCAGGCAAGGACAATGCTGTCCGTACAGGGGTAGGGGACGCCGCGCCCCTAGAGGAGGCGCTTCCTCCTCCTTGGTGCCCTCCACAAACCCTAGCGCCAACCAACTGGGGGGAGGGCAGAACAAAGTGGGGAACTGTCATTACCAGTTAAAAGTCCTTCCTTTTGGTCTGTCTTCGGCACCCAGGGTTTTCACCAAGCGGCTAGCAGTAGTGGTGGCTCGACTCAGAAGGGAAGGCATTCATGTCTTTCTCTACCTGGATGACTGGCTCCAAACTGTGAAGTGTCGGAGATACGAGCCGGACACAGGGTTGTCATGTTTTTATCAAAGATATTTATAAAATGGAAATGGGTTGAGAAAATGCATCTCTGAGGCACCTGTGAGTAACGAAAGGGTGTCTCACCGACTAGTCCATTGGGATCTGTCATCATGGTGGCCGGGGCACGGCCATCGCTATTGGATCCATATGCCGGGGTTGGACAAGTGCGGGAGGATCACCTGCATCGGGGGCACCCGGAGGAGAAACGCAGAATCCCTACACCCATTTCCCCGTAGAAAACCCTCATTCTATATACTATCTAGGAACCTTATCCCTCCCCCCTTTTCTCCACACACTCTGCTGCACAGACAAAGTGCCTCAGAGAAAGACAGACTCACACACAATCAGTCCGTTTGACATGTCCCAATATCAGGGTCAGGCAGAGTCAGGCACTTAATCTTGATGACTGGCACCCAAATCCTGTTCCCTTTCCCTAGTGGGATAAAAGGCGGAGCATAAGAGCACCCGTGTGTGAAGGCGAGAGAGGCAAACAGAAACAGCTGAGTGGCAGGAGAATAGATCCTGTGAAATTGGAGTGACCATGGAAGCAGAGCAGAAAGGGTCAAGAGGCGAGAGAAGGTCCGTGGTCCGGCCAGCTACAGAGTGAAGGTCATGCAGACTTTTCAAAGAAAACCTTCCCGCTAATGCACAAGGTGATAGTGGGCCCTCCTTTGGGTGAACGAGGGAGTTGGGAGGAGGCGAGCCATGCTGTGCTGATAGCTTTGGCTTCACGGAAATGCTGGATGAATGGTATTGAGCGCTACCAGTGAGTGAACTGTGAGGCCGACTGGTGTTATCGAGTGAAAGATACCAAAGCGTTTGATGAGGCTCGCAGGGTTTCGTGAAACTGTGAACTAAAATACATTGTAACCAGAACGATGAATGCAGAAGCTGCACGTGTCTTAGAAAACCGTGAGGGAAGTCTGCAACATTGCAAATGTGTTTAAGATTGAAATATGTTAAGAATAATGGAGTGGTCCGGTAATACAATATTACCTTCTCGAAAGGCTCCGCAACCAGAGTGGAACTGCTAGATTGAAAGTAAGATCGTTGGAAAGACTGCAAATACCAAAAGGCCTTAGGAAAGGCCAACCAAAGTAAAAGAAAGTCAAAGCGGTCATGCGAAGGTGCAAGCAAAGTCCTCATACAATCAAAAGTCTTTGACAAGTGGGAAACGAAGTGAACAATTGTAAAGTAAAGCTAAATGAACTATGTTGTAAAGGCAAGTGTGAACCCGACCGAGGGATGCCAAGAGAAAGCTAAGGGAAGCGAATCCCGCATTGTGATAAAGATGATAGGCAAATGTGAACCCGACGAAGGGATGCCACACCAAATATTTGTTTTAAAAAGCCATTAAGAGTTCCTGAGTATTATAAGATAGTAGAACTGATGATTTGAAGGCTACAATGAACCCGACGGAGGAATGGTAAGTGAAAGCAAGGGAAAGTGGTAGCGCGAGGAAGCCAGGGAAGAGGGGAATCTCGCATGATGAGAGCTTGGGAAAAAGTCTTGTGATGCCAAGCAAAAGACATTAAATCAAGGGAACCTGCCTTTTCTAAAGAAACTGCTTCCTGATGCCTATAGACTCAAGGGGTGCTCACAGTCATGCCACTGTTCCACCTTACCCCATGATGTAACGTGGGGAAGGGCGTACACTAGTCAGCAGTCCTGAACTATGGAAACCCTTTTGGACATTTCAGTTTGCACTACACTCTTTGGTTATACATATCAGTGTCCCACACCCTCTTGTTGTATAGAGTTGGCAATAGGTTTATTAGTATAGGCCATTTTGTTTTTACACACCACCACTAGGACAGCGTTTTCTTTACTTTGATGGTTGTAGCTTGCTCCCCTCTTAGATTTAGGCAGAAATGTGGCATTTTTATCACCCTTATACTGTTTAATATACACCCTTAGATTGTGTCTGTCGTGCTTCTGGCAACCATGCCTTCCTTACACACCTTGCTAATGCCCAGGGGTTCCCCTTCTTTCTGGAGGGACCAGACTGGTCCTCTTGGTTCCTCCAGCACTTCTCAACTCCACTTTGGATCAGAGCCAAGGGGAACCCTTGCACCCCAACTGCCAAACAGCAGTCCACAGTTTCTTCTCTTCTGTCACACGGAATCGTGCAGCTATGTCCTCCAGGAAGGGCCTCTCACATTCTTCCTGAGTCTTTTCTCTTATATTAGCTCTGGCCAATAGGATTTGGGGAAGAAGTATACTGCGGACAGTGGGAAGTGATCATCATTACTCCTCTTCTTTGTCCCAGTGTTGTGGGGATTGTGAGAACAGTGAGAATATTATAGGAATGTTTGCCATAGTTTTTGAAGTCAAACTATATTTAGAGTATGTGGAGCTGGAAAAAGTGTCTTTCATAATTTTACAAAGCTGGTTAGGTGAGAATTTGCTTTCGCAATGTGACCAAAGCTTTCTACTACTATCCATGAGTGAAAGAGGGAAGATATCACTGTGGGTCATTAGACTGTCACAAATGGGGGATTAATCCTTAAAGGGGAAAGGTGGATAATGCGTCTCACCCGATGGAGTCAGGCTACCCCCCATGTGATCCTCCCTCATACACCCACCCCCAGGATCAGGAGATCAGTTAGCAGCTGCCATCCCCTGGCCACATGGGAGGAGGTCACCGCTGGGAAAACAGTGATGAGTCCATCAGATTCATCACAAAATCTGTTCACCAGATCTGGCCTCGGCACATCTGTATCAGATGTGCAGCCTGTTTCACTGCTTGGGCTTCTCCCTGAACTACAAAATGTCACAGGTTTCCCAAGTCCCTCCGATTCATTGAGGCAGTCTTGGACACTCACCTAGGTCAGAGTTTCCCATCGGAGGACAGAGTGGTAAACATCAGGTTTTCCAACCTCAGACAAAAGTTCCAGCCTTAGCTTTTCTGCCCTTGCTGGGTCTTATGACATTGTGCATCTCGGTGGCACCAGAGGCCCGTCTGTGCATGAGGTTGCTACAGTGTCTCCTGAACTCTCAATAGTCTGTTTCAGGGACAGACATCGGACATTCTTCTGGTCCCTGAGAGAGTGTCCGGCGACCTACAATGGTGGTCCGTGAAGGGCTTGTGCCTTACCCCAGTCACCAGTGGAAGTAGGGGTTGACCCTACCTATGTAAGTGGGTCCGTGAAGGGCAACCTTCTGAAAGGGTCTTCCGTTAACCGTGGCCACAAGTGACTGTAGTCAAGCGTGGCTGAAGGACTGGGGAACTCACTTACAGGATCTGACAGTGAGCAGACTGTGGACCCCATCGGATAACTGGGAGCACATGAATCTGCTGGAGCTGTGGACGATGAGGCTGGCCCAGAAGGACAATACTGTAGCCATGCATTACCTCAACAAGAGTGGTGGCATGGCCTCTTTGCCACTGTGCAGAGAAACAATGCGATTGTGGTTCGGGGTTCTGGAGAACAGCTTGTCACTGACTGCGGCCCATCTGGCTGGCAAGAAGAACACTCTATTGGGGAACTGAGCAAACAGTCTTCATCCTCCCATGAGTGGGAGCTCTGCCAGGTAGGTCAGGAGGGGATTTTCCCCCTCTGGGGTACTTCCCAGGTGGACCTCTTCACTTTCAGTGTAAATGGGAAGTGGCGGGTGATTCTGCTCCAGGGAATTAACTCGTCCGGGGGATCCTGGGGACGCCTTCCGACACAATCTATGCGTTCGCGAAACAATCCCTGTCATTCCGCTGGTTCTAAGGAGACTGTGTTTGTTCGGGTCTACAATGATTTTGTTTGCTCTAGACTGGACCCAGAGAATGTGGTTCCCGGAGTTGTTAAACATGGCACCTCTGCCCTCGCTGGCGTCTTCCACAGAGAAGGGTCCTCTGCTCTCACTCGGAGGGGAGAGTCCTGACCCCAAACCTCCACAGCCTGAATCTTCATGCCTGGTTGCTGAAAGGCTGAGGCATAAGGAGTGGAATTCGTCTGAGGACGTTCTGGACGTGCTCCTATCTGCTAGAAGACGCACCATCAAGTCCATTTATGCCTGCATGTGGTGGATGTTTCCAGTTTCGTGCCAGGAGAAGGATCTGGACCCTTTTACTTGCTCCACTTCCTCTGTGTTGGATATTCTTTTGTCTTTGGCCCGGACAGGCCTACATATTGGTGCAGTGAAGGGTTATCTTGCAGCCATTTTGGTCTTCAAGAGGACTCCTGGGGGTCTCTGGGCTCACTCCACCAGAGGGTTGGTCATCACCTCGCTCTGCAATGCTGAGTGCCTGATCTGGATATTTGCTAAGCCATCAAGTGGGCTTCCTTGCACACGTGTGCTAAGCATTACTGTTTGGATGGATCTATGTGATCTGACCGCCGATGATTTTCCCGCGGCCGGAAAGTTTGCATGTGAAATGTACGATCCACAAAAGGTTCGTACATTTCCCATGCAAACACACGTTGAAAACCCCTACATACCCACCCCCCACCCACACCCATGACACCCCCACCCCCAACATAAACCCTACTTACCTTTTCTTCACGCTGTGTCCCTGCGGCGCCAGTTCCCTTTCACTTCCGTGATCGGGAACCGGCGCCACAGGGTCCTTTTCTTTTATTGTTTTTGTTTTTTTTGGGAGCTGCAGGGGTTTCCCCCGCAACCCCCGCTCACTAAACTATAAAGTATAGTGAGCGGGGTGTCGTGTGTGCTGTGGGGCTGTCCCCCGCAAAACCCAGCTCACTATATCCTACAATTCTGTTTGGATTCTATGCCTGGTCAGGACGCTTGTTTTGCAGAGCTGTCCTTCGGTGTTTTATAGTTTAAGGTGGTGTCCTTGCTATCCTTCCTCCTCCAGGTCATTGTTCTGCTTGGGAGTCTTTCATAGTTGAGGAATCCAATCGAGGTAGGAGTCCATAAGAAGAACAAATTACTCACCTCTCGGTAATGTTCTTTCTGATGGACGTTCCACCCAAGGATTCCTCATCACCCTCCCTACCTGCCCCTCTTGGGGTAGCTAGTACACCTTAGTTATGCGGTCCCTCAGTGTTGGAGTGCTAGATAAAAAGGGTGGCACTGAGGTCACAGGATGCAGCGCCTCTATATATACTTGCCGGACAGTGTCTGGTGTGGGGCGCGTACAACGGAACCGACGCGGAGCGATCTGGGGGCAGAAAAAGTTTCCAAATAGCTGCTGCCGCTGGGTGATAGTAGAAATATTGATTGAAAAAATAACATTGGGACAGTGATCATTAGGCACATGAAAAAAAATGACCTAAATTGTAAACCATCTTTTCTAGTATCCACCCAGGTTTCTGTGAATACCGAAGTCTTATTGAAAAAAGTCAGACATGTGTTGGTGACAATATCTTTGCATGATTCAAAGTTGTTTTACAATCCAGATGTTGGTCATTGTGGTGTGAATTGTAGCATTTCAAAGTAAGAAATAAATCAAGTTATCAGCGAAACCAAGTAACAAGAACACATTGCTAGTCTAGTACGACAACTCGGATGGTAGGTTGCAATATATTTTCTATCTTCACCTGCAGTTCACAGAGGAATGCGCCGCTGTAAATAACGATAATAACATGCGGGTAAACTGGCGTTCGGGAGTCCACCGTCATCACTAACAGCAGCTAGCCATTAGGAAGGAATGTTAAGAAATGGTTCCTGAAGAACCCATTGAGCAGTAGAGCAAAACTCTGCCAACTCAAAAGTCTACCGACAGTTTATGTAGAAGACAGTAAGATAACAGCTCACAGAATCTTAACTTGCCATTCCCTGTAAAAAATGAAACGCATCACTTGTGAGTGTTTAGTAGCTGCGCAAGTTGCTCTGTGTCATGCACAACCCCTCGAGCCAGCGGTTTTCTCATCCATACTTTTAAGTCCATGCATGAAATGGGAAAGACCAGGATTGGATTGAGGTTTGATGCATGAAAAAGTGCTACTTGCCATTCACCTATTTTTAAACCTATTTTAATTTTGAAAAAGCCCTGTGACTACACCATGAATTGAGACACAACGCAACATTTTCTGTACTTCCACAATGGTTATCAAGTACATTTTCTGTAGTTTCTCTCTGGTACCCACCTGCTCTCAACACTTTCCCTGATTAATTGTAACCGATTTGTCTTGCTTTCTTAGCCCCATTTTACACCCTTTTCCTGCGGAGTAGGATGCATTGAAAAGTAGCAATGGCCTTTGTCACGGATGGCTTCAATAACTCCCTGACTAGGAAGGGTGGTTCATGGGTTTTTATTTTCAAAATGCAAAATCACTGTTTTTATTATGGTCAGGCTGTGGAAAGGGTACTCCAATAGCCTTTCCTCTCTCAACCTCCAGTTGGCTCCCTCCAGGATGCGGCTTCAGGTGCCCTAAGCTACCACTCCCTAGGTTTCTCAACAGGAAATGTTTTGTTGTGCCAGCAACAGACACCATGGACCGTTCTCTCATGCACAAGCTCCCTGTCTTTCTCCAGCATGGGGTCTGGCATGGATTCACATGCTCATTAATATTCCCCGTGGTCAGGCTGGGAATCCTCAGAAAAAAAGAAAAACAGTTTCACTTTAGCCTGAACACTGCATTCCTCCCCAATAACCAATCACTGTCCTTTGGGTCATACTGCCCCAATCCAATGACAGTCGTCACCCTAAGTTCCACACCTGGAGGCCACTTTCTGATTTTTACTGTATGTTTCATTGTTGTGAGTCCTCTCGTCTTGCTCTTAGAGTATTTGATATTTTTTGAGTTTTTCCAAATAAATTTGTTATTTTTTCACTGAATCTTTCGATCGTCCACCGCTGATCGACTACCGGCAGCAGGGACGCGTTGTCAGCGAAGACCTACCTTCATTGCCAGATCTTCTCTTTGAGTTTTGGAAAGCCTAGGCATGGGCCTACTTCGCACAGCGACGATTTCGGCGGAGAAGAGGAGTTTCTTCAAACTCTGCACAAAATATGGACTAAGGAACATTTATGCCGAGCATCGGCACCTCAAGTGCCTATGTTGCCTGCATCCAGACCGCAACAAGGATGGATGCAAGATTTGCAGTGGATTCCTGGCAAAGACGAAGCGTGACCACTATCGAAGTTTGTGGTGTGGCTTAAAGAGGAGAAGGCCTCTGACTCAGCCCCCGGGCGCATTCATGTCTCGTCCAGGACCAGCCGGTCCCAAGAACATGCTCCCTCTGATAAAAGCAGATTGAGGTTCTTTGAAGATGCCCCTTCCCAGGGTATCCAAAAGAAGGTTAAACACTGCGCTGATGATCCTGCTACAGTCACCGCATGGTGGGACCTAGTTTGGGTAGGGCCTGTTCCCTGTCTCCATCTCTGTCAACCCCAAGACTACCAGTTGGGGCGGGGGGCGCGGGGGTTGCCTTCCGCAAGGAAGTCTTTGATCCCTTCGAAGCACAGATCTTCATCCAAGGACAAGTCTACGAAGGAGAGGTCTTCGGGTTGGCCATCAAAAGCTCAGTCGATGACCCCATCATCAAACAGGACCACTGCCTCATCAATGACTGTCAAAAACGGCAACAGAGGGGTCATGGTGTTTTATACAGGACTTGCGCCCTCTTAACCATATTGTAGAAGCAGAATATCCTTTAGTTCCGAACCCGGTGACAATTCTGTGCAGCATCCCTATGGAAGCTGCCTACTTCCCGGGGTATTGACCAATTTTCTTGCATTTTGTTTATTATTTAGCCTTTTTGATAGTTTTTTTGATGTACTTTTTTTACCTTCTACCATTTTGACCTACATAAAAACATACCTTTTATTCACTTAGCGTCTGGATCCATTTTACATTCTTAATTATTCCTTTTCACTTTTCTGTATACTTATTCTTTTAACTTTTCGGTTAAATAAGCTTTACAAAATAAATCATTTAAAGAATTGATTCAAAAACTCATAAACGGTTTCAAAAATAACTGTTTCATATTGGTAATGGAGAACAATTGATAGCAAAAATCAACACAAAAAATTAAACATTGCCTGTAATTCAAAAGCATGCTTTTCTGAAATGTCTACACTGTTTCTTATCATTTTGCTTGCTCTGGTCAGCTACAATGGTATAAAGCTAACCGCAAAAGTCATGCTAGTCAAATAATCACATAAACTTAATTAAAGAAACTTTTCTGCAATCTTTTAGTTTGTGAATGTTTTGCACACTTTTGTAGGTTTTTTTTGCATATTGATTCCACTCATTTCTTGAATTATTGTGTTCTCTTACATCCCATGCTCAGTTTGCAAGACACATTGAATTTCCTTAATGTTGTCTTGGCATGGCCCATTGCCGCATTAAGTTCATTATCCCACCTTTCCAGTTTATTTGTTTTTGGTGACCTGTTTAATATGTCTGTGAAACAATTCCAGTAATCTGTTTTGATTTTAGGCATTTTGCGTCCAAAACGAGTCTGCGCTCCAAGCCACGTTTCCTCACAGTAATTGAAAAAATCTACCATTTCCAGTTCATTTTTTTTTAGTATGTATCATTTATGATTGTCAGGTAACTTGTAATTTCATCCTCTTTGGGTAGGGATGCAAGAGCACAATGCTTCAGCACATAGTGCTGAAATTTACAATTAGAACAATATTTCTTCTGTAATCCATGTTTTTGCAAGTTGCACCACAGTGCTTGGCTGTAATGAAAATAGCAACCCTGTATTTAGGGAAAATATGGCTGATTGATTCCAAGATGCCCGCGGTGGAGTGAGGGTGTAATCCTGTGAGCTTGCGGTCGGGCCTTTAACAAATGTGAAATATAAGCAGGATTAAGGCTATTACAAATGCATGTCCCCACCCGAGGAGGAGATAACTACCCAGGGGGAGCCCAGAACGCCTAGAGTAGATGACGAAGCATTGGTCGAATGTTGAGAACCTGCCGGAGAGGAACAGACCCAGGCAGTGCTGGGACCGGCGTGGGTGTGCATTCGAGCGGCCAAGGAGGGAGAAGCAGTGGCAGACAAATGTAGCTCCCTGGGGAGCAATATAACAAAGCTGTCCATCTCCATGCCTCCAGAGCAACTGACAGGGACAACAAACTGTCTTAAACCCGCCGAAGAAAGCAAATACGCCTGACGGGTGCTGAAAATCCCCAAGAGAAGATCGGATCTGGGCTGCGCGGAGATGAGCGGCAAGGACCAGAGTAGGCATATGCGGTCCGGCAGGAAGCTGTGGGGAACACCGACCCCCGTGGGGTAGAAGAGGAAGGGAGCCCTTGGGCCCTGTGATCCAGGAGCCGGCACAGTAGGAGGCAGACCACGGGCACGACACCCGGAGGTTGCCCTGGAGGAGGAGCCCAGACATGGCGTGGACCCATGGAGAAGCAGGTGAAGAGGGAACCACCAAAGAAGAAGAGCCCCGCCAACAGAATAACCCCGCACGGAGGAGGTGAGGAGAACAGGCGAAGGAGAGCCCAGCCAACAGAGAGACCCACCATAAGGAGCTGAACGGGGTGGATGCAGCGAAGGAAGACGGGACAGAGGCAGATCCGGAGGTGCAGTGAGGAACGGGTGGCAGAGGAAGAGAAGAGGCGCCCTCCCAACGTAAAAGCCCGAAACCTCTCCCCGCTGAAGGGCGGCATAGGCAGATAGAGCGTGCCGCTCCAATTACACCCGGCTTCACAGGCCCAGCATACATCAAGCACCCAGCGGTAATAGTGAAGCGAGGGGGAAGCGACGAAAGAAAAATCAGAGGAGCACCAGCTAAGCAGACAGACTGGCCATGTGACACCCGTTGCCAACAACTCACAGTAAGTGGAGCTCACACGACATCAGGGGGGCACGGCAGGAATTGGACTGGGGCCGTAAGTGTAAAGTAAATAAACGTGCAGCGGGGGCTTTTGGGGAAACCGCCATAAGACTGACACCAAACGTTATGGAGCATAACATAAGGTTGTGATCAGCCCAGAGACATAAGGTGAAGGGACCCCCTGTGAAGGTGTACCCAGAAGGTGCAGATAAGAAGGATTCAAAGACTGCCGCTAGGTGGGCACAGCCGACACCTCAAGGAAGGAGAGGGAAGCGGGGGCAAACAACGAGCTAATGAGATGGGGAAGTTCCACCCTCCCAAGGAAGGCAACACCAGGGGAGTGAAGAGGGTACGCAGTTCTGGGAGCTTGCTTCCCCACCTGCATATGCCAGGCACAAAGGGGAAACAGTCCCTGGGCCTGCAGCCTCTTATAAAAAGGCAGAAGAAAGCCCAATTAGAAAGATATTGGCACAGGGAGCCGGTGGAACCAGCGCAGGAAGAGCAATCATGCCAGGCGGAACCAGAAGAAGACACCCTGGGGACACAAGCCATGGCCCTAAACAAAGATCTGCAAAAATGTCTGCTGGGCATTGAGGAAAGAATGACGGCCTCCTTCCAGCAACACATCGGAGGTCTGAAAGAGGACTTAAAGGAAGCATTAAAAGAAATCAGGGATAATATCAGCTCTCTGGGTAGCAGAGTGGACATGACAGAGCAGGGGCTATCAGAAATGGAAAAGGAGGTGTGCCAGAATGCAGAACTTCTGTAACAGATTGACTCAACCACACACAACCTTGAGATCCAAACAGAGGATTTGGAAATCCACTCAAGGCGCTCTAACATTAGGATCAAAGGCATGGCATGGCGACCTCGGATGGTGAGCTAAAAATCATGATCTAACATTGCTTCACCACCCTGCTAGCGACACCACCCCAGAGGAGAAAAGAATAGACCGGGTACATAGAGTGGGGCCGAAAGAGGAGTCGTGAAGGGAACAGGCCCAGAGAAATCCTAGCAGCCTTAGCTTTGTACAAAGAGAAGGAGAAAATATTGAAAGCAGTAATGGGGCAAGAGTCAATAACAATAAATGCTTCGGATGACAGCCTATTCCAAGATCTAGCGACAGCCACCCAACAAAAAAGAAGAGCGATGGGCCCGGTAACCAGGAAACTACAAGAAAGAAAAGTCCCCTATCAGTGGACATTGCCCTTTGGATTGATATTCCCCTGGGAGGGGAAACAGCAAAGGGTGACAACCTGTGACGAAGGATTGGCAGTTCTAGGGATGCAAACAGAGGAGACAGTCGCAGAAGAGTGAAGCAGTGAAAAACGCAGACGGGAACCTAAGCCCTAGGAATAGTCCACTGCACATGGGAAAAGAGGTGAGAAATTGAATGGCCCCAACCTTGGAAATGAAGGAGAAGAGACTCAAGGCAAGAGTGCGGCCCTTCAGTGGTAGACACCCGGATGAGACTGAAACAAGCGGGGAAATGGGGGGACCCCCATTCGGACACACGTAAGAATAATGGAGCAGAAACAGCAACAAGGTGGCCCGGCGGGGATGAGGAGAGGCACCACTTGGAATCGCACAGGTTAAGTTACCTAGGGGCCCGGGTGAAACATGAGTTGGTGCCCACCAGGTGGGAAGAGTCCTCGGATACCGAGTCAGACCAAGGGGGCATGGGGGAGGATGGTAGGGGGGAGAGCGAAGGGGGGCAAGAAGAACTGCATCCATATAGGCATAGGGATGAGAGGGGAGGGATATATATTGCGCACAATGATAAGGGGCAGCAGGGAAGGACAGACCAATGGGGAAGCCACTATTGAGTCTCTCACAAAACGTGAGGGGCCTGAACACGCCGGTAAAACAGAAGAAGGTTCAATCTTGGATAAAGAAACATAACGCAGACATATTCCTACTACAGGAGACTCGCATAAGGAAGGACGACAAACACAAAACACAATTTCAGCAATATGCACAACTGTACCAGGCAAATGCAAGCAATAAGACGGCGGGAGTAATGATTGGCCTCAAGAACACACTGGGGTCAAAAATAATGAATACGCTAGTGGACCGGAATGGGAGATACATATTCATTCAGGCGCAGATAGGACAAAGATCCATCACCATAGGAACCATCTACGCCCCAAACACGGGTCAGGATTTATTTCTCAAGCAAGTCCTGGGAAAACTAGAGCAATTTTTAGTCTGGGAACTATTAATCACAGGGGACTTTAATATGAGTTGGGACCCAGAGATCGATAAGAGTGGCCAGAATACTCATAAGGGCGTACATACCTCGGAGGCATTATGATATAGAATGGAGGGGTTGGCGTTAAATGACCTATGTATGGGGAAAAAGAGACAGGAGACAGGGTACACATGCTTCTTGCATGTGCATCAGACATACTCAAGAATAGACTACGTATGGGGGACCCCTGGGATATACTGTGCACACTTAAAGATATAGAACTTGGCCCGGTAGAATTATCAGACCATGCCTTGATGAGGATTTCTCTAGAGGATATAAAATCAAATAGTCCACTATGGTCATGGCGGCTCCCAAGCAAACTATTGAGGGATCTGGTAATGCGAGAGAAGGTGAGAGGTAAAATACTGGAATACTTTACTCTGAACAATATAGCTGGGGCCCAGATGAGGAGTGTATCGGACGCCTTTAAAGCCGTGCTGAAGGGGGGCGCTAATCTCTTGAAAAGCCCAAAAGCAAAAAGAAAAACAGATTAGAAAAGGATCTAGAGGATGCACTGACGCAGGCACAAAGCATATTAGCAGGACTGAAATTGAGGGAGAACTACAATAAAGTCAAAGAGGCACAGAGACAGCTCCGGCTCCTCAACACATCTAAGGCGGAAAGCGCCATGTTACAGCTTAAACAAAGGTATTATGTAAGCGCAAATAAAGCAGACAAAAGTTCTTGCTAGGCTCCTGAAACACAAGGGTCAGCAGCATATAGAAGGAATAAAGCTAGCAGGTGGGTGGCTAACAACAGAATCAAAGGGGATAACCGAGGCCTTCGAGGCATACTATAAGGAGCTGTACCCTACGGGGAAACCAGCCGTACAAAAGATACGGGCATTCCTGAGAAGTACAGAGATGACACTGGAAGAGAGGGAGAGCCTCCACTGGGAAATAGAAGAGGAAGTGGAGAGGGTGATAAAAACACGTACCGAGCAATAAAGCACCGGGGCCAGGCGGCTTTACAGGGGAATACTATAAGGTCTATTGCGAAGAGGTTAAGGGATTCTTAGCAAAGCTGTTCAACTCATTTATGGAGGACGAAGGGGTGACAAACTCCATGACAGAAGCAAAAGTAGTCCTCTTTGGGAAGCCAAATAAAGACCTCGCAAATTGTGGGTCATAAAGGCCTATTGCGCTATTGAATATAGATGCCAAAATCTACACTGGGACACTAGCAGAGAGAGTAAAGGAGGTTCTCCCTGGGATAATAGGACAATACCAATCAGGATTTATTAATGGGAGGCAAACGTGGGATAACACCAGAAGGGTGACACAGCTCCTAGAAAAATTAGAAATGAAACCGATACCGGCCACGATCATCTCGCTGGATGCTGAGAAAGCCTTCGATAGAGTAGAGTGGCCGTATCTGTTTCAGACGATGATCCAAATGGGCATTGGGTCGAAATTCATAGAAATGGTTAGAGCAAGTTATAGCGCCCCCTTGATCCGCCTGGCAATAAAAGATCAAATCTTGGAAGCAGTCCACATAGAACGAGGGACGAGACAGGGGTGCCCCCCATCTCCTCATCTATATGTTATTTACCTAGAACCCCTGTAAGCGGCAATAAGGCAGAAACAGGCCATTAAGGGGGTACCCTTTAGGGGGTAGGGAGTGGGGGTACACAAAACATCAGCATATGCAGACGATATGCTACTTACGTTAGTAGAGCCAGAGAAGTCGACCCATCCATAGTAACCACCGTCAAAGAACAGGAACTGCTATCAGGCTTAAAAATAAACATAGGGAAGTCAGAGATGTTAGAAATGGGACTCTCAAGGGATATGGCAGTCATATAAAGAAGTGCTCCCGATTCCGGGTAGCTGAGGGCAGCTTAGCATACTTAGGCATCAAACTGACAAGCAGGATGGCCGCATTATACAAAGCAAACCTACCTGACCTACTCAGACACAGACTGAATTTGCAAAGTGGTCCCCAATGCGAATCTCCTGGATGGGACATATAAACACTGTTGAGATGGTGACCCTCCCAAGGATACTGTACAGGTTTCACACATTGCCGATAGCTATCCCAAGCGCATTTTTTAAAAGTTTAAACACACTAATCTCTAGATTTATTTGGCAGAATCAACGCCTGAGAGTAGCCATGGATGTACTGAGGTCTCCTAGACAGACATAGATAGGGGTGGAATAGGGCTTCCTAATATGTATCAGTACTATGAAGCAGCCCAAATCACGGTGGTTAGGGAATGGTTTTCGGGATGTACAGATAAAATATGGGCGCGCATGGATAGGGTGGTAGCAGGAATGCCTCCTATGTTTACAGGGGAATGAGAGACCTTCGATTGCACGCCGGAGCAGGGTCCGCCGAATGACGTGGCATTTGGTACAGGAAACTCAAGAAAGGGCATTTGGCATCAATACCATCTCCCTTCACCCCAATGTTCGACAACCCCAACTTCACTCCGGGGATGACAAAAGGTGCATTTAAAAAATGGAAGGAAAGGGGGTGCGAGAAGATTATAGACATGCTTTGGGAAGGGCAAGTGATGTCATTGGCAGAATGCAAAACACAAGTAGGAGTGAGAGAAGATCAATTTGAATATACCCAACTCAGACATTGTTGAAGCAGAAGCATATTCAACAAGCGGCATTGAAGTCACTAACGAAATTTGAGATATTCATCGCCTCACACTCTGGGGACAAACACCTGGTAGCAGATATATAGAAACAATTACAAGAATGTCCGAATTTAAGACCTTGGCCGTATCAAGTCGCTTGGGAAAATTCACTAGGGGAAGCAATACCTATGAGACACTGGGAGGAGCTATGGAAGAACATCACAAAATGTACTAGGTCACTTCAACTGCACAAGGCGTGGTACAAAATGATGCTCCAGTGGCATTTCTCCCCCAGCAAACTGCACAAGATGTTTCGATCTGCAACCGAGGAGTGCTAGAGGGGATGCAAGGGGGTGGGGGGAGTGGATGCACATCTGGTGGGGCTGCCCCAAGATATGATAGTTTATTTATATAGCGCCTATACACAATGTGTTTCAAAGCGCTTCAAGTCAGGGGAGGGAACAAGGGAAAATACAATGACATTCTTACAGGCCATGAACAGTGAGGATGTGAAATTAACTATAGTGCTCGCCCTGTCGACATTTCAGATAGTGCAAGAGCTAAGACATAGATAAGGAAGGGAGGGGGCGAGTGGGAAGGAAATGGAAACAGACAGGCAACTACCGTACTAGGCCTGGCGACATTTCTGGTAGAGACGGAGAAAAACAAAAGGTGAGGGAGAGGGTTGCAGAAAGGGAGGGGAGAAACAAAACAAGCGACTATCGTACTAGGCCAGACGACATTTCAGATAGTGCTGGAGGAGGGTTTGGGGGGTGCTAGGGAGAGGCGGGAGGGGGGAGGAGACAGACGAGGTTGCTATCATACTAGGCCTAGGGACAATTCTGATAGTGTAAGTGCATAGAAGAAAGTCAGGGGAGGAGATAGGAAAAGGAGAGGAGAGAACAGAGAGTAAGCAGTCAAAAAGAGTGGACATGGATATAAGAAAAAGACATTTACAGAGAAGCATGTGCTTCTGAAAGACCAGTTGTGCTAGACAATCTGGTTAGGGTTGCCTGCATTTTCATTGCACAAAAATATGTTTTTTAAAAGTTTCCTCATTCAGGAAGATCAAAAGATGCTGGTAGGAGATGTTGAACAGTCTTCAGGAAATAGTCCCGGAAGCCCTTCCCCTGACATTAGCAGAGACTATGATGGGGGCCGTGAATCCAGAGCTGAACATCACCTCGAAATCACAGAAAAGAGTCCTAACAACGGCGCTGCTACCAGCGTTGATGGTAATAGCCAAAGACTGGACGCAGAGCTCCCCCCTGTCGATGGTCAGCTGGTACCGTAAACTCTGGGACATAGTGGCGATGGAATGGATGATGTACAGGGCTCAAGGAGACACGGAGAAGATTCCAGAAGGAATGGGGAGAGATGTTAAGATTTTTGAAAAGCGACTTTGTGCCACAATGGTGCCCCCAAAACATACGGGTGCTGGACATGAGCTGATATATGGATACATGTACAAGAACGCAATGGAGAAAAGACTCAAACACGCCAGAAGACATAGAAGCGGGTAGCGGTTACTCTCAGGTAGGAGGGCAGCGGAGTGGGGTGGGGAAGCTGTATTGTTGACAAATGTTCACTAAATGCCAATTAAAAAGAAATACATATATATATAAATATATATATATATATGGTTGATTGCTTTTATGGCTGCTAATTCGCAGTCCATGCTGCATGTTTTGGTAGTCTCGTATTGCTCTGGTAAACCTTCCTTCGCTTTTCCAAATACCTCTCAGTAACATTTTTCACTCTTTTCAGCCATCAATATGTAAACTAATAGGAGCAATGTAATCTCTATTGCGCCATGTATACCATAGAGCTGCTTGGATGGCTTAGGGCTCCATCTAACATCAAATTGTTAGATAATCCTAATCTCATCATGTTTTGATTAGTAGCAACATTTACATCTGTTTTCTTCTTTTCCAGTGGTCAAAATACAAGACGTTGTCTCCTTGTAATGACTTTTCTCAGGTATTCAGGTAGTCCACATCACCAGCTTTTTTTTGGCAGGTTTGGTACTTTATTTTCTGAATTGTTTTGCTTTTTGGCACATTAGCTGTCTCTTCACCAATTTGCCACATGACATCTCACCAGCCAAATGTGGAGGTCGTTCCCCCCAGTATCTGCCACACCGTTTATCCGCTAGTACCTGCTTCCGTTTTTGCCTTTCTTTTCAGTTCATAAATGTTTTCATTTACTTCAATTTGTGCCACATTTGCATCGTGGTTATGTTTTTTAGTATGCTCTATGTACTCTCCTTTAGTGCACACTCTTCCTCTACAATCACTCTTTTTGTATTCTATACATTTCCACAATTTTTATAATTTGCCATTTGTTCCAAATTATAGATATGGCCATTAGGTCGCAGCTGTTTCTTGCCTATTCTTGACATAATATACTCTGCCTTTTCCATTTTTTTAATGATTAATCTGTCATAAATTAAATATGATAATAACAAGTTGGCTATCGTAGGCATTCCCTTATTTTTTATTTAACTGACATTTATAACGCACTAAATGTAGTGCGTTTTTTCCATGTTTAAATCTGTTTTTAACTTGGAACTGTATAAGCGCGCTACATTTCCAGGTGTCGAACGATCGTATTTAAAGGAGATATTTTTATTCCTTATTTCATAAATCGTTTCAATAGTATATCGTGTGGTTTGTGAAGCGCACCCTTTCTCTTCACACACTTTCTCGTTCACCAACACTACTCCTAATCTACTGTGAGAAACTCATGGTGGCAACAAGTAAGAAAGACACAAGTGATCACAGTTCAAGGGTGTTTATTGAACAATTAATGCTGTATGCAGGTTGGAAAAACGCCTATTCTAAACCTAAATCTAAGATAGGAGCAAGGTTTGATCAGCAAATGAAAAATCTCTGCCCTAGTGTCGTCGTGTCAAATAAAAAGGGGCTATACTAAAAAACCTATTGCCAAACCTCACAACTAATACAAAAAGGGGTGTTGGATAGAAGTGTTCTCAAATAATGTGTCAGGATGCAGTAGCCTGGGCCTCCCTTGACCACGTTTTGGGCATGGTGCAAGATGGGAGCTTGGAGCCCAGCAGTACAGTCTCTGGCTTCTCCAGCACGAGACGACAGTTCCAATGGCATTTCTTAGGGCCGTCGATAGCCAAGTCTCGTTTTCTTGAATGTCTCTTGCCTTTCGAGGACCCTGACATATTCAACTAACATAAACAAATACACAGGGGGTCATTCCGAGCTTAGTGGTAAGGGAACAACGATGCCAGTAAAAGAATACCGGCATAAATTACCGCTACAGGCTATTCTGACCAGCCCGATCGCTATTAGCGGCATTGTAAAGTATAATGCCGTTAATAGCGGTCTGGGCGCGGGCACGCGACCCACCATGCTGGCATTAGCGGCATTCAGTAAACTTGAGTAGATCACAAGTGAAGCGGACATGCAAATAATGGCTTCATGAAGGTGGAAAAAGTGATTACCGGCATGCCGTAAATACCGGCATCGCTGACCTACCGTAAAATGCCATGAGCAGTGTTCACAACTGCCACAGGTGCACACAATCGGCACAGGTGGCGGCAATGGAGTCTGGCACAGTACAAAAGGAGCACACCCACACACCACACCCCCTCCCACACCATGATTCCAACAGTAGTAGCATTACTGGAGCTGGAGGACATGCTTGCATTGCCACAACATCAACAACAGCCGCCACCACAGAGGAGAAGGAGGGTGAGACAAGGCCAGCATGCCCAACCAGTGCAGCCACTGTTACCACGCCGGCAGCCCCCAATCCCTCACATCAGAGCCAGTCCTTTCAACCTAACCCCTGAGCAGATTCACACCCTGTACCGTCTGGACCGGGACACCATCACCGCCATAGTGGACCTGATACACGACGACATAGTGAGCCTCATTGAAATACGCACCGCCATCCCCCCTCTACTGAAGGTGGTGTCTGTGCTCCACTTCCTTGCCACAGGCACCTACCAGCACACAGTGGGGCACATGCATGGCATATCACAACCCTTATTTTCCCGGATACTGAACCAAGTGCTGGATGCCCTCCTCAAGCACTCAAGGGACTACATATCCCTACCACGGACTCCCCAGGAGATATTTGATACAAAAGTTGGCTTCCATGCACTGGCAGGCATGCCAAATTGTGTAGGTGCCCTCGACTGCACCCATGTGGAGTTGGTGGTCCCGAATGCCATGGAGGTGGTGTACCGCAACCAATACCACTCCATCAATGTGCAGATGGTATGCAACGCCAGCATGATCATCACACATTGTTCTGCCGGATATCCCGGATCAACTCATGACTCTATAGTCCTGTGGAACTTCATGCTACCACGCTTCATGGAGCGACATGCTGGACGACGTGCCTGGCTTCTTGGTAAGTTGCATGACTGGCACATGGCATTGAACTGGGGGGGAGAGATGCACACACCACCATGCTGACAATGTTGATGTGACTGCACGATGTGCACATCACCGAACACTGTGCCCCAGGAGCATCACAAACGGTACATGACACCCAAATCCCATGGGAATTAATTAAGGTCGACACCTATCACTACATGACTAACAGGAAACTACCCCACATCCCACAACACGTGCAACACTCATCGGCGGCCCTCACCCTCCGTAACGCCATCCTGCACCATGCAGTGCATATGCACTATGTTGCTGTCTCCAGTATATCACCAGACAGGACAAGCATCCCTGTGAGTGCATCAAACTGAACCTACTAGGGAATCCACTGTCTGGCACAGGGCCGGCACACTCAGGAGTGCTGCATGTCACCATGGGAATGATCAAATCTGATTGCCAAATATTGCACAGACTACTGCCAACGCAGTATCACAGAACACAACACCTCACTAATTTGGCACAGCTGTATGGGTACATGATGCATGTGCAACAAGACGTCAGTGCACACCATGTATCATCTTGAAGATGTAACCCACACCATCAGTCCATGGCACAGTACACATTGAGGGACTGAAAAAGGCATCAATACATCCATGGACATGTGCATGTGGCCAACGTAAACATGGAGGCATGTGTTACTAGTATAGCTGTCCATCATGATTCGGCTGACATATACCTTTAATTGCCTCTCATGCAGGTGATAGTGGCTATCCCTTGAAGCCGTGGCTCCTCCCCCCGTCTGAAATCCACAGAACAGGCACAAGGAGGACTACAATCGTTCCCATACCCGTACCTGTGTGGTCATCGAGCAGACCTTTAGCCTGTTGAAGGCACAATTTTGCTGCCTCAGCCGGTCGGGTGGGGCACTCCTCTACAGGCATAAGAAGGTGGCCAAGATCATCATGGAATGTGGCATGCTGCACAATATGTGCATCCGCCAGAACGTGCACCTACCCCCTGACATTGAACTACTACCACCTGGTGATGATGAAGGGGAAGAAGAAGATGTGGCTGGACATCATAGCGGTGCCGATGCACAGAAGGGACGTGCTGTGCGCCAGTATGTGATTGCACAATATTACTGACACACATGGCTGCAGAGGGTGACATGATGGTTGGACAGAGGGCACTGGGTGTGTGGGGGTACATTTACACTATGCACTGTAAATGAATAAATGACACATGCGCAATGATGAATGTCCAATCAGCTCTTATTTTTTACACAACCAGTGTATTAAATGTAGCAATGTAAACTTAAGTGCAAAATCCCTCCACCACCCTCACTCCCCTCCCCCCACAACTCCCCCACACACCCTCACCCCCTCCCCCCACAACACCCCCACAAACCTTCCCCCTCCCCCCACAACTCCCCCACACATGTCCCATTGAGTCTCCAAAGCCTACATGAGGCTGCCCTGATGATTAATTGGCACTCCCTGGTCCAGGGGGTGGCATGTCTTGCCGGTGCAGGGTACATGCCGACCTGCAGAGCAGGCTTGTTTGTGTAGAACTGGAGGAAGACGGTGTGGCCACCTGCTGTGATTGTGTAGCGGGATGCCCTGCCTCCATGGCATCCGCTATGCAGCCTAACACCTGCCGGAGGGCCGAGACCTCCTCGCAGAGGCGGCTGGTATTGTCAGCGAATGATTTGGCCATGGAGGCAGTGTTGTCCGTGATGGACCTGCCTAGAGCAGTTAAGTCCTGACGCCACTCCTGTCTGGCCAGTCTGTTGTCCTGGACAAACTCCCGCACAAGGGCAGTAAGCAGGTCAGACCACTGCGGCCCTGCGGGTGCACCTGTGGAGGTAGTCGGCCCCTGGCTGTCCTGCCCAGCCTGCTCAGCCTCCCTAGTCATGTAAATTGGACTGAAGTGTCCCTCCGTCTGCTCCTGACCAGACTGCTGCGGCGTGGTGGTGTGCTCTGTATCGAGGAACGATACTTGGGGGGGATGCCGGTGGAGTTGGGGTATGGACAACTTCTGAAACATCGTCCTCCATGGGCGCCCAAATGTCATCCTGTGTGTCCTTCACAGCCTGGGGTGCCATGAATGCCACCTCCCCAGCCAAACTCGACTCCTTGGATTGTGGTGCCTCGCATGAATCATCAGGGCGGCCAATGGGTGGTGGTGGTGGTGCTTTGCCCTCTACGGGCCTTGGTGGCACCAGTGTAATGGGTACCTGGGGTGGCTTCTCTGTTGGTACACGGTGCCCCCTGGGTTCTCCCCTCGAGGTCGAAGGCCGGTTGCGGTCATCCCGGGACCTCTTCCGGGGTGTGGCCTGTGCAGGGGTTGCGTCCTCGCCATCGCTGTCATGGTGAGTGCCTGTGGGGGTCGAAGAGAGGGACGGCATGAGTGATGTTTTGATAGGCATCATGCATACATTGAGCCAATTGCTCATCCACACAATTAGGGGTAATAGGCATTTGTGTTTGGATGTGCACGTTCTTTGTTACATGGGTGGTTTGTGCAGGCATACGTCGGCGTCACTCATGTTGCCCAAGAGCAGTGCTATCTGACATGCATAGTTTTTGGCCATGCACGCTGTGTGACTCATGGTATTTACATCTTTGTATGGTATGTGTCATGTACGATATTGCCTTGCACCAGGCATCTGCATGTGTCTGTAATGCAACCTGACTGCGGTTCACTGAGAGGATGTTTAGTACCCTTAGTCGTAGGTCGTCCCAGTGCTTGAAACAGTCTTTATTTGTGCGGGGGGTGTTCCCCACAGCACTGACCTTCTGGGCAACAAGTGTCCAGGTGTCTTTCTTCTTAAGTACTGTCTCTCTCTTCATGTTATTTGAGAACACTATGGCAGCATACTCCTGCAGTCTGTCTACCAGCATCTGCACCTCATCCTCATTGAACCTTTCTTTCCGCTGACGGGCAGCTCCCGTCTTCAGGGCCTTGGGCATAGTGGTGTTAGAGGTGGATGTTCTCCAAAAATCAGCAGAGTCCCAGGGGTCCTGTGTGGTGAGGATGGCAATGGATTGTGTTTTTAAAGCTGGCCGCCATGCTCCTCCCCGTTCCTGTGTGATGACGCTACTTCCGGTTCTGCTTATTAGCAGTGACCATAATTAGCGGTGATCGTTATTAGCGGTCACCGCTATTTACGGTCACCGCTAATGCCGCATTGGGCAATGTTGGTAGTGTTATCTGCGCTATGCTTGATGCCGCTAAGGGCACTTTGGGTATCTTGAACGGCATGGCGCAAATGACCTTACCAGCATGGCGTAAAGCTTGTGCCCGCAAAATCGTAATAGTAGTTTATTAGCGGACTGGTGACAGCCCGGACACGCTATTTACGCCATGCCGGTAAGGAACGTTACTTACCTCCAAACTCGGAATGAGGGCCACAGTCTCTTTTCCATGGACTTTCTGGGTGACCACTTTCACCCCAGGATTCCCCTCTTCTGGGTGCAAATCCCTCGAAAAGTTCTTTAATGATATGAAGACCCGGGATAGCTATGTTTTCTCGCTTTTGAGGGCCTCTCTGGTTCCTAAAATAAAGTTCCTTTAACAAATGAAAGTTTATTTCCAATGTTCACTAGATGATAGGTTCATCCCTGGATCCCCCTCTTCTGGGCGCTGACCCTTCTCAATTGCTTACTGTAGCTACACGCAGGGTGAGGGCTTCACCCCTGGGCCCCCCTCTTCGGGGCACTGAACCTTCTCAATTGTTTACCACAGTTTCCCATAGGCTGATGGCTTCACGCCTGGGTCCCCCTCCTCTTTCAACCTCCCTTCTCTGGGTTCACAACGACTTCTCCTTTGCTCACAAATCTTGATGTCTTTTCAAAACAGTTTTAGTGGACATCCCTCCACCGGTTTCACTCTTATGTTATGTTATTTGGCATTCATATAGCGCTCTATATATCATTGGTTTGATCTCAAAGCACTGGTAGGTTGAACGCCCTCGGGGACCTTAGTCCAGGCCAGTTGAGAGAATAAGGTGTTGTAGGGTGCTTGGGTGCACCAGTTATGTGTGCAGCTGGCGTAATTGCCTTATGGTAGCTGCATCCTAGCAGTGTGGTGGTATTGATATCAGTTTAATGTGTGCAGTCTGGCGGGTGTACACCAAGACTGGGTCCTGGCTGCGTTGGGCCTGTAGGAAACTTATGTGAGCAGCTAGGCCGGTTTATCATGGAATATAGCTGCGTTTTATTAGAATGATGAGGGTTTAATGTGTTAATGTTCGTATGTGAGCAGCTAGGCCGAATTTGATCAAGGGGTATAGCTGCATTCTAAATGATTGATGGTGTAGAGAAGAGTAAGCATAGTGATATGGGAGGTGAGAGTTTGGGTTGAGTTTTGATCTAAAACATAGGTAAGTAATTTATAGAACTATCTCAGGTGGCATTTTCTAGTTGCAAGTCCAGCGGGCGAGAGCGGTTCTAATTGTGCAGTGTATGCACCTGAGTCATAGTGCTATCAGAGGGGGTACTTTCAAGAGGTGAGTTAAAGTAGCTTACTAGATGTGAATCATTCTTGCAAGAACAATTCCTGAGCGTGAAATAGATCACAGTATCATCATAGCACGCACCCTCTAGGTTTGAGTCAATTGTAATATCAATATCGACACACTGTTTCCTGGGACTTTAGACTTGCCTCCTTCTCGTCACCATCCCTCGGTCGGGCTCACTCTTGCCAACTTCACATTCGCCTGTATTGCAGGATTCACTTCCCTTGCTTTCTCCTATGGTGGGATTCTCTTCCCTTGCTTTCTCTCAATGCAGGATTCACTTCCCTTGCTTTCACATAGTTTGTCGATCAAAGTCTTTCAATTGTTCAGGGATTTTACTAGACCTCCTGTATGAGCACTTTGACCTCTTTTAGCGATTTTCCTACGGCCTTCTGGTCACCTGTATTTTCGCTCAGATGGGGGATCGACCAGAGTCACTTGAATTAGCACCCACGTGGTACTGGTTCTCCCTCTGCAGCTGGTCTCCCATCATTACTTCTTACAGTTCTTTACACAGTTCATTAAGCTTGGTTCAAACTTGCCACTCTGCGCTTCTCATTCAACACAGCCCGGTTCTTATTGATTCTCCCCTCTACTCACCCGCTGTGATGAACTGCTTGGCTTTTCTTCTTCATTGGAGTCAAGGCTGGTATCACGATCGCTGGAGCTTCCCTCGCTCCTGATTATCGCGTAGGCTTACCCCGTGTACCGTTGACATCTGCTAAAAGACACTGGTGCTATTGTTCATGGTCTTATACTCTCTTCCACAAAGGTTCTGCGTGTCTGGGATGAAAAGGGCAAGGTCACTTCTCTCCTCGCCACCCTCTCGATTCCTGCCAACTTTCTCCTTCGCTTGAACTGCCACGCCTGCTTAGCTGTCTCGTCATACTGTCTGCTGGGCTCGCCTTGGTCGTCATTTGCTCTCTGGCGCCACCTTTTTTCCCTGTGGGGGAAGGGAAAGGGCCGTCGGGTGTGTGTGTGATTCTGATCAATTGCCTGACTTTGCCTGACCCTTGCACTGGGACACGTCAGGTAAATGGCTCAGGTGTTAAGTCTGTTGTCCTTTGTGTTGTGTGTGTTGGAAAAGGGGCGGGGACAGTGGTTTGGAACGTCCTATGAAAAAGGATGGGGGAAAGGTGTTAAAGGAAGGGGGATACCGCGTTTCACGAGTCCCACTCCCAGAGGACCCCCATCCAGGTGATCCTCACTCACTGGTCCACTCCTAGGAACTGGATCCAATAGCGATGCCCGAGTCCTGGCCACCTTGATGACAGATCCCGCGGGGACTAGCTAGGGAGACACCTTCAGGTCTCTCACACTACCTAGCATGCAATACGCTAACTTTTTTTTTTTTTTTTAACCTCAACACATTACTGTAACCCCCCCACCTCTCCCAACACCTGACTATCAACTTTACCATTCCATTCTGCCCCAACCAGGAAGTACAAGCACAATTCAAAAAACCAAGCACGTGTCGGGCAACAGAAACGTTTTACACCTGTCCAGTTATTAGGACTATGAAATACATGGCCCATTTCCCATATCAGTCCAAGGATGATCCAGGGGTCTGTGCAGCTTGCATCCTGTCCCTTTGGTATTGTCTGTAAGGGGACCAATAATCCAACGGACGGCTGGTGCACGGTAGTGTTGAAGCATACATAGCCTCCCGTCGCTCACATTTGTCCATGCATTCTAACCAGCTAGAAAAGATGGGAGGAGCTGCCTTCCCCCAAGCCCTGGCCACCTGCTATCTAGCCACAACGGAGGCCATGCCTAACAGCTTTTTTTCAGTACGTGTACCCCCCTCGATCAGAGCTAAAAGCCAAAGTTCAGGTAGGTAACTTCGGGAAGATGGCAGCATCACCGACATGGCTTCCTCAATCTTTCCCCAATAGGGCTTAATACCAGGACAACTCCAACAGACATGAAAAAAATCTGCTCGATCTGCACCACACCTTTTACACACTGACGTCGGTCAGAGAAGAATTTACTAGGTGCGAGCAGGCAATACTATGCCTGGTGAATATACTTGTAGTGGATCAGCCTGTATCGCAAATTTAAAGAGATATATCGCGTCTGTAAGCAAATGGATTTCCACTGCTCCCCACTTAGTGTTTTCCCCAATGCAGCCTCCCATGCACTCTTACATGCCAGCTCCTGTACAACCCTCTCCTTTCTCACAAGCTTATAGATGGTAGACAACAATTTCCCCCCTGACATCGGGTGAACTATATAACACAGGGCTGGCCAGGCGGGCAGGGTCCGAGGAAACTCGGGCCAATTAGCCCTGATGGTGCCCCTCAGCCTGTAGTAGTGTAGTAATGTCATTGCCTCTGTGTCACATCTAGCTCCCAGCTCATCCCACTGTATAAAGCGCCCTTCCTGAATCAGATCCCCAAAGTCTGTATCCCCAATGCTTGAAACCGGTCCTAAAGGACCTCTCATGCGTTAGCGGGATCCCCACCACATTATACATCGGTAACTCTGGGAGGGAGGGAGGCGTAGACTGCAATAATTGACACAATCTTCCCCAGGCCCTGCATGTTATCTCCACAGGCTGGACTTCATCTCTCGGACCGTGTCCCTCCCTCCCCACAACAGACTCATCAGAGCATCTGCATGGGCAAGGGATTTAGCCAACATTGCATGCTGGGATTCAGATCTGGGAGGGTTCCACCCAGCTATGTACTGCACTTGAGCTGCAAGGTAATATAAATATACATCTGGATATTCCATTCCACCCATCTCATATGGCCGGGCTAGGGTGTCGTAGGCTATCCTAGGTTGTTAACCCACCCACACCAATCTAGTGAACAACCTCCTAATCCAATAACCAGCAGAGGGCCACACCGGGACGTTATATATATATATATATATATATATATATATATATATATATATATATATACACACACAAAAGCTTAGGAACCAGCTCCCTCTTCGCAAGCGACATACGGGCAGCCCGCGAGATCGGCAATCGTATCCATGCCTCTGCCTTCAGTTCCAAATTCTCCAAAGGCACAACATAATTGTCACTATACAGCCTTTCCCTCACCGTAGACACTATGATCCCCAAATACTGTATGCCTTCCGGTCCCTACTGAAAGTCATCCCCCACATCCGTTCTCTGAACTACCGAAGTCAAAGGGAGAACCTCAGACTTCTCCCAATTGATCCTGAGCCGAGAGAACTCTCCAAACCTGGTCAGCCTCCTGCATCAACGGGGGGAGGTTTTGGCACAGGTGTTTGACATAGAGAAGAACATAGTCAGCATACAATGAGATGATCGAAAGGTGTGAACGTGCGAGAATACCTCGGTGCGCATGCTGCTCTCGTACATGACACGCCAGGGGTTCCATCGCTAAAGCGAACAGAGCTGGGACACCCTTGTCTAGTTCCACGAGTGGGGTATATCTTCTCCGAAATGAGCCCATTCGTGTACACTGCTGCTCTCGGGCCGTATATAACAGTTTGATCCACTTGATATACGTCAAACCCAGGCCAGACCAGCGAAGTACCTCAAAAAGGAAAGTCCATTCAACCGAATCAAACGCCTTTTCAGCGTCCAGGGCCACCACAACCATTGGTATGCTAGGGTTAACATTATGCATAAGAGTAGGTTATTTTGAGTGGAGCATCCAGGCACAAGCCTGGCCTGATCCGGGAGTACCAGGGCTGGGAGATGCGGGAGGAGCCGACTCACAAGGACCTTAGCTAATATTTTATTATCCGTGTTAATAAGCGAAAGGGGCCGATAAAATGAAGGACAGTGTGGGTCCTTGCCAGGTTTCGGCAGCACAGTTATCAATGCAGATTGTGTAGATTCCGGGAGGATGCCATTGGCCATGGCACCTTCAAACATTGCAAGGAGATGGGGAATAACACGGTCCGCATACGCCTTATAAAATTTGGCAGTGATACCATCCAGACCGGGTGCCTTACCATTGGGAAGCGATTCTATGGCCAAACGCACCTCCTCCTCTGTAATAGGCCCATTAAGGGCGGCACCCTGCTCAGGGTCCAGCCAACCCAATGCCACCTCATCCAGATAGCGCAGCAGAGCATTGTGCCCAGGCGTAGGCCAGGACGTATATAACTGCTCATAGAACGAAATTCTTCATTGATTCCCTCAGGATCCCGCACCCGGTTCCCATTCCGATCTACGATTTCAGCTATATTAATGTCATGCCTGCGCCATGGGCGCATACATGTAAGATCAATATGGACCTTATTTCCCATTTGCGAGACTTTGGTGCTTTTCTATTTTTCCCAACAAACTACACTTACCACAATGCACTTGGCTATAACCATCTATTCCTGCCCATTCCTATTCGTCATCTTCGGAACTGCAATCCCCAGAAGCCCTAGGGATCTGCTCTGCTTCCACCAATTCAGGAACAGAGAGGGAGGTGGCCGATTGTCTGCAGGTGTGCTTAGCCAGGTGCGCCCAATTAGCCTGCCTCTGTGCTGGGCTTGGTGGTATAAAGGTTGCTGCCTGCAGGAGCTCAGTCTCTTGCATTAGGAGTATTTCCGCACCTCTTTTGCTTCGAGCTTCAGATCTTGTATGCGGTTCCTCCTTACTCCGGCTTTGGATCCAGTGCCCTGCCGGGCTCTCTACTTTGCAGCTGATCATGCTCTGCTGTTTTCCAGCCTCCGCCCTTGTCCTGCTGGGCTCTCTGCTTTGCAGCCAATCACACTCTGTTGCTTTCCAGCCTCCGCCTGTGCCCTACCGGGTTTCTGCCTTGCAGCCGATCACGCTCAGCTGCTACCTTCCGCATTGGTCTTCCAGGCTCCTGCCCTGCAGCCTGCCTCACTCCGGCTGCCTACAGCCCTTGTCCTCTGGGCTCCCTGCTCTGCAGCCTGCCTCACTCCGGCTGTCTACAGCCCTTGTCCTCTGGGCTCCCTGCTTTGCAGCCTGCCTCACTCCGGCTGTCTACAGCCCTTGTCCTCTGGGCTCCCTGCTCTGCAGCCTGCCTCACTCCGGCTGCCTACAGCCCTTGTCCTCTGGGCTCCCTGCTCTGCAGCCTGCCTCACTCCGGCTGCCTACAGCCCTTGTCCTCTGGGCTTCCTACCTTGCAGCTTATGGTCCTCTGCAGCCTTCTACAGTCAGCGGCCCTGCTCCTCTGGGCGTACTCCTTGCTGCTGGTCCTTCTGGCTCCTTGCCACGCAGCCTGCTTCTCTCTGCTGCCAACAGCCCTTGTCCTCGGGGCTTCCTACCTTGCAGCCGATCACGCTCCGCTGCTTGTTACTTACAGCCTTTGCCCGCTGGGTTCTCAGCCTAGCAGCCCTCTAGAGTCCTCTGCAGCCTTCTACGGTCAGTGGCCCTGCCCCCCAGGGCTCACTCCTTGCTGCCCGGCCCTTTTGGGCTCCGTGCCGTGCAGCCTGCTTTACTCTGCTGCCCTAAGCCCTTTCCCTCTGGGCTCCCTACCTTACAGCCCCGCTCCTGTGGGCTTGCTCATTGCTTTCCTGCTCCTATGAGCTCTCAACCTTTTTTCATACCATCCTCTGCTATCCAATCCTGTTATACAACTTTCCCTTCATTTCCTTCTGCTAGTTTGCTATCAACTTCCTTTTCCTGGATTTGTCTGTAAGTATCTTCTCTTGTACTGTTTGTAGACCCTTTTTGTACAGAGCTTGTCTGTTGGTTTCCATCAGGCAACCTCTGCCCCTTCCCTTGTCTCGTTTCTACGTTACAGACACCCATAGCTGTTGTTCCAAGCCATGAGCAAACAGCGTGGGCCTCTGTTATAGAAAACTGTGCAGAAGGCTAGAGTTTTTCCTAAGGTTCGTGGAATACTCTTTTCCTATATCTGCATACAACCCTAGAGGGAATCCATTCTGTTGTACCTTATTCCTTGCTACATTTGCCTACTCTTCGTTCTCATTACTTTCAGCTGTGTGTGTACTTATCTGTCCACCTTACTTCGGCACAACCAACCAAAACCCTTCTTGGGTGTCCTGTGCCTCTCTTTACAGGGTGTCATCCCGTGACAATTAACAGGCGATCACTCTCATGCGAATGGCCCAGGCCAGCGTCTTACTAGGCCCATCCCCCTCCCCGTACCTTGCCGCCTGTATTGGATCTCCCAGGTACCTTTCCTCATTGCATGCCAATTCTCATAGCCTCTCCCTATTTGCCCTTAAGTCACTACGCAGTTCAGGTGTATCTTGAATACTCTGCTGCTGTTCACCCCCTCTAATAACATCCTCTGCTTCTTCATGAACCTTCTAATGGCTCTTAAAACCCCTCCCTCTCTGGAGATACAACATCCACGAATATAAACCCTAAAGGCCTCCCAGAGTACCCCGGGTCTGAAACTGAACCCACATTAGTTTGAAAATAGATATCTATATCCACCCCAATTTCAGTCTTGAACGCTCTGTCACCAATTGCTGCAGCCCGGAAACGCCAGCGCAACACAGTGGGAATTCGAGTTTTAGGCACCAATCTGACTAGTACCGGTGAGTGGTCGGACAAAGTCCGAGGTAGGATACTTGCCTCCATGACCGCTCTAAAAATTGAAGTGGTGGACATCACATAGTCTATTCTAGATGAACTCCCATGCACCCCTGAGTAGAACGTGTAGTCCCTAACATCAGGATGCAAAGAGCGCCACACATCATGCAGGTCGTTTGTCTGAGCGATACTACCCCATGCCTTAGCCGCCTTAGAGACGGAAAGCTGGCCTGACGAAGCCCTATCCATGGATAGCGTAAGGGCCAGATAAAATTCACCAGCCCAGATTATTTCATACTCAGTGTATTTGGGGAGATGACTGGCACACTTGTAGAAGAACTCCAGCGAGTGCATATTCGGTGCATATATATTTATGATCAGAAGTCGATTTCCCAAAACCTCACCCGCCAACAGCAGAAACCGCCCATCCTCGTCCTGCACCTGTTCATGCAGCTTAAATTGCAGCGACCTGGGTATATAAGTAGCTACTCCTCTAGAATGGGAGGAGATGGAGGAGCCATACCTATGCGAGCCCCACCCTGCACATTTAGGAGGAGGCACACCCTTAGTTAGATGAGTTTCTTGTAAACACAATATATTCACCCCATAATTCTTACCATAATTGCCTATCAGCCGCGTCTTTTTATGATTGGTAAACCCCTGAACATTTCAGGACATCAATAATATGACCATTTTGCGATCATCCCTCCGGGTAGTCTGGGCCATCCCACCCACACACAAAGGCGGTACCATGACCCCACCCAAATGGGCGTACATTATAAATGCTCTGCCCCCTTGAAAAAACACATGCCAGGGGACCACCGCACACTTCTGTGATAAAGTTGGAGTCAACCCACCCTGCCCATCCCAACAATGAAACCAAACCATGAACCCCATCCCCCCCATTCCCACCCACGCCAGAAACAAGAACATACCGGCATTCCTTACCCTCCCCCCCACCAACACCTGGAGTATGCCGCAGTGTCTACGGCAACTGGGGCCCCGAAGGCAACCCAAGAGCTCCTTGCGGCAAAAGGACCAGCATACATCATATCACCCTCCCTCCCCCAGCCCCCACAGAACCCAGTTTGGGCAGCTTTCTTCTGTCACATTTGCAGCACCAGTAACTCAGGGCGTTGGGGCCAGCTCAAGACGGTTGCCGCGGTGATCCGTCCACTGCCGGCAGATTCCTAGCAAACTGTTCCGCTGCATCCGGCGCAGTAAAGAACACCACCGACCCATTATGTTGCACCCAAAGCTTAGCCGGATACATCATGGAGTATTTCATGCCCTTACACCTCAGGATGGTTTTGGCCATCTGGAAGGTCTTCCTTTGATCCTGGACAGCTGGACTAAAGTCAGGAAACAGCCGTATAGTGGAGCCTCCCCATCTGAACTCCCCTTTTTCTCGGGCCGCTCGCAATATGGCATCTCTGTCGCGGTAGCAAAAGATTCTCGCTATGATGGGGCGCTCAGGGTCTCCCGGCGGTGGTCTGCTCACCAACGAGCGATGAGCACGCTCCACCATGTACATACTGGACAGCGAGGGATTGTCAAGTATCTCTGGTAACAACTGCTCCACACATTTTTCCATGTTGCTAATATCAGTGGACTCCGGAATTCTGAGAATTCTAATGTTATTTCTCCTTCAACGCCCCTCCAAGTCCTCATTCTTGGCTGTGATTTTCTTCACCACCTGCTGCAGACTTGCTACCTTGCGCTGAAGTGTTGCAACACTATCTTCCGCAGTCCCAATACTCTGCTCTGCTTCCTCCATGCGCCCGCAGAGTTTCTCTATCTGCACAGCTGAGATGTCAGGTAAGGGCATCAATTTTAACCCCAAGCATATCCGTGCTTCCCTTCAGTGCCAGCAGGGTTTGATTCAGGGCAGCCATATCTACTTGTTCAGGCACTGGTGACTGCGAAATAGCTGCAGAGGACTGAGCCTGGTCCGTGCAAGCAAACTGATCCATCCTCGCCTGCTTCTTCTGGTTGACCATGCCGCCACCCCTAGGTCAGACCAGGCCACCTCCACGCCTCCCAGCTTCCCGGTGCAACCACCAGCACCTAGGTAAACCCAGCGTCAGCACAGTGTTCCAATCCACTCTACACTGCTTGGCACTGTTTAGGAGCACTTAAAGTCTGCTTTTCCACAGGGGGGCACTCTACACCACCAGTACACCAGGTTCCGCCAGCACTGCCCCTCCTCTCCTCCACAGGCTTACCCAGCCGCCCAGTCCTGCTCCACCAGCTACTCACAGTATACTGCAATCTAATCGCAACACATCCAGAGGAGTGTAGGACACTAGCCCATCCACAGACTGTCCAACAGTGAGTATAGTACTCTGCAATTGTCCATTCAAATGAGTGTGGAGCTTTGTTTATGGTGAACAGATGCCTGCCTGCGCCATGTTAGGTAGGAAATATTAACTTTAATGCAGATTGCTCCCTATATCAACAAGTCCCCAACTCGTATGCTCAACATCTAATCAGCTTTGTTGAGAACCCCCTGCAGGGTCCTCATAGATATCCAATCCTACAGCGGGTGCCGGATCCACAATAGATGTCTAGGGGATTGAGTCTAAGTCATGTTCAACCGTTACAAGGTTTTTAGGATTGGCAGCAGCCAAGCGTGCAGTTCAACCTCTCTGTGGGTATTTTAAGGCTGCCTCCCTGCCACCCCACAACACCGCACCGGGCAGATTTCTGCGGTGTCACACAGTTCCCAGGGGCCGGGAACAGGCCAAGTCCACAGCTCCTTAGATGCCAGAGCGCGGTCTCCTGCCCTCAGGGGGGGAGGGGCTGGGGAGGTGGGCGGCGCAAGGGCGAAGGAGTCCAGTTCGTGGTGGAAGCCGGGCGGCACAAGAGCAAGGGAGTTCAGACCGCGGGTCGAGGCGGGTGGCACAGGAGTGAAGGAATTATGCACGCTTTAATACGCGCAACGCGAGCAGGGTCACACCGTCACTCGCCACCGCCAACCAGGCCCGCAGCCACGCGGCAGCAGTTCCAACCACCAGAGGGGGCGGTCCAGCCAAATGGCCCTGTTAACTCGTTCCCACTCCCGGGTCTTTTATTTGCCGTACCGCAGAGCCCTGCTCCACCACCTCTGGGCACATCCCTGCAGTCCCCGCCACACGCCGATCCACACCAGCCTGCGCGTTCCTCGCTCTGCTCTCCGGACGGGGTGGCGGTCCCTCCCTCACTCGCCCCACAACAGCGTCGCAGCTCCACACTTCTTCGCCGCAGTCTCCCCGACAGTGGTTCGCCTCTATACTCTGTCTGCTGGCGCCCGGATAATTCACTGCCACAGTCCCGTTATTATTAGGGAGCTAGGGCTGGAGGGATAGGATATTCAAAGCAGGATTCTTGTCGTCGTTGCCGGAGCTTTTCAGGCAGTGGCCATCTTGGTCTGCTGCACAACAGCGCCCCCTGCAATACGCTAACTTCTGAGAAAAAAAATCTCACGAGACTTGTCATCCAGAGACTTTATATCTCTCGACTCGTTATGCAGTCATTATATTTTCCCTTCCGTTTATTTATCTAATACGTGTCCTTTTTACAATACAAATGATAAACTGTGGTAATGTTTTATTTAATATGTGAATGGCACGGTTCTGAACAAATCGTCCATACGGTCTGATTAACCGTGACCCCTTCACCCACGAGCAATTACATTACGAACAATTAACACAGATCCCTTCCCGGTCATAGATTTGAAGAATGCATTCTTCTCTATACCATTACACCCAGACTCACAAGTCTTAACTTCATTTCTATATAGAAATAAGAAGTGGAAACATATAAGACTTCCTCAAGAGTACTGTGAATCACCTTACATATTCAATAGGGTCCTCCAAATAGACCCAGGCAATGTAGAGAGGGAAGGCACGGTTTACAGTACGAAAATGACATATGGATTTGCAGCAAGACAGAAGAACAGTGTAGAAATGACTCAGTACATATGCTGACAGTACTAGCAGAAAAGGGTTACAAGGTGGACAAGGCTAAACTACAATATTGCCAGACAGAATTGTTATACATTGGACCGATGATCTCACAAAATGCCCGATGAGTGACACCAGAGAGAGCAGAGGCAATACGCAGGACAGAAAAACCCACAACAGTCAGAGAGATGCAGCAGTTCTTGGGGCTATGTAATTACTGCAGGGCATGGGTATTTGATTACAACACTTACACTAGGCCCTTAATAGATACACTAAAGGAAGCACAGAGAGGGGAGAAGATGATACAATGGACAACAGAAATGACTAAGGCATTTAACGAGCTGAAGAAAGCAATATGCACAGCTCCAGTGTCAGAGAAAAAAGGAATGATTTCTGTTCTCACACTCCGACAGAGTAGTGATGACTGCAGTACTGGCACAAAGACCAGCTTGGGCCACAAGCCACTAGCTTATTACAGCGGGAAATTAGACCCAGTAATGAGAGGACACTATCCATGCAAACAAGCATTGGCTGCAGCCGCAGTGGACAAATCAGCGAGTATTACCATAGGATGCAGCACCTGTCATGATGCCTACCTCTAAGGAGCCAGGCCGGGCCCAGCAACCCCAGAGGCAGACATCATTTTCCCCAGGGAAGTCTCAGCGGGCCCAAGTCGGGGCCCTTTGGACTCAGACCTGGCGCCTTAGGCGCCAGGCTCATAGCGGACCCCAGTCCTGGCGCCTTAGGCGCCAGGCTCATAGAAGAGGATATGTGTTTAAGTGCTTGGGTGCACACTTACCTGATGCAGACCTTGCTGCTTCATCCAGGCCCTCTTGAGGCCTGAATGGGACTACTTAACCTGTAGGACTACTTCAACAACCGGGTGTGGTCGGGGAAGGATACATACCTGATTGGTGGAAGGATACATACCAGGAACTTCTTCCAAGGCTATTTAAACCCCACCCGAACAGCCACACATGCTTCGCGTTGTTCTGCACCTAGCAGCTGGACGCTCACCGTGTCAGCTCCTGCATCCTGACTTCAGCCACGCCTGCCAGCACCCTGGAACACCTGCAAGGGGATAAAGGAAGAGAATAGGAGAAGAAAAGCCCTTACCTGTTAAATCTGCATCCCGGAGTCATTTCTCCAACGGCCCTGAAAAGGAAGACATCATTTTAAAGGCATTTCGTTTCGATCGCTGCAGCGCTGCATTTTACTCACCTTTGCAAGGCGCTTCCATCTTCAGCAGCGATCTTCCGGATTCAGCTACGCCCCGGCGCCTAGAGGAAAAAAGACAAGAACAAAGGTGAGAGGGAGAAAAGGAATAAGGAAAGCTCAGTTTCCTTTTAAGTCTTACCTGTTGGATTATTCCCACTGCATTTCGGGTCCTGCCGCTTCCAGGCATCTCCGGACCCCGGCCCCTATGGGGAAAAAGACATAAGCATTAGCGCTTGCTGCAATTAGACAACGAACATTATTATTAAGCTTGAACTTTTGAACAGAACTTTTACAGCGCCTTACCTGAACAGTCAAGCTTACCTGAACTCCCATCAATCCTCAATCCAGTGAAGTAACTGGGTTTCAACGCGCCCCTGCATCAGAAGCAGGATGGAGAGCTCATCCTTCCAAACCCTAAGGTGAGGCTTCACGGGGAATCCTGGAGGAGGTATCGTGGAGGGTTGGAAGGGAGTGGGAGGCTTGAGCATTGTTCCACAGTTGGTAATACTCCCTTTTCACACACAGGAGGGTATCCAACGAGCCAGGGAAGCCAGAATAGAGGGGCCCTTCCTGTCCATCTTCAGAGTTCTGCGCCTTCGACGCCGCGCCTCCGTGGGAACCAGGTGAGCATTACAGAACGCGAAGCCTTACCACAATTTCCCACCTGGGCGCTATGGAGACTTCCGAGACAGATCAGCTGGCCCATCTTTTAGGGGAATTACGGGCAGAAGTGCACTCAGCCCGCCAGGAGACTAATGCTCTCAGAAGGGAACTAATCCTATCCAAGGAAAGAACTGATGATCTGGCCAAAAGGTTATTGCAGGGCCAGGCAGAGCACACTCCTTTACCTGTTTCCGGAGATATTTCTACAACAATGGGTTCGAATAACCCGGTACAAATCAATCTACCTGGACACATGCCTTTGGCCCCGCCGGAACGTTTTGCGGGGGATCCCAAGAAATATGCCGTTTTTATGAACCAATGCCGTTTACACTTTTTATGCAGGCCCGGGGCCTTCCCCAACGACCAGACCAAAGTAGCCTTTGTACTATCTTACCTCAGTGGCTGTGCTGCCGATTGGTCTATTCCATTGGTAAATCAGGATGATCCCATTCTCCGGGATTTCCAGGGCTTCCAGGCCAGCATGGAAAGATTGTTCGCTCGACACTCGCAGGGACAGGCCCTTGACAACGAACTGCTATCCTTACGACAAGGTAATCAGGATCTTTTGTCCTATATCGCCACCTTTAATAGACTAGTTGTGGAAACCGGATGGCCTGAAAATAAAAGGATCACATTGTTTCATCGAGGCCTGCGCGGAGAACTTAAAGATGTTATAGCTCAGATAGTAGATCCACCCCAGGCCTGCGCAGACTACATAGACTTAGTGGTTCAACTTGATCACAGACTTCAAAATAGAAAAGCAGATCGGCTCAAGTATGAAATCAGAGTACCTATCAAGACCCACGTTAACTCCAAGAGTACTGACGTTTCCGAACCTATGCAAATTGGCAGTGTTAAAGGACCATTAACGCAGAAGGAACGAGAGAGAAGGCGGCAAATGCAACTTTGTCTGTATTGCGGAACTTCCGGTCACTTTCTTCAAAGTTGTCCAGTTAAACCACCCAAGAAGGTGGTTGGAGCCACTGATAACGAGTTATTGACACCTGGTTCGGGAAACGACCTAGCCCGACAAGCGTAGGGGTCCGCTTGCCGAGCTTGAAAACAAACTCTTTGACCTCGCATTTTGTCATGCCAATGGTGCTTGTGAACCCAAAACAGCCTCAGCAGTTGCATGCTATAAAAGCATACATAGACAGTGGAGCTATTGGAAATTACATAGACCGTGAATTGGCTTCCAGGATTAAGCTTCCTCTCCGCCCGAAAGTAACCCAAGATGTAATTACTACAGTTGATGGAACCGAAATAGCCTCAGGGCCTGTAACGCATTCCACAGTTGAAATCACTCTGGTGGGTCAGGACGGACATCGGGAAGCAATCGTGTTTGATGTGATCAAGGCCCCACAATTTCAAGAACTTCTTGGAATCCCTTGGTTAGAAACACATAATCCGAGAATAGACTGGCGAGCAAAGAAGATAACTTTTCCGGATTGTGAACCAACCTGTTACCCAAGTAATCCAGCTATGGGTCTAGCCTCTGTAACTTCCACCCCTGTACAGCTACCATCTGAATACCAAGGATTCCAAGACGTTTTTCAGAAAGAGCAGGCTAACACCTTACCTCCCCATCGATCTTACGATTGCCAAATCGACTTGGTACCCAATGCACAACTACCTTGTAGTAGGATTTATGCTCTTACTGAACCTGAGAACCTGCATTTGCGCCAGTATTTGGATCAATACCTGGCCAATGGTTTCATTCGCCCCTCAAAGTCACCAGTCTCTTCCGCTTTGTTCTTCGTACCTAAAAAGGAAGGAGACCTTAGGGCCTGTATTGACTACCGCGCCCTAAATCAGATAACGATTAAGAATCGTTACCCTTTGCCCCTGATACCTGAGCTTATCGACCAAGTAAAAGATGCTCGTGTGTACACCAAGCTAGATCTCCGAGGAGCTTACCACCTGGTACGTATAAAAGAGGGCGACGAGTGGAAGACTGCATTCCGCACCAAATTTGGGCTCTTCGAATATCAAGTAATGCCCTTCGGTTTGTGCAACGCACCTGCCGCCTTTCAGTACTTCATGAATGATGTTCTTCGGGAACTTATCGATGTTTGTGTCATCGTTTATATTGACGACATCCTGGTGTATTCCTCCTCAGAATCTGATCACAGAAACCATGTTAGGGCAGTTCTTGAGAAATTGCGCCAGCACAAATTATTTGCCAAGCTCGAAAAATGCGTTTTTCATACCACAGAAGTGGAGTTTCTCGGATTCATCCTGACACCTCAAGGAATCCGAATGGACTCGCGGAAAGTGGACGCCATTCTCAAATGGCCATCTCCTAGCTCTGTGAAGGGAGTGCAAAGCATGCTTAGCTTTGCCAATTTCTATCAAAGGTTCATCCCGGAATTTTCTCGAACTGTTCAACCCATCACAGCTCTCCTAAAGAATAATAAATGCTTTGAATGGACTCTTGAGGCTGAACAAGCCTTTCAGGACCTGAAAACCAAATTCACCTCTGCACCTGTATTGAAGCACCCGCGCCCAGATCTCCCTTACATCGTGGAAACCGATGCATCCAGTTCGGCCATGGGAGCTGTCCTGTCGCAAAGAGACCCAGAAACTAACCAACTACACCCTGTAGCCTTTTGGTCCAGAAAATTCTCTCCACCTGAACTCAATTACGCAATTACCGACAAAGAACTACTGGCTATTAAATCAGCTTTCAAGGCTTGGCGTCACTATCTTCTCGGTGCAAGACACACCATCACCGTAATTACGGACCACAGAAATTTGCAGTATTTAAAGACGGCCAAAGCTCAATCTTCGCGACAACTCCGATGGGCTTTATTCTTTGCGGAATTTGATTTTGTAATTACCTATCGCCCTGGCTGCAAGAATGGTAAGGCAGATGCCTTATCCCGGATAGGCATGGAAGAACCCAATTCGAGTTTAGAACCTGTGCCAATCATACCGGAACAAAGAATTCTGGGCTTGACTTCATTGCAAACCATTGAGGACATCCAAGCTCAAGTAAAACAGCTTTTTGACTCTTCTGCCTTACTGGAATGGAGTCAAAAGGGTCCTCACTACACCGTTAAGGATGATTTACCCTACTTCCAAGAGCGGCTATTTCTGCCAAGTAAAGAATTGCAGGAACTTGTCATTACCCGTCATCATGAATCATTAATGGAAGGACACCCCGGTATCGCGAAAACAGAAGAAAAGATCAAACGCCACTTCTGGTGGCCTTCTTGGAGAAAAGACATAAAGTCATTTGTGTTGTCTTGCGGAATCTGTGCCCAAAATAAGAGTCAAAAGAAAAGGCCAGCCGGCCTACTTCAACCTTTGGACATTCCACCAGCACCTTGGCACACCTTGTCAATGGACTTTATAACTGACCTGCCTCCTTGTGGTGGTTACAACACGATTCTCGTAATAGTGGATCTATTCTCCAAAATGGCCCATTTTATCCCTTTAAAAGGATTGCCGTCAGCTTCCACCTTGGCCAAGGAATTTATGGAAAATATAGTGCGGTTACATGGTTTCCCTTCCATATTAGTCTCAGACAGTGGAAGTCAATTTATCTCCCACTTTTGGAAGAAATGTTGCCAACTAGCACAAATAGACGTGCGGTTATCCACCAGCCACCACCCCCAGACCGACGGACAAACCGAGGGAACCAATCAGACTCTCGAGCAATATCTGCGGTGCATGTTACACCAATCCGAGTTGAATTGGAAGGACATCCTTTGGATTGCAGAATATGCATACAACAATTCAGTGCATTCTGGAACCGGACAGACTCCTTTTTATACCCTGTATGGTCACCATCCTCGGACCTCTGACCTAGATCCACCTCTGACCCTGGAGATGCCTGCAGTAAATCACCTACATTCCACAATAACCCAAGCCTTCAAAGAAGCTATAACCCACTTACAGCAAGCCAAGAAAAAGTATAAAGAAAACGCTGATTTGCACCGAAGTAAAACTCCTGCTTACCAAGTAGGAGATCAGGTATGGCTAGCAACTAAACATCTACCCCTCAAGGGTCAGCGAACTTTTAATCCCAGATTCATTGGGCCTTACCCCATCAAAGCTATTATCAACCCAGTGGCCTTTAAACTCGATTTACCATCCAACATGCGGATTCATCCCGTTTTTCACGCATCTCTTCTAAAACCAGTACAACCTAGAACCAGACTGTCTGAGCCCCCAGGCCCTGTCCAAATTGATGGAGAATTAGAATTCGAAGTGAAAGACATTTTAGATTCCAAGATAGTTAAGTCGAAACTCTTCTATCTTGTTGATTGGAAAGGATATGGACCTCAGGAAAGATCTTGGGAACCCAGTAACTATGTTCACGCACCACGATTAATTCAAAGATTCCATCGACGATTCCCGCACAAACCAAAACCCCCGGAGGAAAAGACCTTGGGAGGGGCCTTGAGGGGGGGTACTGTCATGATGCCTACCTCTAAGGAGCCAGGCCGGGCCCAGCAACCCCAGAGGCAGACATCATTTTCCCCAGGGAAGTCTCAGCGGGCCCAAGTCGGGGCCCTTTGGACTCAGTCCTGGCGCCTTAGGCGCCAGGCTCATAGCGGACCCCAGTTCTGGCGCCTTAGGCGCCAGGCTCATAGAAGAGGATATGTGTTTAAGTGCTTGGGTGCACACTTACCTGATGCAGACCTTGCTGCTTCATCCAGGCCCTCTTGAGGCCTGAATGGGACTACTTAACCTGTAGGACTACTTCACCACCCGGGTGTGGTCGGGGAAGGATACATACCTGATTGGTGGAAGGATACACACCAGGAACTTCTTCCAAGGCTATTTAAACCCCACCCGAACAGCCACACATGCTTCGCGTTGTTCTGCACCTAGCAGCTGGACGCTCACTGTGTCAGCTCCTGCATCCTGACTTCAGCCACGCCTGCCAGCACCCTGGAACACCTGCAAGGGGAGAAAGGAAGAGAATAGGAGAAGAAAAGCCCTTACCTGCTAAATCTGCATCCCGGAGTCATTTCTCCAACGGCCCTGAAAAGGAAGACATCATTTTAAAGGCATTTCGTTTCGATCGCTGCAGCGCTGCATTTTACTCACCTTTGCAAGGCGCTTCCATCTTCAGCAGCGATCTTCCGGATTCAGCTACGCCCCGGCGCCTAGAGGAAAAAAGACAAGAACAAAGGTGAGAGGGAGAAAAGGAATAAGGAAAGCTCAGTTTCCTTTTAAGTCTTACCTGTTGGATTATTCCCACTGCATTTCGGGTCCTGCCGCTTCCAGGCATCTCCGGACCCCGGCCCCTATGGGGAAAAAAGACAAAGACATTGAATGAGCGAATGCAAAGACATTACCTGAGCGCTCATCCAGAACTGTTTCACTTCGGGTCGGCGCCATATCTCCGGCACTCCGAACCCCGGCCCCTAAGGGGAAAAAGACATAAGCATTAGCGCTTGCTGCAATTAGACAACGAACATTATTATTAAGCTTGAACTTTTGAACAGAACTTTTACAGCGCCTTACCTGAACAGTCAAGCTTACCTGAACTCCCATCAATCCTCAATCCAGTGAAGTAACTGGGTTTCAACGCGCCCCTGCATCAGAAGCAGGATGGAGAGCTCATCCTTCCAAACCCTAAGGTGAGGCTTCACGGGGAATCCTGGAGGAGGTATCGTGGAGGGTTGGAAGGGAGTGGGAGGCTTGAGCATTGTTCCACAGTTGGTAATACTCCCTTTTCACGCACAGGAGGGTATCCAACGAGCCAGGGAAGCCAGAATAGAGGGGCCCTTCCTGTCCATCTTCAGAGTTCTGCGCCTTCGACGCCGCGCCTCCGTGGGAACCAGGTGAGCGTTACAGCACCACTCTCTACATGGACCATGCTCTCGTTGCAGTACTGGAAAGACCGAAGAGCACACTGACAACACAGAGAGCCTCAGAGTATGAGGTGTTACTATCTAACCCAGCTCTCACGATAGATAGGTGCAAACTTGTTGGGCCAGCGACCTTTCTCGCCAACGCTTTACATGAGGGTGACTATGCACATGACTGCACAGTGAACCTAGAAGAATTCAGTACAGGAGGAAGCACTTGAGCGGGGAGATGTGCTCTATATTGATGGGCCTTCGAAAATTGACCAGACGACTGGGGAAAAGACATACTGGGACACCAGTCATAAGAATGAGAGAGGATGGGACAAGTGAGGTAGTGACGAGCGCACGCCTGCCATCACATTATTCAGCACAAGCAGCAAAATTAGTAGCCTTAATGTTGGCATTGGAATGCAGCAGGAAGAAGGAAGTGACAGTGTATTCAGATTCAGCCTATGTGAAATCCACAGTGCATTCTGGGCTTTCACGTTGGATGAAGAGGGGCTTCAGACGTGCTGATGGGTTACCGGTGCAGCAAGCACTCCTAATGGGCAGATTGGTAGACGATAGATCTCCCAGAGCGAATAGCAATTGTGACATGCAAAGCACACACAAAAGGGGAGGATCCTACCTGCAGAGGTAACAAAGGAGAGACACAGAGGCAAAACGTGCTGCCTACTTTGGGGCCATTTTAGAAATTGAGGCTTTGTCACATGCTTGCCACTCTGCAAGAACTATAATACTAAAAGAAGGGTACAACATATTACCAGCAACACAAATTATGGAGCTGCATGGAGCAGCACCAGAGGAGGAAAAGAAACTGAGGCTAAGGAGGGGATGTACAGTGTTTCTAACAGGCGCCCTATGGCAGCAAAACAACACAGGGAAGGTGGTCATGCCACTTGCATTATTGCACAAAGCGCTGGCACAATTACACTATCCAACCCATGCAGGGAAGGAGGTGCTTGCCACCCATATTGGAGGAAATGGGTCTGTCCTAACTCGGCAGAACACGTGGCCAAATTCATGATTGTTTTGTGTGTAAACAATATACTGCAGGTCATAGATTAAGGGTAGTGAGAGGAGCCATACCTTGACCAGTGGGTCCATTCCAACACCTACACATCAACTATGTCGACATAATCCAAGTCTTCCAAGGGTACCGCTACATGATGGTGGTCGTGTGTCCATTTCCCGTCGGATTGAGGCTGGTCCTTCTTCTCATACTGACACCCTTATATCTGTGAAATTCCTGGTCCTGGAAGTATTCCCACGATGGAGCATGTGTGAGGTCCTGCAGTCTCACAATGGCCCTCACTTCGCCAATGAGATGTTCCAGCATATTACAACCTTGCTGGGAATCCAACACACATTCTCCTGTGCCTATCACCCACAAGCAAACAGGGTGTGCTTGCTTAAAGAAGCTATAGCCAAGACTAAAAAAAGTTTGAACAAAAGCTGGCTGCATTGTCTTCTTGTAGCCCTGTTTGAACTGTGCAATAAGCTTGGGTGTGACCACCATTTAACCCGACATGAGGTGGTACCTTCCCCTGGCAACTCCCACTAGAGCAGTGAAAGATGCTGGGAATGTGGCTTATGTATTGGGTCAGGAAATGTATGAGTATACGACTTCCTTGATTGCTAGTGCCTCTTTTATTTCTCGCCAGCTGCAAAGACACCAGGAGAGGCCTGAAGCCAGAGAAGAAAATGACAACGTCGAGAGCCACAAGGACTTACTTAAGCAGCCACCCTTATAACCAGGATCTCATGAGGAATTTTTCCCACAGGTGGGGTGTGCCAAGGTTCACGGGCCACCACACCATAGAAGCAATAACTTAGAGAGCCGTTAAACTAATTGGGAAGAACATTTGGAATCACCTAGGTGACATAAGCCCTACAAAGCAGTGGCCTCACCTGGCATCGACATCGACAGGGCCAACGATCTTCAGCAAGAAGAGCAGAGGAATAATTTGGAATCAGCACTGCCAAGCAATGGTTACTCGCACAGGGGCAGCAGAGTTAGGGCAAGGACTTCCTATACATCCAAGTGAGCGTACACTGTTTGTTATTGTTCTTTCTGCACACATTCATCGTGAAAGTGGGACTGTTTTCATTGCATTTCTCCCATGCTCCCGACTAATACCCAACCTGACACCTCCCAGGGCCAATTTGTCCAATTTATTAGAAGGTCCAACAGATCTCGAGCATGCCAGCCTAATGTGTATTTCCATGCCTTCATAGCATACCTGGCCCAAGTTTACCTACAACTCGAAAGAGGAAATCCATCCGTCCTTGCAGTCCTCAGAGACCCTAGAATTAAGGCTGTGTGGAATGACTATTCATTTTTGCCATGACAGACTACATGGTTTACAGAGCTTGAACTACTATACTACTGATACATTAAAGCTCATTTTTGTGCATTTCAGGCGGGCAACTGATAACTTCAAGCTGCACCAGGATCCAAGCAGCACAGGTAATGGAAATGGTTATTAAAAAAATGCTCATCTTGTCTTGTCTCTTATTTCCAAGTGGTGTTTTTGCTTTCTTTTTTTGGCGAATATCCTTTGTATCTAGTGCTACCGCTGTATCCTCTACTAACATTACCCCAACTCCAGCAGGTGGAACGACATGTCAAATGGACAGGGGAGCACTGTAAGCGCAGTAAGGAGAGGTGAGCGCAGTGCTGATTGTGAGAAACCTAAAGGTGTCTCACTTACTAGTCCCTGGGGATCTGTCATCCAGGTGGCCAGGACACGGCCATCGCTATTGGATCCACTTCCTGGAGTGGACCAGTGCGGGAGGATCACCTGGATGAGGGGTCCTCGCAGAATGGAAGTGGGACACCGACGGGTGGGATGCGGTACCCCCTTTAATATAACACCTTTTCCCCATCCAACCTCGTAGGATACTCTGAAGTTCTACCCCCCTTTTCCAACACAACCTCTTTCCTACACTGAGACAGACAATGGACCAACACCCGGGCCATTTACTTGACATGTCCCAAAACAAGGGTCAGGCAGAGTCGGGCAATTACCCATAACTATGCACACCCGACGGCCCTGCCCCACAGAGATAAAGGTGGAGCATGAAAGCACACTTCGAGCAAGGCCAAATGCGCAAGGAAGCAGCTATATTGAACCAGCATTTCAAGAGGAGGAAAAAGGCAGAGCGATTTGAAAGGATGACCAGAAGAGAATTGCCCTTCACCTTTTCAACCCAGACTTGTGAAGCCTCTGTGAAAGCAAACCTAATACCGGGAGTCACAGCTGGCGAGTGGCGTATCGGAGGTCTGTGGTACAAGGAACCCTCACGTTCTGATTGCCAGGGCAGGGAGAGACGGTTCTCATCATGGTACCGCCCTTGACTCCAGCGACAAAAGGAAATGCCAACAAGGTCAACCCAGCTGGTGATTCGGAAGCCAGTGATAGCGGACCGGATTGTGTTGAGCCCAAGGTTGCAGTGGCAACATTGTATATACCAAAAGAGGATAAAATGTTAATGTTAAAGGATATTTGTACCGTACACTATCACCACCAGAGTGGTCCCCTGGCGACAGGGGTCTTTGTGAGTGAATTTGCAACCATACATAGAGTGGTCAGGCGCCACGTGGATGTTCAATCAAAGGACTCTATATGGTGTTCCATTGCTGAAAGAAAGAGAAAGTATTGTACTGAGAAATGTTTTTTGCTAACGAAACTACAAAGACCAAGGGACCTTAAGGGAGGCTGTGAGCAGTGTCAAAGATGTCATACGAGGGTCAAGTAAAATGCCTCATACAGTCAAAGGTCTTTGATACATGGTGAACACCAAGTGAGTTGTGAAAACTGTGGCAAGTGTGAACCCGACAGAGGGAGGCCAAGGGAAAGCCAGGATAGAGAACCCCGCTCTCTGATGAAATTGTGAACATTGTGAATCAAGGCAAGTGTGAACCCAACGGAGGGATGCCAAAAGAAAGCTAGGGGAAGGGAACCCCCGCTTTCTGATGAGACTGAGCAAATCATGAACTGTATTAAAATGGCTATGTGAACCCGACAGAGGGATGCCGAGAGAAAACCAAGGGAAGTGAATCCCACATGATGTTGACACTAAGTGAACTCTAATATATTTCGCAAACGTGATCCAGGCTGAGGGATGCCTGCGAATAAAGGTGAATAGGAATGCACCCATGAACATTGTGTTGACAAGCGTGAACCCAACAGAGGGATGGCCACAGTGAATGGTTGTCTAAAAACACATTGAAACTCTTGAATGTTACCAGGTGGGGATATGGTGAATGAAAGGCCGTAGTGAACCTGACAAAGGGAGGCTAATATTGAGAGAAGGAAAGAAGCCCGGCTGAGGGAGATCCAAAGGTGAAGATTAATCGCCCAACATGAAGATTCCTTGAAAGGAACTTTGGTTTCTTGTTTATAGTAATGATAGAAGGATCGGAGCCTGGCACAGGGGGATCCTAGGGTGAAGAGAAACTATCTGATGTTCTGAAGAAATTTTTGGTTGTTTGTTTAAATACACCAGGCCCTCTGAACCAAGAGACTTTGGGTGAAAGAGACTTGGCCACAGAAGGCCCAGATATTTTGGAAACAAAATGTAACCTTGTGCTGGTGAGGCCCAGGAGTGCGCTGTGCTCAAATGTCCTGTCTTATCCTGTGCTAAAAATGTGGGGATGAGCGACCCCTGGCTTATCATTTGTGAACAATTCTTTCGTTTTTTGTGAACATTATATCACACTCTTTTGAAATTAGCTGTAAGGATTGGCAATAGTTTGTTTTTAGCATAGGCCCTTGTATTTGACAAGACACCACTAGGACTTCCTTATTATTTGATGGTTGTAACTTACTCCCATGTTAGAATTAGGTTTAGAGTAGGCGTTCATCTCACCCATTATACAGTTCAATAAACGCCCTTAAATTGGGATCACTTGTGTATGTCTATTCTTGATACCATGCCTCCCTTACATGATACAGACTGGCGAGGGGGGTCAGGGGGTGGACCTACATCGCACTGACAAAGCTTGAGTGTCTAACAACATGTGGTACAAGCACATGACCAAAGTAGGTAAAGAAACCACTAGGGAGATCTGCTATGTCTGCTCACTAATCCCGTATGCCACGGGTGCCTCCAGAACATCTATAGCAACTGAAATACCAGCAGCAAGAGCACAATGCCTCATGTACCTATCCATGGTTACAACCCGAGGAAAATTCCAAGGGAAAACAGCAACATTGAGATGGATTTCCAAGGCAAAATTCCCCTATGAAGACAGTTATATAAAGACTCTTGACATGATGAACAATTACTAGCAATAAGAGAAAGCTATACAATACATAACTGATGGCCCACAGAAAGGAGAGACAAAAACAATAACACTGAAGAAATTGCCGTGTCTGAAGAAGGGGGTCAAGGAAATAGGAGGCAAACCAGGATGCTGGGAAAGACCACAGATGCTCGTGTATGGCCAAGTATACACAGCAGAAGGATGAAATGAGGGAGTAGTAGGTAGCAAAGCACACACCTAGTACAAGCACCAGTAAACACAGTGCAAGGGGAAAACAACAAGTGCCTGGAAGAATGGGGTGCAAGCACCAAGTTGCTCACCTGGGCAGACAATGAAGCTGGACCAATGCCCATAATACCATTTAAGAAACCAGCATTATGTTACCAGTATGACAGTACAGTAAAGGTTGGAGATAAAACAGAGCGTAGGTACACAGAAAAGCATCCAGCAAAGAAGGTTGGCACAGCAGTATTAATGGACCACTATTGGCCGTGTGGATCTAAGGCATACGAGAAGCTTACACCCAACTGGGGAGGAGTTTGCTCGCTGGTGCACACCAATATGCCAGCACTGGTAGTGCCAAAGAAGGATGTGAAGATAGACAACTTCCCTAAAATGGATACGAACAAATGAAAGAAGAGATCAGTAGAAGTGGAATAAAAGGGAAGAATGAAACGGTCTGTAGAAGTGAGTAGTGTGAAAAGAGACAACTATTTCTCATCAGAATCAGAAGCATATCTAGACGATGTACCACCCGAGCATCGGTTGTTCAGCAGGACAGAAATGTTCGTTGAGTCAATAGCTTGAGCTGTCCAGACGTACACAAACGCGAAATGGTTGCAGATAACAAGATGGAAGCTGATGCAAACAATAAACTCTAGAGTGAATGGCTTCAATGTGATAAAAGAAGAGCTCTGAGCAGTAAGGTTAATGGCACTCCAAAACAGATATGTTCTAGACCTTCTCACAGCAATGGAAGGAGGAGTTTGCACCAAGAATGGGAGTTCCTGTTGCACGTTTGTGTTAGTGGATGTGAACATGGAAGAAGAAAAAGACAAGATAGTAGAAGAACAAAAAGAACAAAATAACCTGAGAACAAGAATAAAGGAATGTCCACTGTTCCTGACTAAGATTATAACATTCGACAATCCATCCGATAACAACAGATACAGGGCGAAATGGTTATGGTGCAACCTTGAAGGAGACTGTAGCTCTAGGACCTGGAGTTTCGATGACCATGCAAATTACTATGGACATCTTGGAGGAGTAACAAAGATATGGCTACCAAAAGCAAGAGTGACAAAGTGTGGAGGTTTGGTCAACATGTCGATCACAGGGGGGGACTGAAGATAGGGTCCCTGGAATGGCCTTCCTCACCCCCATGAACAAGAAAGCCCGAAGTGTAAAAAATGCACAAAGTCACTTGTTATTTGGCCAGGCCCCAGGAGGACCAGTGACTGACACGTATACAGAGAGATATTCTCCCAGACAGCTATTTCAAACATTATCCAGTGAATGTCTTTATGGATAAAGGTGCTTTAACAGTGGTTATGGAACCAAATGCCTTGATGGATGACGTTGACTAATGGACAGACTCAGGCACGGTCAGGCGATTCCTAAAATGGTGGATTGCTGCGAGTCATGATGACACCAGTGGAGATCTTTTTTATAAAGAGTTCATGTAGGGGACAAAAGGTGGTTAGAACCGGTTTAGACTAGGTCCGAATGGCAGATAGGCCGGTGAATCACAAGTAGGAAGAGGAACAGCACATTGATCATGCCATATCATGCCATATACATCATCGAATCACAGACTAGAAAGGGGTTGCACCTGTGACCAGACCATTACCTCACCTCCCTAGATGTGTACATAAGGATGGGTGAGCCTAGTAATTTTAGCAGAATTCCAGAGATGCCCTTGCTGTATGATGTGCCTGTTGGAAGAAATAAAAACCTGATGACTTCTTGAAACCAGTCTGAGTGTCCTGCTTTCTCCAGTGTCTCTTCCTGATCCCAAGAAAAGCCAAGGCCCAGAGGGTGGGGTGGTTGGACTATCCAGAACATTTGGCGCACTAGAGCCAGGAGTCCTGAGCTGATGTCTCCAGCACTAAATGAACCTGGAAGATAAGGTAAGCCATCAAGGGCATAGCAGACATAAAATCTGGGGGGAAGGGGACAGGGGACACCTTGGGCTACAGACACAAACCAGAGTAAAATTGGCCAGTTTGTTTTTAGTCAGTGATGATCATGCACATTTGTTGAAAAAAACAAATATTTTTAACGATGCATACTTTCATGAAGTTTTTGCTCCTTATAGCAATGCGTAATAATTGACTGGTAGGCCGAACACAGTCTCCAGCTCCTTAAAATTACTGCATATCAAAGCAAATATTATCCCTTCATCATAACATAAAATACAACAACTGCAAAGCCACAGTCCACGGCACTAGGCAGGAATACATATGGACTGGCTGCTGGCCTCTTTCTGAAAAACGTGCCAGAAGCTACACAGGCGCCAATGTGCTGTCGGCAACCACTTACCATGAAGCGTAAACCAACGACCCGATTGAAGATTACACAACCATGCTTTTTTGCATGCTGCCCCATTTAGCAATATATTTCTGCAGCCGGGCCATGTTTTGGGGGAGCTACAATTTAAATTAAAATTAAATAAATAATAAATACACAATCTCTCACATCATGGACGAATGTGCATGGATGGATAACCCATGCATGGGTCTCTGCCATTCCTGTGCCCTGTCGGAATGAGCAATAAAAGCCAGGCCCAATTGTCAGTGCCACTGCAAAGATATTACTTATGAAAATCGCATCCTTCTAGAAATCAATCAACTCTTTGACAAAAACATAAAATATCCAGACAATTTGAACAAGAACGAACGTCTAGCACTTAAGAACCTGCAAAATAACCACGATTTTCTTATAAAGCCAGCCGATAAAGTCGGAGGCATCGTCCTTTGGGCCAAGACTCTCTACGATACTGAAGTCCAGAAACACCTCACCAACATGAAGTTCTACCGACAAATCCTTACCGATCCTACAACTAGACTTCTCACTGAAATAGAAAGTGTGATGTGCCACGCATGGCAAGAAGGATGGATCGATGAAGACGAGAAACTCTTTTTGATCAATCGCAGCCCGATCCTACCAGCCTTCTATCTTTTACAAAAGATTCACAAAGACACAAAAATCCCACCCGGTCGACCCATAGTGGCCGGCATAGGATCAGTCCTAGAACCTTTGTCAATTTACATTGACCATTTTCTACAACCATTTATTGGCCAGATGCGCTCATAAAGAGGGTACCCAGTACACATCATCCGCAGAGCTAAAAAAAGAGCCAAAAACACAAGTAGAGAATTATGCCTTTCTCCTATTCCATGCGAAGTCTGTAAAGATAAGATCCACAATCAAGAAACTGGACACCATATTTGTCAACCAGCAAGATTTGCTAGTCACTCTTGACGTTGAATCACTCTACACCAGCATCCCCCAACGTGAATGCATTGACGTCTTGGCAACATACCTCGACAAAAGAACTACCCTGGAACCACTGACAGCTTTTTTACTTGAATGCATTCGGATTGCTCTAACAGAAAACTATTTAATTTTTGAAACAACATTCTACCAACAGTTCCATGGTACCAGCATGGGGGCTACTTTTGCGCCAGATATAGCAAATCTCTTCATGGACTATTTTGAAGCTAAATCCATTTTTGACATCAATAACCCTTTTAAAACACAGATAGGAGTTTGGATTTGTTATATCGACGATGTTCTGATGACATGGAAAGGAAATGAAATACAACTGCAAGAATTCTTCACCTGGCTCAATACCCCAGACTCGTGCATCAAGTTCACCATACAGTCTGATAAACTATCCATCCCTTTTCTAGACTTAACCATCTATAAAACAACCTCAAACACTCTGGCCACCACTCTATACCGCAAGCCCACCGCAAAGAACACACTTCTGGAATTCCATAGCTTCCATCCAGCAGCCTTAAAAGAAAATGTACCCTTTGGCCAATTTCTTCGCCTCAGGTGCAACTGCACAACACGAGAAGACTACGACACAACCAGCCGGACCATGTCGACCAGACTAAAAGAAAGAGGGTACCCAGGACACATCATCCACAGAGCTAAAAAAAGAGCCAAAAACACAAGTAGAGAATTATGCCTTTCTCGTATTCCACGCAAAGTCTGTAAAGATACGATCACCTGCGTGACTACTTTTACCCCTTTGAGTAATCTGATCAAGAAAAGCATCCTACAACACTAGGATATCCTTCATACTGAATCCTTCAAACCAACAAAACCTCGGTTCGCCTTCAAGCGCAGTAGGAATTTAAAAAATTGCCTAGTCAACACCTACACAGAACACTCTGCACTACCTGACCGACAGTTAACTTTGTGGAATCTACCACCTGTTAAAGGCCATTATAAATGCGGTTCCTGCTCAGTATGTAGTTTGACTAAAGACATGAAATCCATCGATCTGAATGGACTAGGCAAGCCAATTTATATAATGAACCCCATTTTGATAGAAATGAGTGGAAGATAAGAACTGACAAAAATGTGAGAAATTATGCTTTAATTTAGGGTGTGTAACTCACAGCAGAGAGAGTTGTAATTGTACTAGTGCATTCCTTTAATTAAAGAATAGGAGTTGAGATACACACACGGCTTAAGAAGGAGGAAAAATATTCATTTAGGAAACTGCGTAGCTGACAGTTGGCCAAGATAAGGCCCACACTAAAGCGAGCTACGCAGTTAAAATGAGAGGAGCTATGTTCACAGTGTACGGTCTTTGGAATGGAATGTGTTGTGTGCGTGGCAGTGATGTAGAAACCGATGTCAGGAAGGTTTTTGCTTAAAGATGAAGCAAGTTCGCTTTTAAAAGGGACTGAGCTGTTGAAAAGATTGATGTTTTAAAATTAGAGATTTGAAGAGTTTTGGGTTGATTTTATATTGCTGCAAATACCTTTTTATAAGGTATGTGGGCTGTGTCCCAAGCATGAGAAGAGTATTTTGATTATGCTAAAAACAAGCTGATAATGGATGCCTTTTGATAAATGCATTATGAGAAAGAATTATAGGCTATTTGGTGATATGTATCTCAGGTGATTTTAAATGACATGGGTTTTTCATATGCCCCATAATTGGGAAAAGTGCACTGTAATAGCATGAAGTGTGAAAGCATGCACATGAGAAGGTATGCATATAGTTGCACTAACATGAGAAAAAGGACATGCACGCACATTTGAAAGTGCACACTAGTGAGTACACAAAATGGTTTTTATTTTCAGTTAAATTGGAAGTTGACATAGACAATAGTTAGTCCCTTTTGAAAGAAAAAAACAAAAAGAGCAGAGATTTGTGTATTTATATTTAGAAATATTGAGATTCTTGTAGTGCGCAAGCAAGAATGAAAAACAGCAATTGTGTTACACTCTAGTCATAGGCAAAGGCTGTTTCAAAACACAAGGGAGTGGTATTTAGATTACAGGACAGGAATGCAACAATACCGCACGATGGAGCTGCCTTGAGCAAAATTCTGGCAAAATTAAAATTGACTCAAGAATGTGGCATTCGCGCATTACTGACAAAATAATTAAGCAGGCATTTGTACATAACAGCTTGCGAAGGCCACAGCTGATTAAACGGAGAAAATATTTAAGAAGTGATGGGAAGAGTTCCAAATCACATACAAGTGAGTGCACCACTGGCAGGCTTTTGAATCAATAGCTTGCATCAATGCAGATTGAAAATGCGAAAGGTTTGTTCTGCCTCAAGCATGCAGGCCAGGACAGAGCAACCTTCAGTGTAGAAAAGGAGAAAATGACAGTGTGGCCATGAAGGGTGTTTTTCAGTATATAGAAAAGAAGATGGTCAGGTTTAGATACATTTGTATCTCGGGCTTCAGAATCACTGGCTAAGTTAGAGCAACTTAGAAGGTAACCTCATGATGAGTGCAGGGAAGTGCCACCTCGTGTGAGCAAAATTGAGATCATTGACAGGTAGAAGGCGGTGCAGAGCCATTGCCCTCGCTATGGACAGACAGACAATGAGAAATGAGAATGAGTTTGGGGCTTCACAATTTACCTTGCTAGAGAAAGGGCGAGTCAGATCACGGTATGTACCTTGAGCCCAGATGGGTAAGGGTAATTTAAGGGACAAATTCCCGAGTTTTGACTTCTAGCACTGAGAAGTGGATACATGTATTAATACATTTTTAAGAAGTGTCAGAAAGAGGCACATTAGCTACAGAAGACAGTAAAAGTCTTCTAGCCGCTATTTTTGGGGACAAAGCCGATGACAGTTAGTCAAAGGTAGGACATTTGAGCATTATTGCTCATGACGGAGTGCTGTTTAAACAATAGTAGGGCGGCAGTCTGGAAAGCACTTATAGGGCTGTATCCAGACACACCAGATGGGAGAGCTATTAAAATGCCAAAGACTGTCAGAGGTTGTGCTGGCGCAGCTTAAAGAATTAGTGGACTTGGAAGCAAGGCCGTGGTCAGAGATGCAGCTGACCATTGTGCATTAGTGCAGAATCTTGTAAGAGAAGAATCGTAAGAAAATGATGCTAGTAGGAAATGAAAAAGTGAAATCAGTGCAGAAGAAAAAGTTGAAATACACCATTGAAAGGACAATGTGAATAGTGGAGATGGCTCAGGTTCATGGTAGGCAGCATGCATGCCGCAGGTAAAGAACCGAAGGCAGTTTGATCGGGGCTATAATGGGTTTGTTCCGCGAGGAAGAGGTTTTTCAGAATAGTTAGGGAAGCATTCAGAGTAACCAAGGTTGGTTTCAAAGCACGCATGAGAATAGTCAAAACATGCGGGAGGGGCAAGTTAGGAGACCTCATGTATGTTGGACATGCTGTATGTCAGAATACCGTGCACGGATGTGTAGAAGCAAGGATTCGTGCAGAATGGAGAAATCTCGAGATGGGGGAACAGCACACCCCCTAGGGTATAGCTCACACATCAACGAGGGCCTTTGATGAATGAGAAAAGAAATACTGAGTAAAATCCAGTTCGAAGATGCTCAAACTATGCTGAGGAAACTTCCTTTTTGCCATATGGAATTGATATAATAAATATGCACATGCACAGACTCAGATTAGGGTGGGCCTCGTATGCACTACAGGGGGATTTTCTGGACCCAGTAATAAGGGGTCACTCCGTTTGCAACAGAAAATGACAGCGGTTGAGTATGCCATTATGAGGGCTGACAGTACCGTGATAAGATGATTTTGTGACGTAATGTATTGAACATGTAGGGTTTTTTCTGTTTAGGAAAATCTGAGGGTATGTTGGCATCTCCAAGGGCTACTGCCTATGAGGAGGTTGTGTTAAAACTGGCGATCAAATAGTCAGACATAGAATAGAGAATTCTGCCAAGGGTGCAGCGGAAAGCACTGGCAGAAACTGAGCAAGCTCATGGATGGTTGCATTTTGAGAAATTTTAAGATGAGCCCCAGAGGGTAAAGGAAGAGATAGTGGCAGTTGGGGAGATTCTCTTTTTTTGATGGTTCTTTGAGAATCAATCAGGATAATAGACTTAGAAATGCAGGTGCTTCTGTGGTAAAGGGCACAACTAATGGAGATGGTTGAGGTATTGACAAAATGTATGCCTACCATTTTGCTTTTTGTCACAGGCTGCTGAATTAGGGGCGCTGATTGTCGCACCAGAGAAATCTTGTAGACCCAGAAGTGATGGTGTACAGTGACCCCGCCTATGTGGCGCCGACAGTACATGCAAAACTAGCATGTTGGAAAAGGAGGGGTGACCCCTGAGTGGGCGGCACTCCTATGCAGCATGCAGCGTATATAGACCAGTGAGAGCGGGTAAGAGCAGCCACCCGTAACTGCAGGCCAGCCAAGCCCTTCCAGGCCCTCCGGGCCTCATGTGAGTGATTGTAGGCATTTTTAACATAATCTGTTGACCGCGCTCCGAGCGCGTTGTTGTGCCCGCTCCCCTCTCCCCCTTCAGCAACTTCCTGGTCCTCGTCCCCCTGCCCGCCTCCCTGACCGCCCACACCCCCCTCTGATTGGCTGTCTGGCTAGTCCCTCCTGGACTACGCGACGGCTGATCCCCCCCGCTCGCTTCTTTGTTTCAGCGGAGCGGGTGAGAGCAGCCGCCAGTGACTGCAGGCCAGTCAAGCCCTTCCAGGCCCTCCGGGCCTCATGTGAGTGATTGTAGGCATTTTTAACATAATCTGTTGACTGTGCTTCGAGCGCATTGTTGTGCCCACTCCCCCCTCCCCCTTCAGCCACTTCCTGGTCCTCGTCCCCCTGCCTGCCTCCCTGCCCGCCCACACCCCCCTCTGATTGGCTGTCTGGCTAGTCCCTCCTGGACTATGTGACGGCTGCTCCCCCCGCTCGCTTCTTTGTTTCAGTGGAGCGGGTGAGAGCAGCCGTCGGTGACTGCAGGCCAGCCAAGCCCTTCCAGGCCCTGCGGGCCTCATGTGAGTGATTGTAGGCATTTTTAACATAATCTGTTGACCGCGCTCCGAGTGTGTCGTTGTGTCCACTCCCCCTCCCCCTTCAGCCACTTCCTGGTCGTCGTCCCCCTGCCCACCTCCCTGCCCGCCCACACCCCACCTACCCTTCTTCTCCTCCTTCTCCTTCTGCCTTATAACTGTTCACCCTGGGCAGCCCCCCTGCCCGGCAGCCCCCTTGGCTAAGGGCCCCTT